>NW_027507718.1:542571610-543171610 GCF_037356315.1 Lithobates pipiens
CAGGAAGTATAAATTACACATCTAATTTCCTGACTACCTATCACATTTCTTGAGTCCCTGAAGTGCCAGGACAGGAGAATCACCAATAAAATCGCCACATTTTGGAAATAAACTCTACAAGGTATTTTCTAAGAGGCGTGGTTAGTGTTTTGAATAGTTATTTTTTTGCTATAATGAAAAAATATAAAAAAATTTAATATGTCACCAGAGCAGGGCAGTGTCACCGTAGTCGTGTTGTACTGGGGAGCGATAATGATTTTTTTTTAACATTATGATTGCTTATACAATCATGTACACTGTATGAGCAATCATTTCTAACTGTGTTTTGGTATTGTTCATGATGCCATTGTTTATTACTGTGATAGCTGTGATTGGCTGCAGCTATCACATGGTACATTGTTGCGGTGATTTGCTTTGAACCATGTAATTGTTGTGACCAATTATGATTGACAGACATTGTTTACTACTGCTGACTGTGATTACTAGGAACGCCCAAACTAGGAGGCCAAGGCGGTCCATCCTCCCAGAATAACATTTGTCTCACCAAGATGTATATATGCAGTGGGCTGGAAGGAAATATTAAAGTGGTTGTAAACCCTTACAACACACTTTGACCTACAGGTAAGCCTAGATTAAGCGCGGCATCTTCAACGACAGAAATGCCATCAGGGTTTACTTCCTCTTTAAGTTAGTAGTTTGGCACCTAAAAATGTTAAATGAAGAGCAGGAAATCCACATTCTGTTCTAGAAAGCCAGTAGATAGTCAGTGGTATTGTGAAGGACCTGGAGAACCCAGAGGGACACAATGATTCAATACACATAACTTTCCACTGCTTAAAGAGACATTTGTTAAACAGGACATGAGCCTACTTGCTGTACTTTGTACCCCAAAAATGTGTTTTAGTTGTTTTGCCACAAACCACATTCTTATAAAGACACATAACCCTAATCACTTTGTTACATAGTTACATATTTGAAGACACCAGTCTATCCAGTTCAACGTATGTGTGTGTGTGTGTGTGTTTATGTCACTACCATATCCCTGTATATTGCATTCACTAAGATCTCCATCTCAAAGTTTTATCAAGACTCTCTGACAACACCAACTGTGGAAGGGAGTTCCACATCCTTAACACTCAAAAGCCTCATACACACAATCGGATTGTTGGCAAACAAAACCATGAACTTTTGTCCGAAGGGCATTGGCCAAAACTTGTCTTGCATACACACGACCACACAATTGTTGGCCAACAATTACGAATGTAGTGATGTACTATTTTGTTTTTCAGCTCTTTAGCACCACCCTTTGGACTCCTTCTGCTAATTTTGTGTTAGTAGAAGTTTGGTGAATGTTGATTTGCGCTTTTTTTTTTTTTTTTTTTTTGCACTTTTCATGTTGCAGAATTGGAGGAGACGTGTTATTTATTATTGGCCATGCAGTTATTGCTTTGACATAATTTTTTGGGTTAAATAATGATTTGATTTGGTATATTTTCTATATTTTTGGTTAAGTCCGATTGGCAGATAGCATGTCTAATTGTATTTGTTTTCTTTTTTTAATGCACAATTAAAAAAATGGTGTAGAATAATACTTAGCTGTGTGTTTTACTTCAAATGACAGTTTGGGAGTAGCTAGTTACATTTAAAAAAATACAATGTAAAATTGACAAGGGACACCAACATAGTAGGATCTTTGATCTTAAAAACTATGGGATAACTTCCAGTTCCGGCGCCGCATGAACTAGCTGTGCCTTGACACAGCTCCTGCAGCAGTGCCTCAAAACAGCTTATAAACTCGGCCTGAGCAGACATATTCCTGGAGAAAACCAGGTCCCCTTCCCACACGGCCTTGCCGGCGCCTTTGGAGTGGCCGTGAATCGAGCCCCCGGCTTCGGCCTACCCAGAAATCATGGCGGGAGCACAGGCACTGGGTATGGAGGTAATCGGGGCCTCTCCCTCCCAACACATCACTCCGACCCCCATCTCCTCCTCCCTGGGGACAGCTCCTGCATTGCCTCTCCTAGCCCTGCCGTGTGTCAGTCTTGCACTCCCCAGAGATGAAGGCCATACAGAATGCATTGCACATGTAGTGGCAGCTCTCCTCTCCCCCATGATTTCTTCTTCGGTAGAAAAGGCTGTCAATGCGGGGATGAAGCAAATTAAAGCCCAACTGGGAGAACACATCACCAAATTACGACTTGGAGCATTGATTATCCGAGGTAAAAGACAATTATATCAAGCGCAGGACAAAACAAACCAATACATCATCCAAAAATTAGATGATTTAGAAAATAGATCCAGATGGAGCAATTTGTGATTTGTAGGCGTCCCTGAGTCGCTTCCCACGTCAGCTCTCTCTGAATCCTGATCTAAGCATATCCCAGAGGCCCTGGGTCTGTCAGGCACCTTCACAGTAGAATGGGCCCACCACATGGGGTCTTTCAACTCAAAACGCAAGTCTCCCCGTTCCATCATCTGAACTACGCCAACAAGGCCCTCATTCTCCAAAAGTTCAGGCAATCTCCGTCTCTACAGATTGACGGCATTAAAATCTTAATCTTTGCTGACTACTCGATTTAGTTTTCAAAAAAAGAGGAAAGCCTTTCGACCAATTTGTTCAGAACTCTACAAACAACAGGACCCCTCAGAAGCTGAGGCCTTCATTTGATCTCTATGAGCAGATCCAAATCCTTACACGCCATCTAAATCTGCCTCCATTCCCTGCTCTCTGGACCAGAGGAGCACACAAAAAGACTCTCCCAAACGCTTTAGAGCTTCGGCACCGGACCACCGTAACTGCAACTCACTTTATAGTCTTTCTACCTGACTCGGCTACTCAGCTACTTCAGGTCGTATGACATGTTCATTTTCCATATACTGTTGTGCTTTTACTTAAGTGTCCAACTTTAATGTTGGTATTCCGCAACTACCGTCCGCCGCTGGTTACTGACTTTGACTACAGCACCTATCCACTCGCTCTCTATATGAGTGGGTGCGAAATGATTGTTGTACTTTCACTGCTTCATAAGATTGCAATGTTATTTCTTGAATACACTGCTTTTACTCCATGGTCTCACTGTGTAACATCCCCTGCTCCTCACTCACTGTGTGACACTCCCATGCTTTAACTACATTCACAGGGCGCTCACACACCTCTTCAGCAAGGTCTTGTATTTGGAGCTGAATTACACAGTGAACTCATGCGGAAAAAAGAGAAGTTCACTCGATTGTATGTTTTACACAGATTTAATGTTCCTCCCCTGTTTACCCAACTCTCTCCCCCTCCCTATTCCATGGGGGAATTTACGTATCATTAGCTGACATACACTTAAGGGCCCGACAGACTCACTTCCCTTTCTCTCCCAACACAAACCTATACCTCTGCTGCATCTCTTATACTGCTAGAGATACAACTTCCCCTCAGTAAAGACCTCATAAAGATTTGTAAGCTTTGCCAGATTACTTTACCCAATGCAAACCATACCTCTACTGTTGAAACACAAGGATGTTAAATCTCTTAACTCAGCTATCGCAACATTTCTCGGCACGGCAAAAGTCCTTGCATTGCTTTAAAAAAATGGTACCTTCCCAGGTATTAGTCTCCCGAACATAAGAACGTATAATATAGCTTGTTTGTTGAGAACCAGCCTAGACTGGATAGCCCAATCTTCACTATACTCTAACTACTGTTTGGAATCTGAAATGGCCCACCCGTATTCCTTGGTGGCTCTTCTACACTGCAGATGGAAATCAGTTCTCCCCCCCATACCAATATAACCTCCTTCTACGAGACACGGCCATAGCCTGGAGGGAAACCAGGAAAATCCTCAAACTTTCGCCATTCATCTCCTCTTATTTACCCACACAAGGCAACCCCAATTTCCTCCCTGGTCTGGGGGTCTCTCAAAATTATCCTCCTTGTGTAACCTGGACACTGGGAAGCCATTGCCTTTTCAAACCTTGACAGCCTCTATTCCACTTCCTCAATCCCATGCCTTCTATTACCATCAATGTGTCAGCTTCCTATCTCATACCTGCAAAGATGAAACCCGAAGATTCAAACCCAGCATCACGGGCCGCTTGCTACAGGAAGACTCATACAAAATATCAGCTATCTACAAACTCTCTTGCGAGATTCTACTGCATCCCTAGCCTCCTCTTCTGTTGCAAACTGGGGTATGGACTTTCCGGATCCAGACCTAGTGACCAGAATTTTGCATGGTCTGCAAAAAGTACTATGACTAACTCCCAACGAAATATGGAGATAAACCCTGTTGAAAATTGCCCACCGGGCCAACATTCCTTTCCTCTCTTCCAAAAGGAATCAAAAGTACAGCCTCCCGCCCCCTATGTCATACTATGAAACCGCCTCTCTCACATCGCTTCTGGTCCTGCCCTCCCATTTCTGCATTTTGGGATCAAGTCCTATCCTTCATTTTTGAAGTCAAACTCTTGAAGTTACCTAAAGACCCCCTGCTACTTATTTTCGGATACCAGGACCCTCTGCTACTATCTTGGTCCCCAACCTCCAGAGATACCTCCACCGGTACAACCTTCAAACACTCTACCAAAGACTGGATTCTGCTATGTCTACTTGTTGCCTGGATGCTCAATATCCAACACTGGCTATCACCCCAAGGCCCGCCCATCAGCCAACTCAGGAAAGAACTTATTACCCTTCTATTCAGAGAACGACTCATTACTGACTTCAAACAACTCAAACCCAAAGCTCGTTTTTACTCCAGGTGGCAAGCTTTCATCCTAGTAGCTCTTCCGCCAGCCGAACAAGCGATCTTGGATCAATACACGTTCTCCTATGACAAGCCCTTGTCGCCAAGCTGATGAATGGCAGCTTCTCCCCCCGGGATACCTACAACTATCCCTCCTACTCCTTTCCTACAAAGTTTTGATCCGGCTTGTTCCCAACCTCTGCCACAAACCAACACCCCTTCACATCTCCTTGCCTACTACACTTGGGATGTGTTGGACAGATCATATTTCAACGTTTAAAAACAATGCTTTTCTTTAGCAACACCATTGAGTATCTACATGACCACCATTAACGTGATTGTCTGCCCTGCATCCACCTCCTCCCCCCTCCCTCTCACTTCCCTCTTTGCTACCCTTGGTTTTACCCCCATTATTGTTCGACTTTTATTGGAATATTTCACTTTTATTGTTTCACTTTAAGTATTATTAAAATCACTGCTCCCGAAAAAAAAAAAAAAAACTTTTCATGACAATACCATGCATATAAGCCTTTAAAAGGGTGTTACGCTGCTTTCAAATTCACCGCAAACACCCCAAATTGTTCGCTATCCTGCGAACACTTGATGTTCGAGTTGAACTTATGTTCGACTCGAACATTGGGCTCATCTCTAATGGACAAGTACGTGCATATATATATATATACGCGTAGGCACCCCTGTGCATGCATTTATATTTGTGCGTATGAATATGTGGGGGTGGGAGGCCTCACATTTTATTTTTTGGGGGATGTGTTATGTGCTTACGTGTAACATTATTTTAGTTTTTTTTTTTTAAATAAACTTTTTTTAACTTAACTTTTTTTTTCATTACATAGAGGACAAAAAGTCCCCTACGTGATTTATTTTGGTGACAGGTTCTCTTTATTGAGATATGTAGAGTCTAAAAGACCTCTGATGTCTCCTTTGAGCTCCACTAAATGTGATCTGCATTGCAAAACATTACTTCCTGGCTGAGTGAGCCGGGGACACCGAGAACTTGACCCGGAAGTTATGTCAGAGAAGTCACTTTCTGGGTCACAAGAAGAAGGGGAGGAGAGCAGATGTGTGTCCACTCTTCTCCTCCCCCTACAGCCACCAGCACCTGCCATGGAGCTCCAAACCTGCAGATGTGTTAGCTGAGCCATGTAGGCAAGGTGGCGGGGGGGCGCCGGTACCGGGGGTGTGTGAGATTGATCGGGCTGACAGGCAGGAGGCTGTCTGTCAGCTTCACACACAATCCTGGTGGCTGCATTCACCAGATTGTGTGCAATACCCCCCGTCATCAGGTCCATATGGCGTACAGACCCAGCGGCAAAAGGGTTAAGTGCCTCTTCTCCAGAGTGAATACCTGTAATCTATCAGTCTTCATAGCTGAGATACTCTGTCCTCCTTGTTAATTATGTTTCCCTTTGCTGAACTCTTTATAATTCATCGACATCTTTTCTGAGGATTGGGGACCAAAACTGAACTGTATATTCAAGATGAGGCTGAGCCAGTGTATTGTAAAGGGGGAGAATTATTGGTTTATGTCTGGAATGTCGGCATTTGCAAAGCATATTGTTTATAAATAGTCTCAATAAAATGTTTCTGATTATAAGTAGGTCATCTCATCCCGATGACATTCTCTGATTGAGATATAACTAGATAAACAATCTATGGTTAAATAAATGTCTAAACATTCTATATACTTGTTACCTATAATCATTTTTGTAATTTTTTAAGCTGTCCCGCTATGTAAAAGAAGTCCAGTACAAGGATCCGAATGGCAAGGTCATGATATTTAATGATAAAGGAGAACTGCCCAGCCCACTGGACATTGTAAATTGGATTACAAGAATTAAAGGTAGAAATATCACTGATTGGATGATTGTGGGTCACTTTGATGGGTCCCTTTCAGAGGGTCAGCAACTTACACTAAAACCAGAGCGAATATCATGGAGAGGAGACAAGGTGAGTTACACCGGGGAAGATGATCCAGAACTTCTACAAGAAACTTACTAGTTTTGACCCTAAAGCCCATCTCCAGACAAATCCTAGCCCCCTCCCCCCATCCTGTTCATAGACGGCCAACATCTTCCCTGACTCATTCCATGGTGATTAGATGAAGGTGTCAGGTATAGATGTGTGGATATACATGCCGGGATATGTTCCCATCACTCATTACAACCGAAGAAGTTGATAAACTACAAAACATCTTCTACATTACAGAACAAGTCCAGCTGAACGTGACTGACTACTATTACCTCCCCCCTCCTCATCACACAGACCGGGACATGGACAGTCATAGAAGGACCCAACTCCTGTGTACAGAAGAAGATAAAAGACTTTGGAGTGGAATGACCGCCAGTATTATCCATGGCCAGATTCTACCCAGACCTTCTGAATTCATCTGATTGTAAAAAGAAAAAAAAACTGTTTAGAGTAGTAATTCTGCCGATCAGAATTTTGCAGTTAATATATATACATTAAAAAACAAAAAAACATGGAGCTACCTGGATGTCTGTATGAGTGACTCCTATAATGCGGTCAAATGCGGTTGATTTCCTCTTTGGAATTTGTATGCATATGCTGTGGTATCCAGACTAATGAAGGGCCAACTTCTGGAATGGTCCATGTGTTTCCACCAAGGTATACGGTACATGCTGCATCATTTTATACATCAGACGCTTGGCTTACCTACACTATTATATCTGTAATTTTGCTCTCTAATAGACCATAACGCTCTATATTATCTCAGGTCCCAAGAGGTCAATGCTCCAAGCAATGTCTTCCAGGGTTCCGAAAATCTGTAAGAGAAGGATATCACCCATGTTGTTATAATTGTGCTCCATGTTCAGAAGGAGAAATATCAAACCATTCTGGTAAGCTTTATGTTTCTTTAAGTATAAACTCTGATATTGAATTAGAAAATTAAACATTTAAGGTCCTTAAATTGATTCTGTAACTTCTTTACACTTTGCAGGCTGAACATCTCCCTAATTTGTATGAAATTAATGATTACTGATGGGGCCTTTCTACACTTTTCTTCTACCTCTGACCCTTCTGGGAGTGTTGGAGGCTTTCTCAAACAAGCAACTGGAAGCTCCTTCCTCCTCCTGTCTGTCTGACAAAGCCTCCGACACATTTGCACTTTATCTAAAAGAAAGACAATGATTTCACTGAAGAGACCCAAAGTGTAAAAAATACAGGAATGTCATTGTTACATACATGTTACAGTTACAGATAGACTGTGTCATGGCCATCACTGAGGCTGAAGGTTCTTTGATTTTCAGTAGGGCATCATCACACTTTATTTATGACTAAAACTTTCTTGAGATATTCAACATATACTGTATATTGTTCCAAGATTTTTTTTGTTTTGTATGGCTTTTAATTTATATTTAATATTACCATCATAACTACTAAAACCTTTAAGGTGAACCACTTCCGGACCCCACTTTAGCATATTTACTGCTACAGAGTGGCCCTCCTGTGCAGGATCACGTATACACATGATTCTGCACTTCCACCTGCAGGGGGTGCCCGTGCCCCACCAGCGGGCTGCTTCTGCTCTGATTAATCACATCAGAAGCCGATCTGTGGGTGCTGGGTACTGGATGTCTGCTGGCACCTGTTGATCATCAGTAAAACACACAGAACCGAGATCTGTCAAACAAGGCAGAATAAATCCATCTCTTCCCCTAGTAAAAGCAGCACACACAGTACACAAAAACATTTGCTAGGCACACGGTTAACCCTTTTATTGACCCTGATGTTTAACCCCTTCCCAGCCAGTGTCATTAGTACATTGACAGTGCGTATTTTTAGCACAGATTACTGTATAAAGTGTCAAAAGTGTCAGTAATGCCCCGTACACAGGATCGGACAAGCCATCGGACTTTGCAGCTGAAGTCCACTGGACTTTCCGAAAGAGCGGACCTGCCCACACAAGCCCTCACACGACTGGACTTTGCCGGCAGAGTAGGTCTGGCGGACAAACCACCGGACTACGGCGGGACTCCACCGGACTTTTGAAATGAACGGACTTGCCAACACACGGGGTAAAGTCCATTCAATTTGAGCACGGCTCCAGGTAGAAGGGACTAGCGCAGGAGGTCAATGTCGTTGCCCCCATTGGCGAGATTGACACGTCACTAGCCCCGTCACCTGGTATGGACTTAAAGGGGAAGCCCTACGCCGTAAAAATGGCATTGGGGTCCCCCCAAAGTCCATATCAGACCCTTATCTGAGCATGCAGTCTGGACAGTCAGCAAAAGGGGTGGGGATGAGCGAGCACCCTCCCTCCTGAGCTGTACCAGGCTGCATGCCCTCAACATGGGGGGTGCCTTGGGGAAGGAGTGGCCCTGCGGCACCAACCCCAAAGCACCTTGTCCCCATGTTGATGAGGACAAGGACCTCTTCCCGACAACCCTGGCCGTTGGTTGTCGGGGTCTGCGGGTGGGGGGCGTATTGGAATCCGGGAGCCCCCTTTAATAAGGGGACCCCCAGATACCGGCCCCCCACCCTATGTGAATGAGTATTGGGGTACCATGTACCCCTACCCATTCACCTGGTGAAAAAAAGTGTAAAGAAAGAAAAACACAACACATGTTTTTAAAATAATTTATTGCACAGCTCCGGTGGTCTTCAGTCTTGGAGGGGTATTCTCGCCGGATTCCTCGGCTATCTTCTGCTATCATCCCAGAGGATGCTGGGACTGTAACATCATAAGGGGGCGGGGTCCCCATGTGACATCACCTGGTAACCCCGCCCATTGTCCCTATATAAGTCACCGCACAACGTGTCCCTTTCATTGCGGCCAGAGAGAGCGTCAAGTCAACATCTCAAGGAAGAAGAAGAGAAGAGGAGAAGAAGAGAAGAGAAGCCGGTGGCGACAGAAGACCTGGCCACCACTAGTAAAAGAGCTGGAAGAAGAAAGCGGAGGTCCGGCAAGAAGAAATGAAGAGGGGGAAAAGACCCCCGAAGAGGGGGACAAGATCCCCGAAGATGTAAGAAGACCCCCAGACGGCGGCAGCGATGGAGACGAAGAAAGCTGGGCTCCTCCGCTAGTAAAAGAGCTAGCAGAAGATAGCGGAGGAGTCTGGTGAGAAGACCCACCCCCAAGACGGAAGACCACTGGAGCTGTGCAATAAATTATTTTAAAACCTTGTGCTGTGTTTTTTCTTTACACTTTTTTTCACCAGGTGAATGGGTAGGGGTACATAGTACCCCAATAATCATTCACATAGGATGGGGGGGCAGTATCTGGGGCCCCCTTATTAAAGGGGCTCCCAGATTCCGATAAGCCCCCCGCCCACAGACCCCAATGGCCAGGGTTGTCGGGAAGAGGCCCTTGTCCTCATCAACGTGGGGACAAGGTGCTTTGGGGTAGGGGGCTACAGGGCCCCCCTTCCCCAAGGCACCCCCCCATGTTGAGGGCATGTGGCCTGGTATGGCTCAGGAGGGCGGCGCTCGCTCATCATCACCTCTTTTCCTGACCGTCTGGGCTGCGTGCTTGGATAAGGGTCTGATATGGACTTTGGGGGGACCCCCATGCCGTTTTTCCGGCGTAGGGCTTCCCCTTTAAGTCCATACCAGGTGACGGGGCTAGCGACGTGTCAATCTCGCCGATGGAGGCGGTGACATTGACCTCCTGTGCTAGTCCCGTCTACCTGGAGCCGCGCTCAAAATGAACAGACTTTACCCCGTGTGTGGGCAAGTCCGTTCATTTCAAAAGTCCGGCGGACTAGCGCACAGACGGCCGGATTGACAATTTTGAGTCAAAACTTCTTTCTAAGTCCGCCGGACAATTTTGAATCAAAACTTCTTTCTAAGTCCGCTGGACTTTTGAGAAAAAAAAGTCCCTTGAAGTCCACACATGGGCAGATTGCCCGGCGGACCAGAATCTGCTGGATAGTCCAATCATGTGTACACGGCATAGTGTCAGATTGTCTGCTACAATATCTCAGTCCCTTTATAAGTTGCTGATCACTGCCATTACTAGTATATATATATATATATATATATATATATATATATATATATATATATATATATATATATATATATATATATATATTTTTTTTTTTAATCCATAAATATATACCACAGTTGGTATACCACTGTTCACATAAACCAATCAATATACGCTTATTGAGATTTTTCTTTTCCAAAAACATGTAACAGAATAAATATTGGCTTACATTTATGAAGAAAAATATTTATTGAATGCTTTACAGCAGAACGTATTTTTTTTCAAGATTGTTGGTCTTTGTTTGTTTAAAGCGTAAAAAAAAAAAATGCAGAGGTGATCAAAAAATGGCCTGGACATGAGGGGGGTAAATCTTCTGGAGGTCAAGTGGTTAAGAAAAAATACAGAAAAAATATTTAATACTGCCAAATAACTATCATGCCTAATGATATTTCCACTTATTTTTACTCTACAGACAGTGAACTCTGCAAGAAATGTCCTGAAAATGAATGGCCCAACAAAGCTAAAACTATTTGTATTGACAAGGTCAATGAGTATTTATCATATGAGGAGGATATTCTCGTTTTATTTTTTTCTATAACTTCAGTCATATTGTCTACAACATCTGTCCTTATACTTGGACTATTTGTTTGGTTTCGGAGCACTCCCATAGTCAGAGCCAATAACCGGAACCTCAGCTTCATTCTGCTCCTCTCCCTCATACTGAGCTTCCTTTCGGTATTCCTGTTCCTTGGCCGTCCTGTGGATATTACCTGTATGCTGCAACAAGTCACTTTTGGAATTCCCTTCACCATCTCAGCATCTTCTATCCTAGCCAAAACCATCATGGTCTTCATTGCTTTCAAAGCCACCAGACCTGGAAGCTCTTGTAGAAAATGGGTGGGGGTCAAACTTCCCAATACAGTCATGTTATTCTGCTCATCCATTCAGGTTATGAATTGCATTCTCTGGTTGTCCATCTCTCCACCATTTCAGGAGTATGACATGGACTCCTATCCTGGGAAGATCCTCATTCAGTGTAATGAAGGGTCAGTTATCGGGTTCTACTCTATGTTGGGTTATATGGGGTTTCTGGCAGCTGTGAGTTTTGTTCTGGCTTTCATGGTGAGGACATTACCGGACAGTTTTAATGAGGCCAAGTACATCACCTTCAGCATGCTGGTGTTCTGCAGTGTCTGGATTGCCATGATCCCGGCCTATCTGAGCACCAGAGGGAAATACATGGTGGCTGTGGAGATATTCGCCATACTGACCTCCAGTGCTGGAATATTATTGTGTATGTTTTCTCCAAAACTCTACATTTTAGTTTTCCAACCTGAGCTGAACACAAGAGGGACAATGCTGGGGAAAAGAATGTTGTAAATGTAACACATTGATTGAATGTATAATGCTGTAGATCAGATTAAACAAGCTCAGTCAGATTGCTACAATCATCATCGTCATCATTATGAATGACATTATCATCGGCATTGTGATTTTTGGGTACATTGACTGCCTTCTGTCTGCCTATTGTACATAAGTGGATGGAAGGTGGATGTTACAGGATTGGATGTTATATTAGAGGTTCATTTTTTTCTTGCTCTTACATACCCCCTGGCATGCACAAGCAAAGTACTGTGACTGTATTGTCCATTGGACAGTGCTGATCACAATGAAATGCTGTGACCAATCAAAGCATCACACAATGTAACCAACACCTGAAGTTATCAGCTTGCCCCCACTTTGCCCTCACACACTGATTGGCTGGTGATAGAAAAGAAAGATTCAAGATCACCAGCCGGTACAAGTGCAATCCAGTACCAGCAGCACCAGAAACAGCTTCCGTCTTCCTCCTATTATCATTCATCCCTCTACAGCACAGATATCAAACACAAGGCCTACGGGCTGAATACGGCTCACCAGACCTTGACATGAGATCCTCCAACCCAGTTTTGCAGCCTGAATGTGGAACTCCATTCTAGATCTCACCCTCCGCTCCTCACTGTCACTTGTATACACAAAAGCCTTCTATGTTTACAAGGGATCTCTTTGCTCTCAGTGGTTCCAGAACTAACAGATCCCTGTACACACTCACAGTGGGGCACAGCGGGGACAGATCTCCAGAATCCGAGAGAGAAAACGATCTCCCTGCAGGGTGAGGCAGAGCCACCTACACAGGGAGGTACGAGAGTCAGGCCAGGTAGTAGAGAGAGATGTGAGGAAGCTTTATAGAGGGGGGTGAGGTTGCACACTGTGCATAGTGTTCCCCTGAACCCTGCGCTCTGTACATAGTACACTCCTGAATTCTACACTCTGTACATTGTGTAATCCTGAACTCTGAATTCTCTATGTAACACACTCTTTAACAACTTGCCTCCCGACGACCGTCAAATGAAGGTGGTGCCCTGATTACAATTAAGTGCCAGCAATGCCACTGATGCCACTGCCAGCAATCAGTGCCAACCAGTGCCCACAATTGTCACCAATCTGTACCCAAATGTGCCAGCAATCAGTGACCACAAGTGCCAGCAATCAGTGACCATGAGTGATGCCAGTCAGTGCTGGCTATCAGTGCTGCCCATCAATGCCCATCACTGCTGCCCATCAATGTTCATCACTGCTGCCCATCAATGCCACCCATCAATGCCCTTCAGTACTGCCCATCAGTGCTGTTTATCTGTGCTCACCAGTGCCACCTATCTGTGCCCACCACTGCCACCCATTGATTCTGCCTATCAGGGCTTAGCAGTGACACATATCAGTGCCACATATCACTGCCCATAAGTGCTGCATTTTCATGCATCCTCATCAGTGCACCTAATCAGTGCCCATAAATTCCGCCTCATCAGTGCCCATAAGCGCCAGCTCATCAGTGCCCATCAGTGAAGGAGAAAAAATACTTATTTACAAAATTTACTGACAGAAACTATGAAAAAACTTTTTCAAGATGTATGGAAAAGAAAACCCAGGATTTATTAAATAGCACCAAAAGAAAGATTTATTTGTGTGACTAAAATGATAAAAAAATCACATGGTTACAGTAGCATGACTGCACAATTGTCATTCAAAGTGTGACAGTGCTGAAAGCTGAAAAATGGCCTGGGCAGTAACGGGGTGTAAGCAGTGTTGGTCATCTTACTTTAAAAAAGTAATTAGTTAAGTTACAAATTACTTCTCCCAAAAAGTAATTGCGTTAGTTACTTGGTTACCACATTGGAAAAGTAATTAGTTACTCAGCAAAGTAACTGTGACAGGGGAAGCAGCGGTGGTACTTGAGGGGGTGCCAGTGGTGGTACTTGAGGGGTGGCAGCGGTGTTACTTGGGGGGTGGCGGTGGTGTACTTGGGGGGGTGGTGGTGGTGGTGTACAGTACTTGGGGGGTGGCAGTGGTGGTGGTGCCATCCTCTCCCACCACCACCTCTGCCTCCTACTGATCCCATCCCCCACTGATCTCATCCCTACCGTATCCCCCATCACCTCTGTTGTAGAAGTGATGGTGGGTGGGTAGGGATGGGATCAGTAAGAAGCAGAGGTGGTGGAGGACTTGGGATGGATTGATTGCACTGCAATTGGAATTGTCAAACAGCCACTTACTTGAATGCCTCCAGGGATGCCTTTCCTCATGGGGAGAGAGAGAGACCCTCCCCTTCACTCGATAGGTGTCAGCTGACTTCATTTTTCAGTGTCTGCCCCACCTCCCTACATTCTCTCTCTCTGGATAGGCAGGGCCGGATGGGGCGGTCCAGACAGTCTCTCTGAGTCTCAGCCTCTCCTCAGCTCAGTGGGCGGAAGCCCCCCTCCCCACAGTGGAACGAATGGCCAGGCAGCACGTCGGGCCTCCGGGGCGGTAGATGTAACTGCGGTAACGCCGCCCAAGTAATGGGCACTGAGTTACCATGAGGGGAAGAGTAATCAGTTAGATTACTCGTTACCCTCTAAAGTAACTACGTTAAGTAACTCTGTTTATTTTAACTTAGTTTAACTTACTTACATCACTGGGTGTAAGTGCCCTGTATTGAGGCGGTTAACCCTGAACTCTGTACGTAGCACACCCCAGATACAACTTGATCTTTAGACACAACCATACAGTGTGCTGATATGGCTCACATGGTATTTGATCACCTCTGCGTTTTTTATTTTTTACGCTATAAACAAAAAAAGAACGACAATTTTGAGAAAAACACAATTTTTTTTACTTTTTGCTATAATAAATACCCCCCAAAAGTATATAAAAAAACATTTTTCCTCAGTTTAGGCTACATATTTTTGGTAAAAAAAATGAAATAAGCGTTTATTGATTGGCTTTTGCAAAACTTATAGCGTCTACAAAATAGGGGATACGTTTATGGCAATTTTATTTTAATTTTATTTAGTAGATTTATTGGTGCAATCTGCGATTTCTATGACACTGTCAGGGAGGTGGTTGAACACTAGGGGGCGATCAAGGGGTTAGGTGTGTCCAGGGAGTGATTCTAACTGTGGGGGGATGGGCTACTACTCCTATGACAGCGATCACTGCTCCTGATGACAGTAAAAAATACCAATAAGTGTATATTGATTGGTTTGCACAAACATTATAGCATGTACAAATTATAGGATAGATTTATGCAATTTCTTTCACTAGTAATGGCGGAAATCAGCGATTTTTAGTGGGTCTGTGACATTGTGGGTAAAGACAGAGATATGTGTCTCTCACAAAATCTATGTCTTCCTTACTAGCAGAATGGCAGTCTGCCTTGTTTACAGAATACCGCTCTGCCTCTCCCATTGCGTTGCAGGGACACCCTGCCACAATATATGCACATGGGGCAGTCCTTAAGCAGTTAAGCATGTCTGTTGAATGTAATTTCCTGATGAATTTGCATTTCTGAATATTATTTCTGTAAACATTTCTATCTATATCTCATTGTGCTGCTTGATTCCTTCCTTGTCTCTTTCACAAAGTTAGATTGATCATTTGTCAATGTTGATCAGTATGTCAGGTGACCCATACCTGCTTAGATCTAGTGACTGGGCTCAGGATGTTCAGATAAACTCCTAGTCATCTCTGTAGGTGCAGACACTGTGGAGTAATTAATCATCAAGTTTCCAGCAGAAGTATTTTCATTCTGATCCACCTTCCATGACTGACAGCCAGACAGACTTCTAATCTCTGATGTAACCACAGATCAGGTACACAGGAAGAAGAGAGAGTAGAGTGCTGAGCCCTGATTAATGGCTACATTGCTTCTATTAGAAAGTTAAGGATGAATTGCCCCATGATGCTAGGTTAAATTGGGACCAAAACAGAGCCTCCCACCCCAAAGCACCCCCATATTGAGGGCATGTGGTCTGTTATGGTTTCAGGAGGTGTGGCACTTGTTTGCCCCCCTCTTTACTGACCTGTTGGGCTGCATGATCGGATAAGGGCCTGGTATGTTTTTTTTGGGGGAACCCACACCATTTCTTTTAAACATTTTCGTTTTGCCGACATTTTGTTGTTTACATTTCAGCTGTAAGTGGGGAAGCCCGCTGACAGCTGATGAGTCATCGGTTGTTAAGGACGCAGTGGTCGGCTTCCCGGCCCGCTGCTTAACAACCAGCTATTCTTTACACAGAATTAGAATCGGTCGATCATTTTTCAACTGTTCCAATTTTTAATTGTTCTGAAAATTTGGAATTCATTACAAAATGAATAAACAAAATGAATTTATGAATTTCAACAAAATTGTTACTATTTGTTACAATTCTATTCAGAGATTCAGACACAACCACATTTCTGAATAACCAAAAAGTTGTCTGAATTTGTATTTGGACGCAAACAAATCGCACATGTCTAGTGAGCACTGCTTGGTTTCCTCCAGACATAACATTTAGAATTGAGGCCAAACACTTCCATTTTGGTTTCATCAGATGAGAGAATCTTGGTCCTCACAGTCTGAGAGTTCTTCAGGGGATTTTTTTGCAAACTCCAAGAGGATCTTTATGTGATTTGCATGGAGGAGGGGCTTCCATCTAGCCAGTAGACATGTGCAATTCATTTCCTTATGAATCAAAATTCAGACAACATTTTTCGAAGTCCTGAGTATTCATTGGCTCCAGTTTCCAAGATACAACTTCAGGACAAAATTGCATCAAAATAATTCTAAATGATGAGGGGGATGTGCGATTATGTACCATGGGGTAAAAGACGCAGTGCGGATGGAATGTTTGGATATTCTGTTTGAGATCCCTTTTCAAATTAGAGGAACCATTAAAAATATCATCACTACTATGATTGGTGGGTTCCCCCCACACCATTGGGACTGTGAAAGACATGGACTTTTTTCTTTCTTTCTTTTAGCCAATGACACAAATACGTTGTACATGTTATGCAACAATAATGAGGAGCCTGACTCTTGTCCTGATCCCCTATTTTGCATCCATAATATAATTATTATGCCTTTTTTAACATTGCTGTCACTTTTGGGGTGCAAATGTAACATTTTCACAAATGTATCAGAAGTTATCTGCATTGTTTACACAGTTTGGAGGCATCTTGACTAGACATGTGCACTGCCGAAAAAAATCCATTCGATTTTGTTTTCATTTTATTCCATTTTCTTTGTTTTTGTTTTTCGGGTCATTGGTTATGATCACAATTCGTAAATTTGCAAATTAAAAAAATTCATAAATTTGTATATTCGAAAATTTGAAAATAAGAGAGAAAATCAGAAAATTTTAAAGAATAACTAACTAACTAACTAACTAACTAACTAACTAACTAATAATAACTAATTATTCAGTTATAGGTATTGGAAAGTCCTTTCAAATTTGGCTTTTAGTGAATATAGCGAATACAAATTTATCTGAATTTATGAAATATCCTAAATAATGAATGTCGCATCTAAACAAATGGAACGGAACACATTAACAATGCATAATAATAATAATAATAATAATAATAATAATAATAATAATAATAATAATAATAATAATAATATGTTATTATTATTATTATTATTATTATTATTATTATTATTATTATTATTATTATTATTGCTTAATATTATTAATTAGTTATGTACCAATTTACACATTTTAGAATTTACCAATTTTTTCATTTTTAAATTTACGAATTTTCTAATATTCAAATTTACAAAATAATTGAGTAAAACCGAATAAAATAGAATAGAATATAACAGAATGGAAAATAATATAGTAGAATATAAAATAATTTAATATAACAGAATAGAAAAAAATATATAACAGAACAGAAGGGAAAATAAAAAGAATAGAATATAATATGATAGGCTAGGATATAATAGAATAAAAAGTATATAAATAATAGAATATAAGATAAAAGAATAGCATAAATCAGAATATAATATAAAATAAAAGAATAAAAAAGAATATAAAAAAAACGATTGGAATAGAAAAGAATAGTATAGATCAAATTGATCGAATTGACAGTAGATTAGAATATAATAGAATACTCACCCCCTAAGTGGAACTTCCCCTTCCCTTTTCCACATAACACCTCCCCCTCTGCCCCCTCCTCCCCCCTTTTGTGTTATCTCTCTCTCTGTCTTTCTTTCTCCTCCCCTTTTTTATTTTCTCCATTTTAATAAAAAATTGCTATGTTTTGACCCCTGTGGGACAATCCACATAACACTTCCCCCATGTACTAATTACTGTTTTTCAAGAATAACGGGAATTACCTCTATTGAAGTGTGAGTGATTATACAATCCTCCTATGCTGACCCCTATTCTTACACATCCTAGGTACCTGGTTTCCCGGCACACCTACAGCTTTATTTTCTGGTAATTACCCTGAGTGACCCTATATTTGGTAGGATGCATTCCGATACTGATCATTTATATGCTATTTTGTTTGGACCACCTATTCTGTGAAGTTATCTTTTCATTGTTAGTCGCATACCACTAAATAAAAAATGGAAAATAAAAGATGTAAAGAAAAAAAAAATTAATAGAATAGAATAAAATGAAAGAATATAACTGTCTTCCAATATTTGAATTTCAAACTTTGAATATAATTAAATGATATAGAAAGAATATTGCCGTCTTCTTAAAATCTAAATTTGAATAGATTAAAATAGAATGGAGTAGAACAAATAAGAAAGAGTATAGCCGTCTTCACAAATTTGAATTTAAAATAGAATAAAACAGAAAGAATGAAGCCATTTTCAGAAATTTGTATTTCAAATATAAAGTAAAAAATCTGTCTTTGGAAATTCACATTTGGAAATATGATTTTGAATAGAAAATAATAGAATTGAATAAAATATAAAGAATATAACCATCTTCTGAAATTGTAATTTCAAATTTAGAAAAGGATTGACTAGAATAAAATAGAAAGAACGTAGCTTTCATTCAAAATTTGAATTTCAAAGTTTCAAAGTTTGAATTTTGAATTCAATATAGTGTAAAGAAAAAAAAATTGCCACCTTCCAAAAATCGAATTTAGAAAATCAATTTCAATTAGAATCAAAAGAATATAGCCTATTTCCTAAATTAAAATTCCTAATAGAATAGAATAAAATAGAAAAATAAATAGGCGACATTCACAATTTAAATTTAGAAATTCAAATTTTGAATTTTGAATATAATAGAATATAATAAAACAGAAAGAATGTAGATGGTTTCTAAAATAAGTATTTCAAATAAAATAAAAAAATTCACATGTAAATGTCAAAATTAGAAATTAGAATAGAAAATAATGGAATATAATAAAATAGAAAGAATGTAGCTGTCTTCTGAAATATGAATTTCAAATTCTAAAAAGAATAGAACAGAATAAAATAGAAAGCATAAAGCCCACTTCTGGAATGCTAATTTTGACCAGAAAAGAATACAATAGAAAATAATATACATTTAATAAAAGAAAAAGAAAATATTCTTCTGAAATTCAAAGTTTGAAATTTGAATTTCAAATTTTGAATATAATGGAATAGAAAGTATATAGCCATCTTTTAAAATCCATAATTTCAAATACAATAGAATATAATAAAACCTATAGCAAAATTCTAAAATTTGAATTTCAAATTTTGAATAGAATAGAATCAAATACAAAGAATAAAGCTGTCATCCGAAATCCAATTTCAAATATCAAAAAGACTATACCCCCCCCTGCGTAACTGAATTTCAAATTTAGAATAGAATAAAATAGAAAGAATATAGCTTTCATCCAAAATTTTAATTTTGAATTTCAAAATTTGAATTGAATAGAATATAGTAAAAAGAATTAAAATAGCCATATTCTTAAATTCAATTTTTATATAGAATAAAATAAAATAGAAAAAAAATTATAACAAACATTCAAAATTTTAATTCTGAAGTTCAAATTTTGAGTAGAACAGAATTAAGTAGAAAGAATGTAACCAGTTTCCAAAATGAGTATTTCAAATAGAATTAAAAAAATATATCTCTGTCTTTCAACAAATTTAAAATTTCATTATTTGCATTTTAAATAGAAAAGAATGGGAAAGAATAAAATAGAAAGAATATAGCCATCTTTTGAAATGTAATCTTCAAATTGTGAATATAATAAAACAAAATAAAATAGAAATAATATAGCTGTCTTCAGAAATTAAAATGTTGACATTTGAATAGAAAATGATATAACAGAATAGAATAGAATAAAATAAAAAGAATATAGCAATGTTCTGAAATTAAAATTTTGAAATTTGAGTTTCAAGTTTTGAATACAATAGAACAGAAATTATATAGTCATCTTCTAAAATCCATAATTTAGAATAGAATAGAATAGAATAGAAAAAATATAAAGCCAAATTGCAAAATTCAAATTTAAAATGTTTGCATAGAATAGCATAAAATAGAAAGATTATAGACATTTTCTGAAATTTGTATTTCAAATATAAAATAATAAAAAAAAACTGTCTTTGGAAATTCACATTTTGAAATAAGAATTTTGTATAGAAAATTATAGAATTGAATAAAATATAAAGAATATAACCATATTCCTAAATTTGAATTTCAAATTGAGAAAATAATCAACTAGAATACAATATAAAGAATATAGCTTTCTTTCAAAATTATAATTTTGAATTTCAAAGTCTGAATTTCGAATTCAATATAGAGTAAAAAAGAAAAAATATAGCCACCTTCCAAAAAATCTAATTTAGAAAATTAACTTCAAATAGAATCAAAAGAATATAGCCTATTTCCCAAATTTACATTTCTAATAGAATAGAATACAATAGAAAATTATAGGGGCACTCATGATTTGAATTTATTTTTTCCTCTTCTTTCTTTAAAAAAAAAAGAACTGTGAAGAAACGGTGAAGAAATGGGAATGCAAGGAGCATTGAGGTATGGATCCAAGGAGAGTCATATAAAAATTTAAGGAGGCTGTTTAGAAGAACGTGGACATTGGGGTGTGGATAATTGTTCGACTTGCCTCTCACGGGGGTCCAGATGGGGAGAAATTAGAATTTAAAAATTTGAATATAATAGAATATAATAAAATAGAAAGGGATGTAGATGATTTCCAAAATTAGCATTTCAAATAGAATTAAAAAAATGAACAAAATACATCTGTCTTTAAAAATTCTAATTTAAATTTCAAAATTAGAATTTTGAATAAAAAATAATGGAATAGAATAACATATAAATAATGTCTTATGAACTATGAATTTCACATTTTAAATAGTACAGAACAGAATAAAATAGAAAGCATATAGCCCTCTTCTGGAATGGTAATTTTGTACAGAAAAGAATAGAATAGAAAATCATATATAATTTAATAAAATAAAGGGAATATATATAATTCTTCTGAAATTCTAATTTTGAATACAATGGAATAGAAGGTATATAGCTATCTTTTAAAATCCATAATTTCAAATACAATTTATAGCCAAATTCTAAAATTTGAATTTCAAATTTTGATTAGAATAGAATAGAATAAAATAAAATATAGAATAAAATAGAAAGAATATAGCTGTCATCCAAAATCCAAAATCCAATTTCAAATATTTGAATTTTGAAAAAAATAGACTAAAATAGAAAGAATATAGCTGTCATCCAAAAATCAAAAGTTGAATATATTAAAATAGAATGGAGTTGAATGCAATAGAAAGAATATAGCCTTCTTCCCAAATCTGAAATTTGAAAGAACAAGAATAAAATAAAAACAATATAGCCATTTTTCAAAATTTGTATTTCAAATCTAAAAAAAATATAAAAATATATATCAGGGTTTGGAAATTCAAATTTCTAAATATGAATTTTGAATAGAAACAAATAGAATACTATAGAAAGAATATAGCCCCCTTTGGTCATTTAATTTCAAATTTAGTATAGAATAGAATAAAATAGAAAGAATATAGCTTTCATCCAAAATTGGAATTTTGAATTTCAAAATTTGAATTGAATAGAGTAAAAAAGGGAAAATAGCCATCTTCTTAAATTCCAATTTCAAATAGAATACAATAAAATAGAAAAAAAATCATAATCAAATTTGGAAAGGAAATGTGTAAGTTCTGTATATAATTGTGTTCTATTTTGTATGTATTGCACACTGCCCTCACTGTGCACACGCCACTAATAATGTTTTCATTACATGTTCGCATTCTTTCGAGTCCTGATTAGAATTAGCCTGCCTATGTTACGCCCCTTGTTACCATAAATGTACAATTGTAATATTAATGTGATACCTACGTAATCATGTGTATAAAAACCCTCAATTGCCTCATAATAAAGCAGAACAGTTATTTGGAAAGATGCTGAGTGTATCTTTTCTGTCTGTTCCCTACTGCAGTAGTTATTATCAATTTGGAACCACTAATCAATATGAGGATAGGAGTTGCCTATCTATAAATTTCCATGTCAGCCATCTTCTTAAATTCTAATTTTGAAATTTTAATTTTGAATAGAATAGAAAAGAAAGAATATAGCCATCTTCTGAAATTCAAATTTTGAATATGATAGAATATAAACTACACAGTCGTGTTCTAAAATCCATAATTTCAATCCACAATATTCAATAAAATTGAATAGAATAGAAAAACATAAAGCCAACTTCCAAAATTCAAGTGTAAACATTTGAATTTAAAATTTTGAGTAGAATAGAATAAAATAAAATATAAAGAGTATAACTGTCATCCAAAATTTTAATTTCAAATTTCAAAATTTTGAATAAAATAGACTAGAAAAAGAAACATATATCTGTCTTTCAAAATTCTAAGTTTGAAATTTTAATTTTAAATGTAAAACACAATAGAATATAGACATTTTCTGAAATTTGCATTTCAAATAGAATAGAATAAAATAGAATATATATATATATATATATATATATATATATATATATATATATATATATATATATATATATATATATATATATATATAGTTGACTTCTATTTTGAAATATATTGAATATAGTAGAATAGAATAAACTTTAAAGAATATAGCCATTTTCCAAAATTCTAATATAGCCGTCTTCTAAAATTCACATTTTACATAGAATAGAATTGAAAAAAATATAGCCAACTTCTGAAAAATTCTTCTGAAAAATTTAATTTTGAAATTTGAATGTAAATTTTTAATAAAATAGCATAAAACAGAAAGAATATAGCTGTCATTTGAAATTCAAACTTTGAAATCTGTATTTTGAATAAAATAGAATAGAGCAAATATAGCCGTTTTTCAAAATTAAAATTTTAAGTTGAATAAAAATTGAGTAGAATAGAAACAATATATTATTGACTTCCAAAATTTTAAATTCAAATCAATTTGAAAATAGTGAATATACAAAAAATTCCAAAAACAAATAATTTTAACATAACAAATATGATGAAATTAAATTATTAATTTAATGAACAAATCTGAAATCAAACAAAACAAATGTTTCCGTTGTGCAGATCTCTTCTACCCCTCCCCCATGAAGCCCAGATCGGGGGAGGGCTACAGTGATGTCCTTCTGGAACTTCATCCCATCTCCACACAGGATCTCTGGAGATCAGTCAGAGTGACCATTGGGGTCACCTCTCTTACTAAGGCTCTTCTCCCCTGATTGGTCAGTTTGGCAGTATAATGGGGCAATAGGATGGGGGCAGTATGAAGGGGCAATTTTAATGAGGGTAATTATAGGGTGCAATTGTTATGGGGCAGTATGATGGGGCAATGTGATGGGGCAATTTTATGGGGCAATTTTTATGAGGGCAATGTAATGGTGGCAGTAGGATGGGGCAATTTTTATTAGGGCAATTGTTATGGGGCACTATGATGGGGCAATGATGTGGGGCAATGTGATGGGGCAATGTGATGGGGGAATTTATGGGGCAATTTTTATGTGCACAATATGATAGGGACAATGTAAGAGTGGCAGTATGATAGGGGCAATTTTGATGTGAAAATTTTGATGGGAGATAATTTGGATGGGAACAATATGATTGTGAAATTTTGATGGGGCAATATGATGGGCCAATTTTATGGGGAGATTTGTATGGGGGCTGTATTATGGGGCAGTTTGATGGGGACAACGTGATGGGGCAATTTTTATGGGGGCAGTATGATACAGCAATATGATGGGCAATTTTTATAGTGGCAGTATGATGAGGAAATTTTGATTGTGGCAGTATGATGAGGCAATTTTGATTGTGGAAGTATAATGGGACAATTTTTGTGGTGGCAGTATGATGGGACAATTTGATGTGGCAGTATAATGGGGGCAGTATGATGAGGCAATTTTGATGGGGAAGTATGATAGGGCAATTTTGATAGTGGCAGCAGGATTGGGCAATTTTGATGTGGCTAATTTTAAGGAGCACTTGTCATGGGGGAAATATGCTGGGGCAATCTGATGGGGCAGTTTTTATGGGGGCAGTTTTGATGGTGGCAGTATGATGGGGCAATTTTGATGGGGCAATATGATGGTGGCAAAATGATAGGGTCATTTTGATGGGGGCAATTTTGATTAGCACAATATGATGGGGCAATTTTGATGGGGCAATATGATGGGGCAATTTTGATGGGGGAAATTTTGATGTGGGCAAATTTGATAGTGGCAATATGATGGGGCAATTTTGATGATGGCAATATGATAGGGCAATTTTGATGGGGCCGCAAACTGGATGGGGTAAAGTACAGGATTTTACATAAACTGAACTCCAAGAGCTAGCAAAACAATACAAGCAGAGGTCAGGGGAACCTCTATTGAGTTGACTCCCATGTTTTGGGTAATAAAGGGGTGGACAGTATTGTTTTGTCAGGCAAGGAAGCAGTGGCTATGATCCACAATTGTGTCAGACAAAAAGCCTGAGAGTTTAGTATGAATTCTTCACTGTTAGATCTCGTAAGAGATGGAATAGTCAGAGTATTTGCTAGTCCTACTGACCTGCAAAGAAAAAACCTACTCCTGGAGACTAGGGATGAAGAAATGGTCCAGCCTGAGCATGAGTTCAGATGGTTGGTGAGATGTTTCTACACCTTGATTGGAGTCCACCTGTGGGAGACGAATGATTTGGAAAGGCGCACACCTCTCTATAAAAGGGATCACAGCTGACAATGTATTCTGTAACAGAGTAAAGGCCATGAGGTCACAGGAAGTGCCTGCTGAGCTCAGAGACAGGATTACTACAAAGGCACAGATCGGGGGACTGAAGCTTCCCGAGAGCCCAGCGACCTCCATAATTCTCACATGGAAGAAGAATGACACAACCAGGACTCAGAGCTGGTCACCTGACCAAACTGACCAATCGGGGGAGAAGGACCTTAGTAAGAGAAGTGACCCCGATGGTCACTCTGACTGAGCTCCAGAGATCCTGTGTGGAGGGGAATGAAGTTCAGGAAGGACATCAATGCAGCCCTCCCCCGATCTGGGCTTTATGGGGGAGGGGCTAGTAGAGCTCTGCACAATGGACATTTTTTTATTTCAGATACGTTCATTAGGTTCCATATTTAATTTCTTTATATTTGTTATGTTGGAATGATTTGTTTTTGAAATTTGTTTTATATATTCGCTATATTCAAACTGATGTGAAATTCTAATTTTGGAAGTCGGATAAATATTGTTTCTACTTTATTCTATTCTATTTAATTTGATTTGAAATTTGACTTTTGAAAGATGGCTATATTCATTCTATTCTATTCAACTATTGAACTCTGAAAGATGTTAGAGACTTTCTTATTTAACTTACTTTTTTATTCTATTTTATTCCAAACTTGAAATTTAAATTTCAAAATTCAGTTTTCGAAAGTTGCCTATCTATTCTTTTCTATTATATTCTATGTGAAATTAGAATTTTGGAAAACAGCTATATTCTTTCTATTTTATTCTATTCTATTATTTTAAAATTCAAAATTCTAATTTCAAAATTTGAATTTTGAAGGACGGATATATGCTTTCTTTTATAGTTTATTTTATTCAAAATTAGAATTTTGGAATTTGAAATTAAAAATTTTGGATGGCAGTTACTGTATATTCAATTTTATTCTATTCTATGCAAAATTTGAAATTAAAATTTAGAAATTTGAATTTTGGAAGTTGGCTTTAAATTGTTTCTACTCTATTCTATTTTTTTTTTAAATTAGGGATTTTAGAAGATGACCATATAGTTTCTATTCTATTGTATTCAAAATTTGAAACTCGAATTTCAAAATTTTCATTTCTGGAGGTTACTATGTTATTTTTATGTTATTATATTCTATTATATTGTATTATTTTCTATTCAAAATTAGAATTTTGAAAGATGGCTGTATTCTTTCAAAATTCAAATTTCAAAATTTTAATTTCTAAAGACAGCTATATTCTTTCTATTTTATTTGGTTTTATTATATTCAAAAATTTAAGTTTACATTTCAAAAGATGGCTATATTCTTTCTATTTTATTATATTCTATTAAATTCAAAATTATAAATTCAAATCATGAACGTCACCTGTATATTTTTCTTTTTTAGTCTATTGTATTAGAAATTTGAATTTGGGAAATAGGCTATATTCTTTTGATTCTATTCAAAATCAGATTTTCTAAATTAGATTTTTGGAAGGTGGCTATATTTTTTCTTTTTTACTCAATATTGAATTCAAAATTCAAAAATGTAAATTTTGAAATTCAAAATTCTAAGTTTGAACAAAAGCTATATTCTTGCTATTTTATTCTTCTCAATTATTGTCTAAATTTGAAATTCTAATTTCTGAAGATGGTTATATTCTTTCTATTTTATTCCATTCTATTATTTTCTATTCAAAATTCCAATTTCAAAATTTGAATTTCGAGGGGGCGTGGCTACCGCACGGCTGAATGGAAGCTTGAGCCTTTAGCTCCTCTACACCGCCGGGGATTAGCACGGACAGAGGCGGCGAATCGGTGACCCAAAGCCATCTACTGCACCCGACAGCCGCAGAGATCACCCCGGGATGGGAAGAAGGAGGCGAGACATCGTCAGTACGGGGAAGCTCCCTCCTTTCTTCCCCCCTCGCCGCCACACATGTGGCCAAGATGGCGCCGGCGGATCTTCCCCGGGAGGCTCCAGCGCGTCGTCCCCAGCGCATCCCAGCTCCGGATCCGCGGGGAAGTCTCCTAGCCCGAGGCATGGATCTCCAGACCCTGTAACTCCACTCTCGCCGAGCCCAGCCAAGAGCAAGCCCAGGTTGTCGGATGACTCCATACAGGCAAAGGTGAACGCAACCCTGCTCTAGCTATCGCTGACCTGCCTGACTCATTCCATACCTTCCCTGCCTCAAACCAGCCTGTCTCAAAAACAGTGTTAAAATATATGCTATCCTCACTGCGAGCTTCTCTTAATACTGACATTTTGCAATGTGTGGCTAAAGTTCAAGCTGATGTGACTGATCTAGATAACAGAGAGGATCATATAGAAAGCAAAATGGGCGAATTTGCCTCCTCGCATAACATGCTTATTGACGCTCATAATGACCGGGATGACCAAATAGAGTCGCTCACTGCTAAAATCGCAGACCTTGAGGACCGCGCTAGACGCAACAACCTTAAGATTAGAGGTGTCCCTGAATAGGTCTCAGTGAGCCAACTGAATCAATATGCTTGTGACCTGATCAGCACAGCTATCCCTAATGTATCTGACACAGAAGTAATTATTGACAGGATACATAGACTGCCTAAGCCCTCTTTTATTCATGATGATGTCCCTCGGGACGTGATAATGAGAGTCCATTTTTTTCACATAAAAGAGCAGCTTGCGGCATGTTTCCGCAAAAAAGAACAACTGCCTGAGCGTTTCTCAAACCTCCAACTGTTTGCTGACTTATCCCAATACACATTACAGAAGAGGAAGTCACTCCTGACAATCACAAAAGCCTTGCGGAACCATGATATTTTGTATCGTTTGGGCTATCCTACTCGTCTGGTCATCTCCAGAAAAAACACTTTGTCAGTGGTCAATACACTTGAAGAAGGGCTGGCTCTCCTCCGTAAATGGGATATCCTCCCTGCACCGCTACCGACTCCCCGACATCAACACTCCAAATCGCAGCCCCAAGAAGATTGGCAAGTGGTCTCACATAAGAGGAAACACCAAATCCATCAAGACCCCACCGCCTCTGGTCCACTAATTTGATTTTACTTTTCCTGCAACATTCCCCGGCTCAATGGAGCTTCTCCACATGAATCCCCTCCTCCCTCATGGATCTTGTGCAGTATACCTGCAAACAGACCCCTTTCAAGGTCGCTCCTTCCTTTTTACCACAAAGCTTAGACTTGGTTCTCTTTTTGTGTTTCTTTTTTTTCCTTACCTTTTTCTTCCTCTTTAGCTTCCTGAGCCGGATGTACAGCCTCCTACCACCTGACGCTTCCCACAGTCCTACGGACATGGCCTGACACAACGACGCTCACAACGCCAACAAGATTCGAAGGACTCAGATCTACATATCCCCAAGTTTGGATTGCAACAAACATAAGGTACTCTACACCCTCTCATGCCTATTACTGTAACATCTTTTAACGTACGAGGACTCAATCATCCGGCAAAACGTGCCTCCCTTTGGAAAGAGGCCCTTAAGTTGGGGAGCGATCTGGTATGCATACAGGAAACTCATTTTCAGGCTTCAGCCTCCACAACGTTCACACACAAGAAATTCCCCCATGTTTTCACGGCTTCGGCAAGCAGAAAGGAGTCCTTATAGCCATTAAGAACTCGGTGGCCTTTAAACTCCATGACTCTATTCAAGATCCATATGGTAGATTTTTGATCCTTATCTGTGATATCAACAGTAGACTTTTTACAATTGTCAATGCTTATGCGCCAAATGAACGTCAATATAGGTTTGCTAGAAGGTTGTTCTCGACAATTTCTAAATGTAAGCAGGGGGCATTGACTATTTGTGGGGACTTTAACCTGACAGATGACCCAGATATAGATACCTCAGGGAAACATCCACGTTCACTTAAAGCACTCCAACCACTATTTCACTTAGAGGATGTGTACGATGTGTGGCGCTGTCAACATGCTGAAGAAAGAGATTTTACCTTCCACTCAGCGCGCCACAACTCGTACTCACGGTTAGATATGATCCTGGTGGATAGGGTCCTATTACAGGCGGTGTCCTCCTCCAGTATTCAAGACATTACATGGTCGGATCACGCACCTGTCTCTGTGTCTATCCTGGAGGAGCACACGCCCAACCCTGCATACCTCTGGAGAGTTAACTCTCAGATTTTTAGCTCCCCACAACAAGTGGCGACTATTGAGAAACATCTCAAGGAATATTTCAGGCTGAACTCTTCACCTGTATCAGATCCCTTTGTGATGTGGTGTGCCCATAAGGCCTTTATCAGGGGTATCTTTATTCAAATGTGTTCACGTATGAAGAAGCAGAGGCTTCGGCTGCTTGATGAGGTGCTGAGAGAGATTTGCACGACGGAGGCCAACAACAAATCTAATCCCTCCACACCCCTAGCTACAAAACTATCTAAACTTCGTACGACACTGAGAACAATGCTTCTAGAACAACATGATAAACAAAGCAGGCAAATTCCTAGCTTGTAGACTGAAAGCCAAGAAATTACAATCCAAAATAGAGCATCTAATAGACCCCTGCTCAAACACCAAAACATTAGACCCGAAGGGCATTGCCAATGCCTTTGCGGCCTACTATAGTAAATTATATAACTTAAGGGAAGATCCTGAGACTGTACAGCCAAGGCCAGAGGAGATATTGTCTTTTCTGTCCTCTCTCCAATTACCTGAACTAACTAACGACCAATTACTGGATCTAAATGCACCAATCTCCCCTTCAGAAATTTGTAAAGCAATTAAGTCACTACCCTTAGGGAAGTCCCCAGGACCTGATGGTCTATCTAATGATTACTATAAACAGTTTAATGAGACACTCAGTGCGAATCTCTCTCCAGTGTTTGCGGCGGCTGCAGCCTCGACCTCCTTTCCGGCAGAAATGCTACAGGCTCATGTTGTAACCATCCCTAAACCTGGCAAGGACCCAGCCTGTCCAGCTAATTACAGGCCTATATCCTTGCTGAATACCGATATCAAATTATATGCAAAAATCATTGCACATAGGTTATCGTCTATATTACCCACCCTTATTAACCCTGATCAAACGGGTTTCCTGAAGGGGCGCCAAGCCTCTGACGCAACTAGGAGAGTCATTAATTTGATACAATATGCTGGGTCCAGTCGGGTGCCTTCTCTGCTCCTCTCTTTGGATGCGGAGAAGGCATTCAACCGTATCCACTGGGGTTATATGAGAGCTACACTCGAAAAGTTTGGTTTTAAGGGTCTTATTTTAGGGGCCATACTGGCGCTGTACTCCGCTCCCTCAGCACGGGTTTACACATCCAACACGTTGTCCTCTTCCTTCCCGATTACAAATGGAACCCGCCAGGGCTGCCCGTTATCCCCAAGTATCTTAAATCTGTTGATAGAAGCCCTAGCACTAGCACAGGCAATAAGATCTACGCCCGCGATTACAGGCTTCAACCTGGACTCTGGCTCCCATGTTATAAATTTGTTCGCGGACGACATAATTATCTTCCTGACAGAACCAAAAACGTCCTTAGCCGCAACACACCAACTTCTTAATACCTTCAGTAGAATCTCTTACTACAAAGTTAATTGTAACAAATCACTTATCCTTAATTTAGGTGTTGAACCAGATCTGTGTAAAAGCTTACAGAACTCTTTTGCCTACACGTGGAGTGCAGGAGAGATCCCTTATCTAGGGATTCAACTGACTGCCGATGTTACTCAGTTAGCTAAAATTAACTATTCCTCCCTGATTAAAAAACTTACCAGAGAAATCCAAAGTCCCACCAGATATGAACTTTCTTGGATGGGCCGCCTTACGGCTTTTAAAATATTTACACTACCACAAATCCTATACATGTTCAGAACATTGCCTATTCTCCCCAAGCGTTCCCATTTCATAGCGCTCACTAGTTTGATGAGGGCCCAGATATGGAAAGGCATGAAACCTAGAAGTTCCCATGCCCAACTGTTAAAGCACAAATTTGCTGGTGGTATGGGTATGGTTGACCTGAAAGATTACTGGACAGCCTCACAACTGGCCCAACTTAGAAGCTGGTTCCGACCAGATGTAAACAATAGATGGACCAATATTGAATTAGCTGCTACTTCCACCTCGGCCCTGGCGAACCTACTAATAGCCGATACATGGAAACCCGGCCTGATTAACAAACCACTTCTCTCTATCCAGGCTTCTCTGGAAGCTTGGAAAAGCTTTATATCAACTAGCCTACCTCCAACGCAATAACACCTTATCCCAACCCCGACAGGGGTCTTAGAGTTACTGATCCCTAACTTGTCACTTCAAAAATGGAGGGATTGAGGCATTCTAGCTTTGGATCAGCTACTCCTGGATAACTCCCCTAAAACATTCCAATCACTCCAAGCGGAATTTGACATACCTAACACGGAACACTATACATACATTCGCATCCTACATTGTATCACTTCTTTGAGCTCGACAAAACTGCCAGTATTTACCCCCGGTTGGCAATACTTCACGAACGCAGAACATCCCAAAGCCAAGGGAACTTCACTATTTTACAACTTTTTACAAAGCAAACTTGTTTTTCAAAAAGCTACACCACACTTAAAATGGGAGTCGGAGTTGGGGTCCTCGTTTACCAGAGCCCAATTGGTTGCAGCCTCGAAATCGGTGTATCAGGCCTCAAAATGTGCTAATCACTGGGAACTATGCCATAAAATTACTTTGCGGTGCTATCTCACCCCATATAGATTGTCCAAGTTTCTCCCGACGCAGTCCCCACTATGCTGGAGGGAGTGCGGTGGAGTAGGACAGATCATGCATTTTTTCTGGACCTGCAAACACCTGACAAGCTTTTGGAACAAGTTGTTTCGTGTCATCTCAGATATAACTAGTATTCTCACCCCTCCTACGGCTGCCCTGGCCATTCTTAACATCGGCATAGAACAATTTCCACCTGATTGTTGCAAAATGTAACTCATATTCTCTTAGCAGCCAAATTACTTATCACTAGAAGATGGAAAACAAACCAGGCCCCTAGTGTTCTTGAAGTGGTTAATATGGTACAATATAACTACACATTTGAGCGCATACTGGCCTGTAGACAAGGACATGTTCGTACTTTTGAACAACATTGGAAACTATGGAACGCCTGGCTGTCAAAGGGTAATGGGTCATAGTCCCCGGAAATGTGCATGATGGCCCCGACTACCAGTATCTGATGAAATAATGTACACACATGATCCGTATTGTAACAATGTAAATTTGTACCAGTGGCTCTCTTCTAGGCTCGCTTTTCTCTCTCTCTTATCTTTTCCCTCTTTTCTCCTCCTTCCTCTATTTCCTCTTCCTTCCCCCTTATGCCAGATGAGGTTAGCACATTTATCTCCTGCCACCTCTTATCTTTCACCAGGTAGTTCCTCGACAAATCCTGCTGTCAACCAGAAACAAAACAACTGTCTCGGAACTACCTGCCCGAATACTGATGTGCCTAAGCCATGCTTTGATACTTACATATTCTAATATTTGTATGTTTTGAAACTTGTAAACCTGTTATGAGTATGTTCGGATACCTGCATACTGTGCAATGTATGTTAAATTATTTTTCTTTCAATAAAAACAAATTAAACAAAAAAATAAATTGAATTTCGAAGATAGATTTTTTTTATTATTTTATATTTGAAATACGAATTTCAGAAAATGTCTATATTCTTTCTATTTTATTCTATTCTATGCAAAATTTGAAATTCAAACTTTGAAATTAGAATTTTGGAAGTTGGCTTCATATTTCTATTCTATTCTATTTTATTTGAAATGATGGATTTTAGAAAATTACTATAATTTTTATTCTATTGTATTCAAAATTTGAAACTCAAATTTCAAAATTTTAATTTCATAAGGTTGCTATATTCTTTTTATTGTATTCTATTTGATTATATTATATTATTTTCTATTCAATATTTGAATTTTGAAAGATGTCTGTATTCTTTCAAAATTGTTATTTCTGAAGATAGCTATATACTTTCTATAAAAAAATTTTTTCCTATATTCAAAATTTGAAGATTACATTTCAAAATATGGCTATATTCTTTATATTTTATTCTTTTCCATTCTTTTCTTTTTAAAATGCAAATTATGAAATTTAAAATTGGAATGTCGAAAAACAGAGATATGTTTTCTTTTTTTAATTCTATTTGACATACACATTTTGGAAACTGGCTACATTCTTTCTACTTTATTCTTTTCTATTCAAAACGTGAACTTCAAAATTAAAATTTTGAAATTAAGTTATGGATTTTTTCTATTTTATTTTATTCTATTTGAAATTTGAATTTAAGAAGATGGCAGTTTTCCTTCTTTTTTAGATTGGAAATCATATGGAATTGGTCTAGGAGTTTAAGTAGATTAGGTATGGACGTTAGGGGCTCCGTCAGGGTTAGAAGAACGTCGTCCGCGAAAGCAACGACCTTGTACATTCTTCCTTTAACATCCACGCCTTTAATATCTGGGTGTGATCTGATTTGTCTTAGTAGCGGTTCGAGAGTAAGGATAAATATGATCGGGGATAGTGGGCATCCTTGACGGGTGCCATTGGTGATCCTGAAGGCATTCGACAGGTGGCCATTGACTTTCACCCTCGCCGTTGGGCCTGAATATAATGTGTCAATAAAGTTAAGCATTCTTTGTGGTAGACCAATGGCTTTCAAAGTGGCTGACATATAGTCCCAGGCCACCCTGTCGAATGCCTTCTCTGCGTCTAAGGAAAGGAAGAAGCCCTTTTGGTTTTGGGACGAAAGCCAGTGGTGAATATTGAGCGCTTTGAGAGTGTTATCCCTCGCCTCCCTGCCAGGTATGAAGCCGACCTGGTCAGGGTGGACAAGGACGGGGAGAAGGGGCAAGAGTCTGTTCGATAAAATTTTGGCATACCATTTTATGTCAACATTTAGGAGGGAAATAGGTCTATAATTAGTTATCTGTGTGGCGTCCTTATTCGGTTTTGGGATTACTGCTATGTGGGCAGTTAGCATGTCGCGCGGGGGAGTGTTGAGCGATCCACAGTGGTTGAAAGAGGCTAAAAAGTGGGGTAACAAAATGTGTTTGTATGCTTTATAATAACCGACTGTCAAGCCATCTGGGCCCGGGCTCTTGCCCGTGTGCATGGCGGCAAGTGCCTGAGCGGCTTCCTCCGGGGAAAACGGCGCGTCCAATGCTTGGTATGCAGATAGGGAAATCGGGGACGGGCAATGTGCGGATAAAAATTCGGATATTAGCTTTTCCCGCTGCTGGTTAGGGTTGTTGTGTGTTGTGTTCGTTGTGTGTAAATTATATAAGTTTGAATAGTATGTGACAAATTGATCAGCAATGTCGGGATTGGAAGTCAGTTTTCTACCTGATGGTGTAGAGATGCTGTGAATCGTCTGTTGCGCTTTCTTAGAATGCAGTGCCCGCGCTAATAATTTCCCAGACTTGTTACCATATTCGTAAAATGTTTTTTGAGAGAGTATGTATTTGCGTCTAGTCTGTTTCCCTAATAATTCAAGCATTTCTTTTCTCACTTGAGTGAGTGCAGTGAGGAGGTCAGTGGTGGTTTTAAGATTGTGTGCACGTTCTAAGCTCCTGATTTTGGAAGCTAGGTCGTTGAAATGGGCTTTATGTTCTTTTCTTTTTCTAGCAGCTGCTCCTATGAGAACCCCCCCGGATTACGCACTTGTGAGCTTCCCAGTTAATAAGTGGAGAGGTATCCTCAATTTTGTTTACAAGAAAGTACTGTCTTAGAGCTTGCTCCACTTCGGATGTTACAATCGGGTCAATCAAAAGGGAAGGGTCGAGTCTCCACGAGTGTGTGCGTGGGTTCAATGAAGGGGTAGACAGCGTGAGTGAGACCGGGTTGTGATCTGATAGGAACATGGGGTCGATGGATGCTTGTGTGAGGGAGGGCAGGGCCTCTTGGGAGATAAAGATGAAATCAATTCTGGAGTGTTTACTGTGCGGTGCCGAATAGAAAGTGAAGTCTTTCGTGTCTGGGAATAGAGTTCGCCAAGCGTCATGTAAGAGCAATGATTGTAGGTGAGTTTTAATCGATCGCAAGGCGGCATATGTGAGGGATGATGTTCCGTTAGAGGTGTCGAGGATGGGATTCAGCGGAACATTGAAATCTCCTCCGAGAGTGAGTGTACCTTCTTGAAATGTGATCAATTTAGAAGTAATGTCTTTGAAGAACTGTACCTGGTGTGTGTTGGGTGCGTAGATATTTGCTAGGGTGATGGTTTTATTCCTGAGGGAGCCTTTTAGGAATAGAAATCTGCCATCGCCGTCTATCATGGAATCGGTAATCTGGAGGGGGCAGTGACGTGAAAGTAAAATGGAAACTCCTTTCGTTTTAGCCGAGGCAGTGGTGGAGTGATAGGCTATAGGGTAGTAATTGCTTCGGAGTTTCGGTATATTCGATGTTCGGAAATGGGTCTCTTGTAGGAATAGAATATCTGACTTGTTTTTTTGCATGGTTAATAAAAGTTTCGATCTTTTTTCTGGGATATTTAGGCCCTTAGTGTTTAGCGATGTAATTTTGATATGCTCAAGGTTGGTTACTTTCTCCGTGGAGGGCATGACCGAGTAGTAAGAGAAGAACAAGCACAAGTATGGTCTGAGGGAAGAATATGTTAGCAGAAGATAGGGAGGGAACAGGGAAGTTGGAAAGGAAACAACGTATTTATGAGGTGTTAAGTGGGTAATCCGGCCACAGGTAAGAACCCGCTCACCTGCGTGTGTAAATGATAGGGAAAAAGTACCGGACGAGGTTAGAGGCCTGTAAGGTACGTCCTATGTATAAAACACAGGAGAATCCTACAAACCACTGAGTGGGAGGAGGTCGTCGGTCGTAAAGGGTTTGAAGGGTGACGTCCTACACACCAACAGCTTCTTACAGAAATTGAGGAGAGAGTCAAGGATAGGAAAATAAGGAAATTACTTATCTTAAAATATTGGGTAAGTGTACTCTTATAAGTGGTGAGTTGAGAGGGGTGTTATTTGTAAAAACGGGGGCACCGTTTTTTTTTTTTCCACCATGGTATGACTGTGAGCACGGAGATCAATTATAATGTCATAGTCGGTGATGCGGTACATTTACTTGAACACACATAAACAATAAAAGTAAAACTTAAGAACAATTATCCAAAGTGTCGAATATATAAGCTTGTGCATAGGTTGTAAAATGTGCCTGTGTTGGCAAAGCCAAGAGGGCGGTGGGGAGGCGGAGCTGGTGCATCGCCCCCGATGGGAGACTCATAACAGAGGGGAAAGGAGTACAGGTATACACTGTACAAGTTAAAGGGGTGTGCCCCCCGGGTGGCAAAACCACCCAGAGCAATCCCCATGGTTTGAAAGAAGAGGTCTCAACCGAAGCGTCAGACCGCCCCCCCCCCCCTCGCCCTCAGTGCAAATTATAGTATAAACAGTTACAGTGCCAACTAACAGATTGACCCATCATACAAAAAAAAAAAAAAAATGTGAAAAACACAGTATAGAACAAAACAAATTACCCAGTAACCAGGAATCTAGTCATGAAATTGGACAATACTGATACCCTTGAGAAGCGTGTGCCCTCATTATGTGGTACAAGCTATAGGGAGAAAACGTTCAGTAGGAATAGGCAAAATGTAAAACAGTTTAACGTTTCAATGAAGGGTCCCTGAGTGAGGATAAAGAGCACTCGTTCCGTTACGAAAACATAGCAGTCTCATTAGCAGGCATACATCTACTATAGTAGAAGGAGGGTATGGTGGCAAAACAATATGGAAGGGGGAAAAGGCAGAATAATGAAAAGGGGGTGATGCCCAAAAAAATCAATCCGAAGTTAGAAAGTACAGGTAGGGACTCAGTCAATCCAATAGGCTGTGAGAGGTCTAGAGAGCTGAGAGTTGTGAGACATACCTGCACCATGCCAAGAAAAGGCATGGGAAATCGTACTGTGGGAGATAGAAGGGGTCCGGTGTGGAGGAACTGAATAATATCGTTGTTATAGGCAGTATCAGCGGTTGAGATTTTCGATGCAATGTGAATAGGGCGGGTGTATCACATAGTTGCGATCGAGCTGTAAGCCGGGCATCTAAGTCGTAGGTCGGGTGATTAAGAGTAGGGCGAACAGTCCGTTCGTGTGTACGGCATGTCCTCTTCAACGGTCACGGCGAGCTCTGCGGGCGTTTGGTGCAACCGTGGGGCTGCGCAACTGCTGTTGATGAAAGGACTCCGGGTGGGAGCATCGAGGAGATGGGGAGCGTTGTCTCCTAAATGGTGACTGCATAGTTTCCATCTGGTCTTCCATTCTCTGGTCCGAGCGGGATGAAAAGCTGTTGAATTCCGCATACCAATCGGGAAGATATACCAATGGGATATCCAATGTGCGACAGAATGCTGCTAGCTCTTCTGGAACTCTTAAAATGGCTGACCTGCCTTGGCAAGAGGTTGTGAGCCTGAACGGGACGCGCCAGCGATATGGGATTCCGTTGTTTCTCAATACCTCCAAGAGGGGGCGTAGATCTCTCCTGTTGCGAAGTGTTATGGCTGAAAGGTCTTGGTAAATGGAAATGGGGTGACCCTCATAGTCTAAGTGCTTTTTGAGTCTGGCTTGTTTTAGAATCTGCTCCTTGATCTGAAAGTCAGATAGGCAGCAGACGACATCTCTGGGTGGATCCGTATCACGTCCGCGGGGTCTAAGGGCATGATGAATGCGTTCCATCGCTATGGTGGACGGATTGGCGTCGTCGAGAATTTGATTAAAGAGTGTAGTAATCACAGGGAGTAAGTGGTCATTGTCCACACTTTCGGGGAGTCCTCTTACCCGAAGGTTGCGTCTCCGTCCCCTGTTGTCCAGGTCCTCGACGTGTCTCTGGACATCTCTGAGTTGGGCCGTGTGAGTATCAATGGTGCGGTGCATCGTGGAGATCGTTGTTTGATGAATGGCGGTCTTTTTCTCTACCTCAAGCACCCTCCCCGCAATAGCCTGAATCTCATGCCTGAGGTCTGAGATGGCTGCGAAGAGAGTATCCTTAATGTCAGCCGCCACTGTGCGTAGATCCAGCAGGCTTGGCGATTGTGAGGCCGCAGACGAAGTTGCAGTAGTAGCGGTAGCGGGGGGTGCAGGAGTGGGGGTTAGTATTATCCCGTCTTGTGAGGGAGCTGAGGTGGACGTCGCCATATTGGATCTCTGAGCTCTGAACAGATCCGAGATATTCTGTGTTCCTCGGCTGTGGTTTTCCCTCGGAGATCTTGATCTGGAGGTAGAAGAGCCCCTTGATGCTGTACCCATCATCAGAGGGAGTAATAAAAGCAGTAATTGTCTCTCTGATTTAAAGCTGCGGTGTGAAGGAGCTCTGGAGTTATGCTGCCATCTTCACTCGCGGCAAGCCACGCCCCCCATTTTCCTTCTTTTTTACTTGATTCTATTCAATTAAAATTTTGAAAATTGAAAATTCTAATTTTGGATGAAAGCTACATTCTTTCCATTTTATTCTATTCTGTTCTAAATTTGAAATTAAATTATGCAGGGAGGCTATATTCTTTCTATATTATCTTATATGTTTCTATTCAAAATAATATTTCAAAATTTGAATTTCCAAAACCAGATATATATTTTTATATTTTATTTTATTATATTTGAAATACAAATTTTGGAAAATGGCTATATTCTGTCTATTTTATTCTATTCTTTTAAATTTAAAAATTTGGGAAGATGGCTATATTCTTTCTTTTTTATTCAACTCCATTTTATTTTAATCTATTCAACTTTGGAAGACAGCTGTATTTTTTCTATTTTTGTCTATTTTTTTCAAAATTCTAGTCTATTATATTCAAAAATTGAAATTGAAATTTTGAAAATCAAGTTTTGGAATTTGGCTATAGATTTTATTATATTCTATTGTATTTGAAATTATAGATTGTAAAAGATGGATATATACTTTCTATCCCATTATATCAAATTTCTAACTTTGAATTTCAGAACAATGATACATTCTTTTTATTTCATTATTATATTCTATTATATTCAAAATTCAAAATTTTAATTTCTAAATTCTAAATTCAAATTGTGAATGTCACCTGTATATTTTTCTATTTTATTCTATTCTATTAGAAATTTGAATTTGGGAATAGGCTATATTCTTTTGATTCTGTTCTAAATCTGATTTTCTAAATTCGATTTTTGAAAGGTGGCTATACTTTTTTTTTAGTCTATTCTATTCAATTCAAAATTCTAATTTTGAAGTTTCAAATTTTGAATGAAAGGCATATTCTTTCTATTTTATTCTAGTCTAATTATTTTTTAAATTTGAAATAAAAATTTTGGAAGATGGTTATATTCTTTTTATTTTATTCATTTCTATTATTTTCTATTTAAAATTCCTATTTCAAAATGTGAATTTCCAAATACAGTTTTTTTTATTATTTTATATTCAAAATTCAAATTTGGGAAGACGGCTATATTCTTTAAATTTATTTCTATTCTATTCAAATTTCAAATTTGGAAAGAGGATTATTTTATTTCTATGTTTTTCTACTCTGTTATAATTTAATCTATTCAAATGTAGATTTTTGGAAGACAGCTATATTATTTCTATATTATTGAATTATATTCACAATTTGAAATTCAAATATTGAAAGACAGTTATATTCTTTAATTTTATTCTATTCTATTCTTTTTTTTCTTTTTAATTTTTTTATTTTACATTTTTTATTTAGTGGTATTGCGACATAAACAATGAAAAGAATAGGCGGTCCAAACAAAATAGCATATAAATGATCAGTATCGGAATGCATCCTACCAAATATAGGGTCACTCACAATTACCAGAGAATAAAGCTGTAGGTGTTTCGGGAACCCAGGTACCTAGGATGTGTAAGAATAGCGGATTGTGTAATCACTCGCACTTCAATAGAGGTAAGTCTTTTATTCTTGAAAAATAGAAAAAGGGGAGGACAAAGAAAGAAAGACAGAGAGATAACAAAAAAGAGGGGGGAGAGGGGGAGGTTTTATGTGGAAAAGGAAAGGGGTAAGTCCCACTGAGGGGGTGAGTATTTGATTCTATTCTAATGTATTGTCTATTTTATTCAGTTCTTTTCTATTCAAATATGTTTTTTATATTCTTTTTTATTTTTTTATTTTTTATTATATTCAGTTGTATGCTATTATTTTATATTCTATTTGATTATTTATATTCTATTTTATCCTATCTTAACATATTATATTCTATTCTTTTATTTCCCCTTCTCTTCTGTTATATTCATATCTATTCAGTTATATTATATTATATTATATTCTACTATATTTTTTTATATTCTTTTCTATTCTATTATTTTATATCCTATTCTAGTTTATTCTGTTTTACTCAATTATTTTAGATTTTTTTTTATTCTATAAAGCTGCCCAAGTAGGAATCAGCATAATTTTCTTCTGTTAAACCTTAATGTTATTACTTTGATCTACAAATTTTGAGAAATGATCCCCCTCCGATATAAAATGTGATAATTCTTACATATTTAGATTAGATGAATTAGAAAACAGATGATAAAGGTTCTTGTTAGCTAAAGTTTTCAGGACATTTCACAATAAAGATTTATACACAGGTGAATATATTTGCCTACAAGGGAGGGAGATGTCTGATGGTCATGATGCCTCATAACTTCTCCACAAAGTACGGTACAACAATGAAAATGGCCCCACATGGAAGTATATAAATGTATCTTCACTGTGAGACTAAAGATTATCACCTGACTGTAATTTATTGTTCTTTTATTACAAGGTACATTTGTCTTGGTCAGATCTACACCTCATACAGTTACATCTGGTGACTTGTGAAAGTGTCATTGCCTCACATTTCCAAGGAACAGTTGTGTGATATTTTCCCTCAGAAGTCATATTAGACATGATTAGTTTTTTAACAAATTTCAACAAATTCCTTATTTTAGAAATATCCAAATTAATGAAAACCCATTTAACTAATTTATCCAAATATTTGTAAATTTGAATATTTAAACATTTGTAAATTCATAAATGTGAAAATTTGGAAATTCGTAAATTCAAAAATGTGGAAATTTGGAAATTCGGAAATGCAATATTCTAAAATCCGAAAATGTGAAAATCCAAAATAATAACTAACTAATACTAACTTAATAATTACTAACTATTAAATTATAGGTATTGGGAGTTCCTTTCAAATTTGGCTGTTAGCCACTTGACCACTAGGCACTTAAACACCCTTAATAACCAGACCAATTTTCGGTGTTCTCACATTTTGAATGGCAATTACTCAGTCATGCAACACTGTACCCATATGAAATTGTTGTCCTTTTTTTCACACAAATAGAGCTTTCTTTTGGTGGTATTTAATCACCGCTGGATTTTTTATTTTTTGTGCTGTAAAAGAAAAAAGACCGAAAATTCTGTAAAACAAATGAATTTTTCTTCGTTTCTGTTATAAAATTTAGCAGATTAGTAATTGTTCTTCATAAATTTTGGCCAAAATTTATACTACTACATATCTTTGGTAAAAATAAGTACAAATTGGTGGATATTATTTGGTCTTTGTGAAAGTTATAGGGCCCACAAGCTATGGTGCAAATATCTGAAAATTGATCACACCCGAAGGACTTACGGCCTGTCTCATTTCTTGAGACCCTAACATGCCATAAAATTACAAATACCCCCCAAATGACCCCTTTTTGGAAAGAAGACATTCCAATGTATTTAGTAAGAGGCATGATGAGTTTTTTGAAGTTTTTTCCCACAATTCTTTGCAAAATGAAGATTTTTGTTTCCTTTTTTTTCACAAAATTTTCATAATATCAGTTTATTTCTCACACACAGCATATGCATACCACAAATTACACCCCAAAAAGACCCCAATTAGACCCTGCATCTCACCTCAAGGCTGGGAAGCCTTAAATAAAAAAAATGGCAGAGTATTGGCAGGGTATTGGCAGGGTATTGCAGGGTATCGCAGAGTATTGGCAGGGTATTGTAGGCTATTGCAGAGTATTGCAGATTATTGCTGGGTATTGCAGAGTATTGGCACGGTATTGCAGAGTATTGCAGGGTATTGCAAAGTATTGCAGAGTGTTGGCAGGGTATTGCAGAGTATTACAGGGTATTTCAGAGTATTGGTAGGTTATTGGGTATTGCAGAGAATTGCAGGGTATTGCAGAGTATTGCAGGGTATTGCAGAGTATTGCAGAGTGTTGGCAGGGTATTGCAGAGTATTGCAGGGTATTGCAGAGTATTGGCAAGGTATTGGGTATTGCAGAGTATTGCAGGGTATTGCAGCATATTGCAGGGTATTGCAGAGTATTGGCAGGGTATTGGGTAGCGTGGAGTATTTCAGGGTATTTCAGAGTATTGCAGGGTATTGGGTGCTTAAACCCCATTACTGCCCAGGCCATTTTTCAGCTTTCAGCACTCACACTTTGAATGACAATTGTGCAGTCATGCTACTGTAACCATGTGATTTTTTTATCATTTTAGTCACACAAATAAAACTTTCTTTTGGTGGTATTTAATCAACCCTGGGTTTTTTTTCCCAAAAATTTTGAAAAAAGTTTTTTCTTAGTTTCTGTCAGTAAATTTTGTAAATAAGTATTTTTTCTCCTTCACTGATGGGCACTGATGAGCTGGCGCTTATGGGCACTGATGAGGCGGCACTTATGGGTACTGATTTGGTGCACTGATGAGGATGCACGAAAATGCTGAACTTATGGGCACTGATATGTGGCACTGATATGTGGCACTGATGAGCACTGATAGGCAGAACTGATGGGTGGCAGTGGTGGGCACTGGGCACAGATAGGCGGCACTGGTGGGCACAGATAGGCAGCACTGGTGGGCACAGATAAGCAGAACTAATGGGCCTTGATGGGTGGCATTGATGGGCAGCAGTGATGAGCATTGATGGGCAGCAGTGATGGGAATTGATGGGCAGCACTGATAGCCAGCACTGACTGGCATCACTCATGACCACTGATTGCTGGCACTTGTGGGCATGATTGCTGGCACATTTGGGCACAGATTGGTGACAATTGTGGGCACTGGTTGGCTGATTGCTGGCAGTGGCATCAGTGGCATTGCTGGCACTTAATTGTAATCAGGGCACCACCTTCATTTGACAGTAGTCGGGAGGCAAGTTGTTAATGAGTGTGTTGTATAGAGAATGCCGAGTTCAGGATTACACAATGTACAGAGTGTAGAATTCAGGAGTGCACTATGTACAGAGCACAGGGTTCAGGGGAACACTATGCACTGTGTGCAACCTCACCCCCTCTCCAAAGCTTCCTCACATCTCTCTCTCCTACCTGGCCTGACTCTAGTACCTAACTGTGTAGGTGGCTCTGCCTCACCCTGCAGGGAGATATATGCCCCTACCCTCCTGTTTGAAGAGGTTGAGCAGTGTCATATTGTTGGGTCCCACAGCGAGCTGCTGTGGTCGGTGCTGGTGTCAGTGCTGGTGTCAGTGCTCTCTATCATGGTGCTGGTGTCAGTGCGCTCTATCACTGTGCTGGTGTGGTGTCAGTGCTCTCTATCTCGGTGCTGGTGTCAGTACTGTCTATCACTGTGCTGGTGTGGTGTCAGTGCTCTCTATCTCTGTGCTGGTGTCAGTGCTCTCTATCATGGTACTGGTGTCAGTGTTCTCTATCATGGTGCTGGTGTCAGTGCTCTCTATCACGGTGCTGGTGTGGTGTCAGTGCTCTCTATCTCTGTGCTGGTGTCAGTGCTCAATATCTCAGTGCTGGTGTCAGTTCTCTATATCACGGTGCTGGTGTGGTGTCAGTGCTCTCTATCTCGGTGCTGGTGTCAGTGCTCTCTATCACAGTGCTGGTGTGGTGTCAGTGCTCTCTATCTCAGTGCTGGTGTCAGTGCTCTCCATCTCGGTGCTGGTGTCAGTGCTCTTTTTCTCTGTGCTGGTGTCAGTGCTCTCTATCACGGTGCTGGCTTCAGTGCTCTCTATCACCGTGCTGGTGTGGTGTCAGTGCTCTCTATCACCGTGCTGGTGTGGTGTCAGTGCTCTATATCATGGTGCTGGTGTGGTATCAGTGCTCTCAATCTCGATGCTGGTGTCAGTGCTATCTATCACCGTGATGGGGTCAGTGCTCTCTATCACAGTGCTGGTGTCAGTGTTCAGTCTCTATCTTGGTGCTGGTGTCAGTGCTCTCTATCTCGGTGCTGGCGTCAGTGCTCTCTATCTCGTTACTGGTGTCAGTGCTCAATCTCTATCGCGGTGCTGGTGTCAGTGTTCTATCTCAGTGCTGGTGTCAGGGAGGGAGATAGCAGCAGAGAAGCCAATCAGCAGGTGTGGTGTCAGTGCTCTCTATCTCAGTGTTGGTGTCAGTGTTCTCTATCTAGGTGCTGGTGTCAGTGATGTCTATCACGGTGCAGGTGTGGTGTCATTGCTCTCTATTTTGGAGCTGGTGTCAGTGCTCTCGATCTCGGTGCTGGTGTCAGTGCTATCTATCTTGGTGCTGGTGTAAGTACTCTCTATCACGGTGCTGGTGTCAGTGCTCTCTATCTCGGTGCTGGTGTCAGTGCTCTCTATCTCGGTGCTGGTGTCAGAGCTCAGTCTCTATCGTGGTGCTGGTGTCAGTGCCCTCTATCTCGGTGCTGGTGTCAGTGCTCAGTTTCTATCTCAGTGCTGGTGTCAGTGCTCTCCATCTCGGTGCTGGTGTCAGTGCTCTTTTTCTCTGTGCTGGTGTCAGTGCTCTCTATCACGGTGCTGGCTTCAGTGCTCTCTATCACCGTGCTGGTGTGGTGTCAGTGCTCTCTATCACCGTGCTGGTGTGGTGTCAGTGCTCTATATCATGGTGCTGGTGTGGTATCAGTGCTCTCAATCTCGATGCTGGTGTCAGTGCTATCTATCACCGTGATGGGGTCAGTGCTCTCTATCACAGTGCTGGTGTCAGTGTTCAGTCTCTATCTTGGTGCTGGTGTCAGTGCTCTCTATCTCGGTGCTGGCGTCAGTGCTCTCTATCTCGTTACTGGTGTCAGTGCTCAATCTCTATCGCGGTGCTGGTGTCAGTGTTCTATCTCAGTGCTGGTGTCAGGGAGGGAGATAGCAGCAGAGAAGCCAATCAGCAGGTGTGGTGTCAGTGCTCTCTATCTCAGTGTTGGTGTCAGTGTTCTCTATCTAGGTGCTGGTGTCAGTGATGTCTATCACGGTGCAGGTGTGGTGTCATTGCTCTCTATTTTGGAGCTGGTGTCAGTGCTCTCGATCTCGGTGCTGGTGTCAGTGCTATCTATCTTGGTGCTGGTGTAAGTACTCTCTATCACGGTGCTGGTGTCAGTGCTCTCTATCTCGGTGCTGGTGTCAGTGCTCTCTATCTCGGTGCTGGTGTCAGAGCTCAGTCTCTATCGTGGTGCTGGTGTCAGTGCCCTCTATCTCGGTGCTGGTGTCAGTGCTCAGTTTCTATCTCAGTGCTGGTGTCAGTGCTCTCCATCTCGGTGCTGGTGTCAGTGCTCTTTTTCTCTGTGCTGGTGTCAGTGCTCTCTATCACGGTGCTGGCTTCAGTGCTCTCTATCACCGTGCTGGTGTGGTGTCAGTGCTCTCTATCACCGTGCTGGTGTGGTGTCAGTGCTCTATATCATGGTGCTGGTGTGGTATCAGTGCTCTCAATCTCGATGCTGGTGTCAGTGCTATCTATCACCGTGATGGGGTCAGTGCTCTCTATCACAGTGCTGGTGTCAGTGTTCAGTCTCTATCTTGGTGCTGGTGTCAGTGCTCTCTATCTCGGTGCTGGCGTCAGTGCTCTCTATCTCGTTACTGGTGTCAGTGCTCAATCTCTATCGCGGTGCTGGTGTCAGTGTTCTATCTCAGTGCTGGTGTCAGGGAGGGAGATAGCAGCAGAGAAGCCAATCAGCAGGTGTGGTGTCAGTGCTCTCTATCTCAGTGTTGGTGTCAGTGTTCTCTATCTAGGTGCTGGTGTCAGTGATGTCTATCACGGTGCAGGTGTGGTGTCATTGCTCTCTATTTTGGAGCTGGTGTCAGTGCTCTCGATCTCGGTGCTGGTGTCAGTGCTATCTATCTTGGTGCTGGTGTAAGTACTCTCTATCACGGTGCTGGTGTCAGTGCTCTCTATCTCGGTGCTGGTGTCAGTGCTCTCTATCTCGGTGCTGGTGTCAGAGCTCAGTCTCTATCGTGGTGCTGGTGTCAGTGCCCTCTATCTCGGTGCTGGTGTCAGTGCTCAGTTTCTATCTCGGTGCTGGTGTCAGTGCTCTCTATCTCGGTGCTGGCGTCAGTGCTCTCTATCTTGTTGCTGGTGTCAGTGCTCAATCTCTATTGTGGTGCTGGTGTCAGTGTTCTATCTCAGTGCTTGTATCAGGGAGGGAGATAGCAGCGGAGAAGCCAATCAGCAGGCAGTGCCAGCACCATGGCTGAAGATCAGCACTGGACTGTCACCGCCGGACCACCGCAGTGGAGCCCTGCATAGGTGAGGGTAAGGGCCAGGCAGAGGGAGTGGTCAGGGGCTCAAGCACAGGTTGGCACACTGGGACACTGGCACATGACTGCTCTGCCCTGACTGTGGCACTGATCATCTCCTGCACCCCCTTCATAGCCTGGCCTGACCTTGCCTCTCCTCCATGGCCTTCATATGCTCCTGAATTGACAAAATTTCACAGATAAAAAAAGAATGCTTGTTGTTGTCGATCCCAGATTCACTTAATACTTCTGGTATGTCAGTGTCCATGTTGTGGAACTATGTGTGCACAGCTAGTAAGTATTTTGTGGTTGAAAATATGACCTGGAGGTTTTTAAAGTTCTATTGCCATTAAAGTGAATTGGGTCGGCCGCAAACATGCTGATCGTAAGCATTTGGGCACATTTGCCGATCGCGTTCGCTGAACACTAAACGTCCCATCGGAAGTTCGTCCATCACTAATTAGGATACTGCACAGGATACAGCAATGTAAAATTGTCCAGCAACAGATTCGTTTTAATCAGGGATAATAGGCCTAACTGGTGTATGCAACTTTTATGCAACTTTTATCTTATCAGTTGGGATGGGGGTTTGGTGAATGATGGGCGGTGGTTTAGGTTCACACTGTTTTTGCACCTATGCCATGTACACACGCTCGGAATTTCCAACAACAAATGTTTGATGGACGCTTGTTGTCAGAAATTCCGACCGTGTGTAGGCTCCATCGAACATTTGCTGTTCAGCTGGTTCTCAAATTTTCCAACAAGAAAACTTGTCAGAAATTCCGATCATGTGTACACAATTCCGACGCACAAAATTCCATGCATGCTCGGAATCAAGCAGAGGAGCCACACTGGCTATTGAACTTCATTTTTATCGGCTCGTCAAACATCTTGTATGTCACTGCGTTCTTGACGTTCGGAATTTCCGACAACATTTGTGCGACCGTGTGTATGCAAAACAAATTTGAGCCAACATCCGGTGGAAAAAAATCCAGGATTTTATTGTTGGAATTTCTGAGTGTGTGTATTAGTCTTTCAAATGATCCAGTTGCATATTTCCTTGTCAAATTATTTTATTATGTATTAAAAGTTAAATTATACAAGTGTACAATATAATCTGTTATCAATCAAATTAATGAAGCTCAGTTATATAAATGCAAAGAATAGTATAGATTGCTATTATATATTATTAAATAAAAGTAATAAAGTTCTAAGCAACTGTTGATCTGTTTTTGAATGAAATATCTTAATTTTTACAGTTACAAATATAACTATTACAATTCTATATGATCATAGGTAGCATATGTGGGAGCTTCCAAATTCAAGAAGTAAATATGGATATAAATAAAGATAAGAAGGGTAGAAGGAAAGAGAGGGATGTACAGAGAAAGGGTAATGAGTTCCGGGTTCGGTCGGGAGCCACCACAACATCCTTGAACAACCATATTTGAAATGAAACCTATTAAATTTACTACCATGGTAATAGTACTCTGTTATCAAATGTTGATGGCAAAAAAAAATTCTATACAAGGTTGCCATATTTTTTCGTATTTAGGGATTTCAGGAGCTAACATTTTCGCTTGTATCATAGTATTATACATTCTATTCACAGTCTCATTGACTTCCAAAGTCGAGGATCTCCACGCTTTCACCAGCATTTGTTTTGGCGCTGTGAAGAGCTGTATCAACAATTTAAAGCGGGTATGCAATAAGAATTCTGGTTTTAAATTGAGTAGGGCCATTGTAGGGTCCAGATGTAACTTCTTTTTGAGTAATTTAGATGCAATGCTAAAGATGTCCTTCCTGAAGACTTGTGCAATAGGGCAATCCCACCAAATATGAAAATAAGTACCCAAACCTGTACAACCACGATAACATAGAGCCAAATAATTTTTGGTATATTTAGCTACCCTGACTGGTACAAGGTACCATCTTGTTAGTACCTTGTATTTGGCCTCCATTGCCATTACATTAGGAGAGGCTGATTTGGTTACTGACCAAATTAGGTTCCAATCTACATTTTCAAGTGTTTTCTCTAGGTCAACCTCCCATTTCTGAACGTATGAAGGATTTTCTGAGTTGGGTTGAGTTAATATTTGAGGGTATAGAAGGGATATTATTCCTTTGGCATTTGGTTCATCCTCACAGATAGTTTCAAAATTGGTTAGTTTGTTTATGGGAGTGTTCGTTTTTAAGAAGGGGGAGAAAAAGATTTTAATTTGGAGATATCTAAATATTTCTTTATGGGGTAAGCCATAGGTGTCACAAAGTGTGGGGAAGGGGGTGAAGGATGAGGAGTCTACAAACTTATGCATGGTCAGAATATTTAGTGAAACCCATTCTTTAAAAGATTTAGGAGAGACCCATGCCGGATAAAACCAGTTGTATATTTAAAAAAAAAAAGGCAGCTTAAAGGGCAGATTGGCAGTAACACGCTAATGTTCTGATTTATGCTCTGCCATGGGGGACATGTACCGATGAAAAAAAAATTGTAATCTCTTTCTACACAGAATTGTCAGCTGTCCCTAGCAACACTGATAATAAAGCTGCCGTAATCCCACCCGTCCATCGATAGATCATCCATTCCTTCATCCATTCCTTGTGCGTCGCATTAGAGGATGTTCTCTATTTTTGTGGTGAACCTGGAAAGTTTTTGTGATTCCCAAATGTTTTGGATCTCAGAGATTCACCCCAGATCTATGGTAACTGCTGAACCTCATACCTACACCTATATTTATATAAAATGTATTTTATAAATAATAATATTAATAATAATAATAATAATAATAAACATTTATTTCTTGGCCATCAAACTTCTCATTTTTACTGTTTCATGTACAATATGTCATAATGGTATTTTTATAACCTTCACTTTCTACAGTGCTGACAAAGATGGATTTTGTGTATTTTATGTTTGACCTTTTTTTTTCCTACTCTATAATTAGATTCATATTCCAGCCTATCGGTAATAAATAACAGAATTATTCTTTATAAACCTGACACTCTCACAGCCTTCAGCTGAGCCATGAAGTCAGTGTCAGGATCCTGGGCTGCTGTCAGTGATGATGAGGTCGGGAGAAGAGGAAGAAGTCATTGGAGTCTATCAGAGACTCTGCCATGTTGTCTTCAGATATCCACTTAGAATATTGTGTTTGTTGTCTTTGTGTGTGACCCCCTGCACATCTGACACCCAGAACTCTGATCACCGCTGTGATATGACTATGAGGAAATATACATTTGAGTACAAGTATTCTCAGGATGGAGACATCATTATAGGAGGGATATTCGCTGTACATTCTGTAGTGTCAATGTGGGGGGAGGAAGGAAGTTTTATTGAACATCTCATGTGTTCAGCGTAAGTGAAATATGAAATGTAAATCTTCCAATCTGATCTACAGAGCTGTGTCTTTAGGAGATATGTGTGATAATGTGCAGGACCCATTCAGTCTGTTACACGGCATTTATATAAAAATATGTTCATGAAAACCGAGTATTAATGGTCACATTCATTCATTATGAATAGCTGCCAATGCACCACAATGGATGAAAAAAAAAACCCCATGTAATTCCTTTTCTTTAATAAGGCAGCACTCCGCAGAGCATGGTGTGTGTATTATGGTGCCTAGAGGTGTGTTGTGTGTTGGGATCTACTGTACAATGCATTGGGGGGCAATTCACAATGAATGACACCGCATTGCACTGCCCATAGAGAAGGTGCTTTGCCATACATTGTTATGTGTTACCACAATACACAAGTATAAATGGGACCTTGAATGACTTCGGTCCTTATTGACTCCATACCTTTTTTTTTCACTTTCAAATAGAGTTGGGAAGGATAAATAATCTCTGTCAGGTTTTTACTGCTATCTGGGACTCCATTAGAGAGATTTTCCCTCACTTCCTGTCCTGCAGATAACTTTTTACCATACAAAGTGAGGGAATCTCTCCAATAGCAGCACAGAAATAAACACAATTTTTAGTAAAGTACTGGAAGGCTGGAATCCCGGTCAGTCTTGTATTTCTGTCCGTGTCCCTGTTGCAGATTTTTCCTCTCTTCCTGTCTGGTAAAACTGTTATCTGCAGGACAGGAAGTGAGGGGAAATCTCTCTAATGGAGCCCTGGACAGTGGCTGTCCAAAAGAAAAAAAGGTTTTGATTTTAAGGCACCACAATAACATTATATAGTAATTCTCTTTCTGATGGCCGGCATTGCATTTACCTTTTCACCGACATGCACAATTTCAAGGCTTTACATGTTGGGTTTCTATTTACTCAGAAAAACTTCATATTTTATATTTTAACAAAAAGTTGACTACCACATTTCATTTGTGTGCAGTAACATTATTTTTTAGTGTAGTTTTTACTGAAAATATGTGTTTGATAAACAGCTCCACTAATATCACAGGGTCTTTGCATTCAGAAAATATATAATGTTTGGGGGGATTAACTAATCTTCAGGCATTTTAATATTTCACACAAATGCGGCTCTGGCAGTGAAAGGATTAAAGACAAAGCAGTCACAGAAAAATTCCCATCAATCTGTTCCTGTTGTGGACTGACAATATTGTTCTATTTGTTAAATTAAATAACAAGGAATTGGTGTCAGCCCTGCCACATTTCTTTTGCTAAACTAAATAATGTCTCCCCTTCTCCTGAACTCTACAACATGGGTGGATTGTTTTGTTGTCACAGATAATAAAACAAAAAAACAAAAAACTGTGAGTGTGGGTGTGTTTGGGGGTTGATTCGACTCTTTGAGGTAATATAGGCAGAGTTAAAAAAGAGAGAAGAAAGATAACTAACACGCCTTGGGGATGCCCCGACCCTGCTGGTGAAGTGGTGCATCAGCATAATCTATACAACCTACTACAGCAACATTAACATTTACAAATGGAAAAAAATTCTGTTTAAACTGCTGGAAAATTACAGCTTCAGCCATCTACCAATCAGCTGAGGGTTCACCTAATCTATAGCGGACTTTTATCCCAGGTGAGGGGATCCGGTATAGATGTTAATGGTGGACCCCACACAAAACAAACAGGTGTATAATTCCCCCTAAGGATGCATAAATGACCCTTTACACTGATGAGGTTCTAATAAGGATATCAAGGGGTACCCCAAAAAAAAGCATATTGCCTCCCCCCATAAATATTCATACCAGACCAGTAAGGCTTGGTATTGATTTTAAGGGGAAATTTCAGGCAACATGTTCACTCAAAAGCCAAACGTAGCATTTACTATATATATGATCATGGCCCCTGTCAGGCCAGGAAAAGTAAGAATTCAGCCTCTCCACCTGAACCATAACAGGCCACATACCCTCAGCATGGGGGGTACATTGCCAGGAGGCCACTGGCAAAGCACCAGAATGATGAAGACAAGAGCCTCATTCCGACAGCCCTGGTCTGGTGGTTGTGGGGGTCTGCATGCTGGGGGGTTTATTGGAAACTGGAAACCAGAGATACAGGCCCTCCTGCCTATGTGAATGAGTAAGAGGTACACAGTAGCCATATTCATTCATAGAATAAGTGAAAAAATAAACACACCACAGTTTTTGACAAGTCCTTTTTTTAGCACAAAAAAAACCCCACAGCGTAAATCTATCATCAATCAGTTTGTCCAACATTTCTGATTCAACCCGCCAACACTAATGAATGACGGAGAAGATTATGTTGGCGGTTGCCGGTTTCCTAAGAAGCAGTCAGAAGGGAAGCGGTCACATTTATCAGCGGTAGTAATACTGATGCCAAATGTATCGCTTTCAGCTGGTGCCGGAGGTTTGACCGGGCCACACTCAAAATTAGTTCAGTCGTTTGCCTAACCTCCACACAAGCAAAAATTGGTCCAAACCTGGGTTCAGACCAAACCAAAACCTCATCGCTAGTATTACCCCGGTCACAAGAGCCAATAATATAAGAAAATCAATTACCCAACTCACTCTCTGAAAAAAGTTGGTCTTACATCAGCCATATTATTAATGTGTGGAGAGCTGAGAATACTGTGTAGGGAGAGACACTTATTTATTATTATGGTATTGGTACATGCCCCTCCCCCATCATGGCAGTGGCCAGTTCCAATGCCTTTTTGTTTGACAATAGTTTGCTTATTATCTCTAACTAAAAAACAAGATTCTCCCCCATAGACTTCAGGGGGTTTGCTGACAGTTCACAAACTTCAGAATTGAAGGAAGATTTGGGAAACTTTTCACAAACTGAACCCAGGAAGATTGTCTTATCTCTGGTCCTGACTGTCTCCTATGACATGTCTGTAGGCTCCAACCAGTCCTGTAGCAAGTTTGAAGTCTCTGACCCTTTCCTCTAGTAAGTCTCCATTCTCTGACCTTCTTCTGTAGCATTACATATACTGAATATAATGTGCGGCTACTTGGTGATATCAGGGGCTACAGCTGAGGTCCTCTAGACCTCCTAAATAGCCAACCACGGCTATAACTCATATAAGTGCAGGAAATGATTGAATTTCATTATATGTTTCATGGAGCAATGCACACGGCCACCAATCCCACCATAGATCTCTAGATGAAATGTGTTATACATTTTGCCATAAAGAATTTCTGCTCAAATCCTTGTTCTGTAGACCAATGAAAAACTCTCCATTTTCTGCAGGGTTTATAGCAGAGAATACAGACATCTCCTGGCTTTTATATTTGCTATTGATGAGATAAACCGCAGTCCAGATATTCTTCCCAACATAACTCTGGGATACCATGTGTATGATTCTTGTGGACATGTGAATAAAGCTATAAAAGACGTTCTACAGATATTGTCTGGACATACAAAGGAAGCTCCGAATTATTCCTGTATGGAGCGGGGTGCCCTGGCTGGTTTCATTGGAGATCTCAACTCTGACACCTCTCTACAAATGGCCCAGCTGCTGAATCTATATGGTTACACCCAGGTAAGAAAAGCAGAATTTCCTATATTACATAAGGTTAGGACCTTATGGTGAGGTGGGTCAAAAGGATACAAATAATCCTTTGTGCAAAGCGCTGTAAATTATAAAATTTTTCTAAAAAATAAATGCAGCAATGTGTAGGGATGGGCAAATGTTCAGTCCAGACTGTTATGGCATTTGTACAAATTCCTGATCTATTCCCATTCAGTCCCCTGATGATCATATATCCAGAGGTGAGTACACCCCTCACATTTTTTGTAAATATTTTATTATATCTTTTCATGTGACAGCACTGAAGTAATTACACTTTGCTAGTGGTGAGTGTACAGCTTGTATAACATTGTAAATTTGCTGTCCCCTCAAGATAACTCAACACACCATTAATGACTAAACCGCTGGCAACAAAAGTGAGTACACCCCTAAGTGAAAATGTCCAAACTGGGCCCAAAGTGTCAATATTTTGTGTAGATACTATTATTTTCCAGAACTGCGTTAACCCTCTTGGGCATGGAGATCACCAGAGCTTCACAGGTTGCCACTGGAGTTCTCTTCCACTCATCCATGAAGACATCACAGAGCTGGTGGATGTCAGAGACCTTGCACTCCTCCACCTTCCATTTGAGGATGCCCCACAGATGCTCAATAGGGTTTGGGTCTGGAGACATGCTTGGTCAGTCCATAACCTTTAACCTTAGCTTATTTAGCAAGGCAGTGGTCATCTTGGTGGTGTGTTTGGGGTCATTACCATGTTGGAATACTGCCCTGCGGCCCAATTTCCGAAGGGAGGTGATCAGGCTCTTCTTCAGTATGTCACAGTACATGTTGGCATTCATGGTTCCCTCAATGATCTGTAGCCCCCCAGTGCCGGCAGCACTCATGCAGCCCCAGACAATGACACTCCCACCACCATGCTTGACTGTAGACAAGACACACTTGTCTTTGTCCTCCTCACCTGGTTGCCGCCACACACGCTTGTCACCATCTGACACCAAATAAGATTATCTTGGTCTCATCAGACCACAGGACATGGTTCCAGTAATCCATGTCCTTAGTCTGCTTGTCTTCAGCAAACTGCAGGCTTTCTTGTGTATCATCTTTAGAAGAGGCTTCCTTCTGGGACGACAGCCATGCTGACCAATTTACGGCATATGGTCTGAGCCCCGACAGGCTGACCCCCCCCTTCAACCTCTGCAGCAATGCTGGCAGCAGTCATACATCTATTTCCCAAAGACAACCTCTGAATATGACTCTGAGCACGTGACCTCAACTTACATAGTTACATAATTGGCAAGGTTGAAAAAAGACACAAGTCCATCAAGTCCAACCTATGAGTGTTATTATATGTCAGTATTACATTGTATATCCCTGAACGTTGCGGTCATTCAGGTGCTTATCTAATCATATTTTGAAATGATTAATGCTCCCCACTAAGACCACCGCCTGTGAAAGAGAATTCCACATCCTAACCACTCTTACAGTAAAGAACCCTCTACGCAGTTTAACCACTTTCAGACCGGACCATTTTGCTGGTAAATGACCAGAGGTCTTTTTACACTTTGGCACTGCGCTGCTTTAACTGGTAATTGCGCGGTCATGCAATGTTGTACCCAAACAAAATTTGCGTCCTTTTCTTCCCACAAATAGAGCTTTCTTTTGATGGTATTTGATTGCCTCTGCGATTTTTATTTTTTGCGATATAAACGTAAAAAGACCGCAAATTTTGAAAAAAAATGATATTTTCTACTTTTTGTTATTAGAAAAATCCAATAAACTCAATTTTAGTCATACATTTAGGCCAAAATGTATTCAGCCACATGTCTTTGGTAAAAAAAAAGTCAATAATTGTATATTTATTGGTTTTCGCAAAAGTTGTCACATCTAAGGTACGTTTTCTGGAATTTACGCAGCTTTTAGTTTACGACTGCCTATCTCATTTCTTGAGGTGCTAAAATGGCAGGGCAGTACAAAACCCCCCCAAATGACCCCATTTTGGAAAGTAGACCCCCTAAGGAAATTGATAAGAGGCATGTTGAGCCCATTGAATATTTTATTTTTTTGCCTCAAGCGATTGAATAATGACAAAAAAAAATTTTTTTTTTTTTTTTTACACAAAGTTGTCACTAAATGATATATTGCTCACACATGCTATGGGCATATGTGAAATGACACCTCAAAATAAATTCTGCTGCTTCTCCTGAGTACGGGGATACCACATATGTGGGACTTTTTGGGAGCCTAGCCGCGTACGGGGCCCCGAAATCCAAGCACCGCCTTCAGGCTTTCTAAGGGCGTAAATTTTTGAGTTCACTTCTCACTACCTATTACAGTTTTGAAGGCCATAAAATGCCAAGATGGCACAAAACCCCCACAAATGACCCCATTTTAGAAAGTAGACACCCCAAGCTATTTGCTGAGAGGCATGTTGAGTTCATGGAATATTTTATATTTTGCCACAAGTTGCGGGAAATTTACAAACTTTTTTTTTTTTTTCACAAAGTTGTCACTAAATGATATATTGCTCATGCATGCCATGGGCATATGTGAAATGACACCCCAAAATAAATTCTGCTGCTTCTCCTGAGTACGGGGATACCACATATGTGGGACTTTTTGGGAGCCTAGACGCGTACGGAGCCCCGAAATCCAAGCACCGCCTTCAGGCTTTCTAAGGGCGTAAATTTTTGAGTTCACTTCTCACTACCTATTACAGTTTTGAAGGCCATAAAATGCCAAGATGGCACAAAACCCCCACAAATGACCCCATTTTAGAAAGTAGACACCCCAAGCTATTTGCTGAGAGGCATGTTGAGTCCATGGAATATTTTATATTTTGCCACAAGTTGCGGGAAAATTACAAACTTTTTTTTTTTTTTTTTTTTCACAAAGTTGTCACTAAATGATATATTGCTCACGCATGCCATGGGCATATGTGAAATGACACCCCAAAATAAATTCTGCTGCTTCTCCTGAGTACGGGGATACCACATATGTAGGACTTTTTGGGAGCCTAGCCGCGTACGGGGCCCCGAAAACCAAGCACCGCCTTCAGGCTTTCTAAGGGCGTTACAGTTTTGAAGGCCATAAAATGCCAAGATGGCACAAACCCCCCCCCCCAAATGACCCCATTTTGGAAAGTAGACACCCCTAAATTTAGGGGTACACTAGTGAGACTAGGTAATAAATGGCGGGTGCCCTGAAACTATAAAAAAATAACTAACCAACCAGCGTCACCTGTAACCGTTATATGGTGATCACTGGTGAAAGGGTTAACTAGGGGGCAATCAGGGGGCTTTATGCGGTAGTATATGGGGGTCCCTGGCGCTATAAAAAGCTGCGGCGAACCTAAATACCTACCTGCCTAACTAGCGTCACCTGTGACACTAATACAGCGATCAGAAAAACGATCGCTTATTAGGCTGGGTTCACACTGGAGCGATGCGGGAACGCCACAAATCCGCGGCGGGTTCCCGCATCGCATGCCTCCCGGCGGCAGTTCACACTGCCCTATGCGAACTGCTGGGAGTGTCAGTGAAATGTTAATGACACCCCCAGATCAGTTCGCATATCGCAGTGCGATCTGCAAACTTGGATCGCATGGTGTGAACACCCATGCGATCCGATTCTGCTGCGGACCAAAAAAAGGGTCCCGTGCGAGTTTGCGGCGGGTGCGGCGGGTGCGACACGAATTCAGCCATACTATCTGTATAGCTGAACTCGAATCGCACAGAGATCGGATGTGATTTGCACTGCAGTGCGGTGCGAATCACATTCGTTCTCATAAACCGCTGCAATGTGAACCCAGCCTTAGTGACACTGGCGACGGGGGGTGATCACGGGGTTAAACCTTTATTGGGGGGGTTAGGGGGGTACCTGCCCTAACAGTTATTACAGTCACAAATGACACCCGCCGGGTGATCAGGGGGTTAAACCTTTATTAGGTAATAAATGGCGGGTGCCCTGAAACTATAAAAAAATAACTAACCAACCAGCGTCACCTGTAACAGTTATATGGTGATCACTGGTGAAAGGGTTAACTAGGGGGCAATCAGGGGGCTTTATGCGGTAGTATATGGGGGTCCCTGGCGCTATAAAAAGCTGCGGCGAACCTAAATACCTACCTGCCTAACTAGCGTCACCTGTGACACTAATACGGCGATCAGAAAAATGATCGCTTATTAGGCTGGGTTCACACTGGAGCGATGCGGGAACGCCACGAATCCGCGGTGGGTTCCCGCATCGCATGCCTCCCGGCGGCAGTTCACACTGCCCTATGCGAACTGCTGGGAGTGTCAGTGAAATGTTACTGACACCCCCAGATCAGTTCGCATATCGCAGTGCGATCTGCAAACTCGGATCGCATGGTGTGAACACCCATGCGATCCGATTTTGCTGCGGGCCAAAAACAGGGTCCCGTGTGAATTTGCGGCGGGTGCGGCGGGTGCGGCGGGTGCGGCGAATGGCTGAACTCGAATCGCACAGAGATCGGATGTGATTTGCACTGCAGTGCGGTGCAAATCACATCCGTTCTCATAAACCGCTGCAATGTGAACCCAGCCTTAGTGACACGGGGGGTGATCACGGGGTTAAACCTTTATTGGGGGGGTTAGGGGGGTACATTAGAACTAAAGGGGGCTAACCCTAACTGCCCTAACAGTTATTACAGTCACAAATGACACCAATGCAAAAAAAAAAAAAAAATGACATTGGTGTCACTGTGACTGGGGGGCAGGGGTAATTGGGGGGGTGATCGGGGGGGTGTGAGTGTGCCTGGCATGTTCTACTGTGTAGTGACGTGTTGGTGCAACTCACCGATCCTCTCTCCTCGGTGTCGGAACGAAAAATACCGACACGGAGGAGAGAATACATCACTTCCTCTCCTGTGTTTACATTACAGGAGAGGAAGTGATGTCACGAACGATTCCTATTCGTCGGGAGCGATCGCGAGGGGGTGGCCATGAACGAATGGCCGCCCCCTCGTCCGGGATCGCTCCCGCACGAATACCGACCGCCGCAGGCACCGGGCGGGGGCCCAATCGGGCCCCCGACCCGCGGGAAGGCAGGGACGTACAGGTACGCCCATATGCCTGCCCGTGCCATGCTGTCGACGTACATCGTCGTGCGGCGGTCGGGAAGTGGTTAAGGTTAAACCTCTTTTCTTCTAATTTTAGTGTCTTATTAAATTCCCTTTTGCGTAAAAGTATAACTAAGCTCCTCCTGTCCCTTAATTAGTTTTGTTGCCCTTCTCTGGACTCGCTCCATTTCCAGCACATTCTTCCTGAGGACTGGAGCCCAGAACTGGATGGCTTAGTCAAGGTGCTGCCGGACCAGAGTCTTATAGAGTGGGAGAATTATTGTCTTATTTCTGGTGTTAATCCCTTTTTTAATGCATGTTAATATTCTGTTTGCTTTGCTTGCAGCAGTCTAGCATGCAATGCCATTGCTGAGCCTATTATCTACTAGGACCCCCAGGTACTTTTCCATCCTAGATTCTTCCAGAGGATCTCCCCTCAAGGAGTAGATTGCATTCATATGTTTGCACAAGTATAAGTTATTGCCCTGCTTAGCTTATTATTGTGCGCATATACAGAGATTGAGCTGTTTATCCCATCATCCAGGTCCTTTATGAATAAATTAAATAGGATTGGTCCCAAGACAGAACACTGGGGGGCCCCACTTTCTTATTTGGTTTACCATGGTGAGGCCTGTTCTGAGTGGAACCTGTCCTGTTAAACCGCTGTATGGTCTTGGCCACTGTGCTGCAGCTCAGTTTCAGGGTCTTGGCAATTTTCTTATAGCCTAGGCCAGCTTTATGTAAAGCAGCAATTCTTTTTTTCAGAGAGTTCTTTGCCATGATGTGCCATGTTGAACTTCCAGTGACCAGTATTGGAGAGTGAGAGCGATAACACCAAATTTAACACACCTGCTCCCCATTCATACCTGAGACCTTGTAACACTAACAAATCTCATGACACCGGGGAGGGAAAATGGCAAATTTTTCTCAATTTGGACATTTTCACTTGAAGGAGTGTACTCACTTTTGTTGCCAGCAGTTTAGACATTAATGGCTGTGTGTTGAGTTATTTTTAGGTAACAACAAATTTACGCTGTTATATAAACTGTACACTCACTACTTTACATTGTAGCAACGTGTTATTTCTTCAGTGTTGTCACATGAAAAGATAGAATAAAATATTTGCAAAAATGTGAGGGGTGTACTCACTTTTGTGAGATACTGTAGAAGTAGTATTTCAGGAAGCTAGGAGCCACCAAAGTCACCAATGTCATTGGCTTACATGGCCGTTAATCCCCAGCCATGACCATATTTGGTCAATGATGTCATTATTATCCCCACCCCTTCCCTGTCATGTGTGCCGGGTCTGTTGGGTTTTTAGTGTTGGCAGGTTGCCAGGGGACATACATCATAAATAATTATGAATTTACAATGAGGAGCTTTTCTTGGGTTATTTTTTTAATTAAGGATATGTCAAACATTTGGGTGTCTTTATCTATAGATTACTTTTTTTGTAATTGAATAGGAGTACTACGTGCCTCTTACTCATTCACATTGGGATGGCCGGTTTCTGGAGGCCTCCATACTTTTAAAAAGGCTTCCAGCTTCTAATAAGCCTACCGCCTGCAGACCCCCGCAACCACCGGGCCAGGGTTGTGGGGAGAAGGACTATCTATCGATGGATCTTGGATTCCACATATAATTGAAAGAGGACGTTTAACACAAGTTTGTTTTGTTATTGAATTATTGTATTATTTCATATTCTATTGATCAGTCGGGGAGAATACTGTGTCCATGGTGGTGGGATGGATATATTGGAGATGTGGAAGCACTGCATAATTAGAGTTATGGTTGAATAGACAGACCCATAGTGGAAATGTAAACATTGATCTGGTCCATAAAGGATATACAGGTTCAGGAGCTGAGCTGGTAATTGTGTTTCTACTCGGTTGTCCACCTCCAGCTAAAGCCAAAATCAGTCTTGCAGTGGGAGTGTCTGTCATGAAAACTGGTAATCAGGAGACCCCTAGGTGGGATTACAGGAGGAAGAACTCTTAGCTCTTGTACACACGATCGGAGATTCCGACAACCAAATCCGTCTGATTGATTCCGACGGATTTAGTCCGGAAGGGGTCCGGAAGTGATGTTGCATGAAGTTTTGGTTGCCAAGAACGCGGTGACGTAGGCCGCGTATGACGGCACTAGAGAAAGGAAGTTCAGCACCACGTCCGGCACCCTTTGGGCTCCTTCTGCTGATCTCGTGTTTATCGCGTGTTAGTAGAAGTTTGGTGAGAGACGATTCACGCTTTTTAGATTTGTGCTTCAGTTCAGTACTGCTCTTCAGTTTGTGCTTGTCTTTGCGTATCTGATAATCAGTGCGTGTAGTCAGTAAGCATTTGTTTCTCATTGTGGACTATATCTTGGTATAGTATGCTTTGATTTGCATTGCTTATTGTCTGTTTGCTTCTGCTTTTCAGGTCCTTCTTTCAGGCATTGCTGTTTATCAGTGCTTTCTGTTGTCCGTTCTGACCAGCCGACTGTTTTAAACCATGTTTCCTGTACGTACTAGTCGTAGAGTTTGTGCTGTGCAGGGGCTTGGTGTTGGGCTTTTAGCTTTCACACAAGCCCGGTCCATGAACAGGGTGAGGTGGCGTTTGTGGACCAAGAATTGGTTGCGCCAGCGTGACCAGTTCTCGCACATGCCTTTGCTCCGGGAGATCCGGGAGAATAATCCTGATGATTTCAGGAATTATCTCCGGATGACGGACCCCGTTTTTCACCATTTGCTGGCTTTGCTGTCCCCTTATATCACCAGGCAGGATACCTGCATGCGGCAAGCCATCACTCCGGAGCAGAGGCTCATCGCCACGTTGCGCTACTTGGCGACAGGGAGATGTCTTCAGGACCTCAAGTTCTCCACAGGCATCTCCCCCCAGGCTCTGGGGATCATTATTCCAGAGACCTGTTCTGCCATCATTCAGGTCCTGCAGAAGGACTATATAAAGGTAAGTTTTATCCTTTAACATCACATTCTATGTATTTAATGATTGCTAATGTCTTGGATTTCTTTCCTCATTCCCTAATTACTATCAATGCAATATTCTCTAATTCATATGCTCTGCCCCTTTGTCCTTAGGCATATTTGCCTCACTAACTTCCCCACCATGCTCTTCTTGGCCCATAAAACTATAGTCTAGTCACTTAGCAATGTCTTTTGTCAGCTCCATAGTATTGCTTTCCACTAAAATGTCTACAAATGTTATGTGTGTGCTTCAATTCATGCAGAGTGATATATATATTTTTTTTTTGGTTGGGCCAAACTCATTAGGAACCCCCCTCCCCCCAACTGCTAGCTCAGCTAATAGCAATCCTCTATCTGCTATCCACATGGCGGAATATACAATAAATCACATAATGCTTGCCTGCTGTGTTCTGCACAATTTCTTGAAAAGAAATTCAGCAAACTATGTGGTCTCAGTTGGCCCAGATGCAGACTTGCCTGAAAATGAGAACCTCACGGCCCTTGAAGCTGCTCGTCCTGGCTTGCCCCCCCAAAGTGCCCGTGAGGTCCAAACCCAATACATGGAGTACTTTGTGGGTAGGGGGGCCATTGATATGCCAGACAATGTCTGAGAGGCATTTTTGTAATACATTTTTATTTGAAACTTCAATAATCTTTGTTTTCATTTACTGCTTGGCTTGGTTTTAGGTGTCTCCTAGGTAAATTTTTGATTTTTGTTGCTGTGCCTTTTTCTACAACAGTGCAAACCCAAGTTCTGAGCGAGATGAGGGGACAGTCTCTTCTTCAGATAATCTTATTATGTTGTGGGTCTGCTACACACACACCTTGTTTTTGTTAACTAATGTATGTAGTGCATTACTGACCAAAATCTTGCTCATTTTCCGCACCATGGCAGAAATATGTGGGCTCAGGAAAATGGCATGATTGGCAAAATTTACACATCACTGTGGTGTTATTTACTAAAGGCACATCCACTATGCACTACAAGTGCACTGTAAAGATGTACCTGAAACTGAACTTGGAGTTGCCTTTAGTAAATAACACCTATTGTCACCGAAAATTTTTTACTCCAAATACTGCTTTTGCGCATTGAATAAGGAAGCCACACATTTTTGATAATTTTACTTTTTAATCAAAGCACATTCACATGTGCGTTTAGAAAAGGGTTTTACAACAAACCAACATATTGGGTGTATCAAAAACATTGTTTTAGGTATTTTTTTTGTAACTTGGTGTTTTTGTGTAAACAGGCATGTATCAAAGCATAACATACAGAACACAGGAACTTACAAAGTTCAAATTTGAAAAGTGAAGACAATATCAGACATGAGTATGTACAAACTGGGCTGATATTGCCTTCATCACATGGGGTGTTACCCCTGGAAAAGCCAAATTTGGAAGATGCACACAGTGTGTCAACATGTGCTATCTCCCCTCATGGGGGATCAATGTACAGTTTTTGGGGCTGCAACCCCTTCCTCTCAGCCACTTTCCGCAAAACACGTACATTAATCCCCCATGATGGGAGATAGGGCATGTTGACACACTGTGTGCATCTTCCAAATTAGGCTTTTTGTAAAATACAAAATTTGTTGTTTCAAAACACAAAAATAAAACCCTAGCTAGTTTGGGGTGTTTCAGACTCTCCCCAAAACATCAATGATGTTCTTCATTTTATTTTGAACATCATTGATGTTTTTTCTGTATATTTTCTAAATCATGATTGCACCCCATTATCTCCCCAATCAGGATCTGGGCACTTTTACTGGTAAAATGTGATTCTTCTTCCACATCACCTACAAAAAAAAGCAAAAAAACACACCATGTATTAAAAATATGACGACATACATTGATTAGCTTACCGGAAGCTGTGGTCTCCGACACTCACCTGTTGTGGTGACAATTTGTCCAACTTCAACGATCTCTCCTTCCACCTCGTCCTGCTCCTCTGCTTCTGGTGTTTTTGAATTTTGCCTTCTTTGGGAGGTGTGGGGTCCCTGGTGTCCTCAGACTTCCCGAGTCTTCTCTCCCTTATGAGAATGTAAAAAAGGAATACTTAGCACACAGAGGGCAGAAATAGGAATATGAAACATTGCTTGGAAGTGTGGTACAATTGTGTTTTTTGGCCGAGTTCAAAGGTGAGAACATTATTGTGGACACTTTGTTAAGCTGGAATACTTACCTGCAGTGTGAAGAAATGTAGTGAAGTGTAATTTGTGAAAACATTGTTTTGGGAGTGGGCTAACGAATGATGTTTCTAATGAACGATTGAACCCATGAATGTGGCCATTTTAAACTGTACAACATAAAATCAAAGCACATGGAGCAGTATGCAAGCAAGAATAATCATATGAACACACCACAACTACTTACTTTTTTGAAGAACACGCTTGATCCTTCTGTACTGATCGTGCTCCCTCAGTTTCAGGTCTCACCAGCGTTTTCTCAGTTGATCCTTGGATCATCGTACCCCAAAATTCTTCTGAAGACTCTTCACAACTTTAGTCATGATCTTGGCCTTTCTGATATTTGGGTTTGGGAAAGGTCCATACTTCCCATCATAGTCGGTCCTCTTCAATATGTCCACCATCTCCAACATCTCTCCAAAAGACATATTTGAGGTCTTAAATCTTCTCCACGATCGCGACATTTCAGGCTCAGGGCTTTCCTCGCCCTCCTCCTCGTTAGTGGAACTCTGATTGCGCACCTGCATTGTCTCCGCCATGTGCTCTCTCCACTGCGCCGAAAGAGAAGGGGCGGGGAATAGTCTAGAAAGAACGTCAGGGGCGGGCGGAGTTTCACGCATGCGCACTGTATATAAAACGCAACACGCGTGTGTCGTACGTACAATCTGTCAACAGAGTGAGGAGCTGACGCGACGATCGTGCAAATGAAGGTACAAATTTGAACTTGGTAAAATCACTAGACTAGACTGCTTCTATCTAGGCCTATGTTGGGACAAAATTAGGAGGGTTTATCATGGAATTATTAGTATTTTAGGGTTTGTCTTGTGTTGTGTCTTGCAGACAAGATGGATCCCTTCCAAAACGGCAATTTTATGGGGCTATTCCTTGAACTGTTCAGGGAGATGCCCTGCCTGTGGCAGATGAACAACCCACTTTATCATGACCGAAGAAAGAGGAAGGCAGCGCTGGAGAAACTTTTTGCTTTTGTGCAGATCATGGTCCCCACGGCAGACATGACCTATGTGAAGTTTAAAATTGGTGCCATGAAGAGTACATATCTCAGGGAGAGAAAGAAGCACCTGGAGTCCCTGAGATCAGGAGATCCAGATGCCATTTATTACCCCAGGATGGTGTACTTCGAGAGGCTGCATTTTCTGGTAGACCAGGGGGTACCCAGGCCACCACTCTACCGTCTTCCTTCAAGGCTTTCTTCACCTCAAGCTGAGGCTTCCAACATCCAACCTGGGCCTTCCAGGCAGCAGCATGTGGAGGGGCCCAGCTTGAGACAGGTATTGCATTGTTGAACATATTTCTTGTGGTACATTTAATGATGTTAACTAGATGTTATTATTGATCAGTAAGTTGTGACTTAACAAAGTGGTTTACATCTCAATAGACAGTAGTGACCAAAAATGTTTGGGACAAGAATGAAAAATGCTGGGCTCAGAATGATAGTCTGTTCTATTTGATAACATTGAATTTGCAACAGTCATGAGCACAAAATGGTGAGATTGATGAGCAAAAAATTAAAACTATGTCCCATTTTCATACACAGGAAGACCTCAGCCGGGAGGAGGCTGTGGCAAGTGGCAGCCAGGAGGTCGACCATCGCCTTCCTTCTCCTCCTCCTGCCACAACTACAGGAGCCCAGCCACAGCCTCGAAGGATGCCTGGTGGGAAGTGCCTAAGGAAGACCAGAGAGTGATGGCCTGGGTTCAGTCTGGTCTGACAGAAGATGCAGCCTCTTGGAGAACCACATCCTGGGGACATAGATGGCATCTACTCTTCATGATCTCTTGGACTTCTGGACCAGACTTTTCTCCCTGAGATATGTACTTCTCAGGCCACCAATCTAGCATTTTCTAATTAGTTCATGTCTGCCCTGGGGGCCAAAGGCTTCGCCAAATTGACAAGTTTATCCAGCGCTGGCTCCCTCTTTTTAGTTGTTTGACACCTAAATAAAGTTTTCTTTTGTTTGAAGAAATACTTGCGTATGTGTTTTACTTCAATAAGGACAGTTTATTTGTGAGCAGGCAGGTACATTTCAAAAATACAAAGTGAAATGAATAACAAGGGGCACCATCACTAAATAACCTCCTGTAGATTAAAAAAGACAACCAAAATACAAAAAAGATAATAATAGTGTTGTGGTAAGTTGAAACCCAAAACACACCCCAAAAAATGCAAAGATGATCAAACTGACAAAAAAGGAAATGTTGATGAAAAAAACCAACCACAAAATTCTAAAAAAAACAAAAACAAAAAAAAAATTGTGTAGATGTGACGATTTAAAATATTGTATTGCTGAAATAAGTAAAAAGACTCAAGAAATACGTTCGGGAGAAGTGTGTTCTATATCGATTACGAGCGGTAATTATACCTGATCAAACGCTTCCGTGTCTGAATTTGATTGTGAGCATGCGTGGCACCTTGTCCGTCGGAGTAGGCTACACACGATCGGAGTATGTCCGATCAGAGCATGTTGTCGGAAAATTTTATCGACAAGTTGGAAAACTTGGTCCGTCGGATACTCCGACGGAAACAGTCCGATGGAGACCACACACAGTCAGAATATCCGACAAAACGGTCCGATCGGACACATTCCGTCGGAATCTCCGACCGTGTGTACAAGGGCTTAGAGGGGAATTTATCAAAACTGGAGCAGCCAGAATCTGGGGCAGTTATGCATGGTAAACAATCAGCTTCTATCTTTCATCTTTAAAGTTTATATAAACAAGCTGAAGACAGAGGCTGATTGGTTGCCCCAGATTCTGGCTGTTCCAGTTTTGATAAATTCCCATTAACGTCATATTATCAGCTTTCACTGATGACTGTAATCATTTATGAAATAATACATTTATTCTTACATCTTTATCTGATTGGTCCGGTGAAATAAAAGCAAAACTAAAATCTGCTTATAGATCTCTTGTAGACAGCTCAGGTGGCATGTTTGTAGCTCTTTAAGAAAAACCCCAAAAAACATTAAAAACTTTCTAAGATTTTCTTCTGTCCATTAAGAGTTCCAGATTAATTATACAGACTGTTTTCTTTTTTTCTAGATTAGTTATGAAGCCAGAGATACTTTACTGAGTGATAGAAAGATGTATCCAAACTTTTTCCGGACAGTTCCGGATGATGAGATGCAATATGTGGCCATAGCAAAGTTACTGGAAAGGTTGGAGTGGAACTGGGTCGGGATCCTCACATCTGATGATGAATACGGAGAGAGGGAGATCCGACAACTCAGCAAACATTTATATAATCATGGGATTTGTATCGAATTCAAGATTCTGGTGTCTATAAAGAATTATAATAAAATTCTTCCAGAGCTTCGGACCTCAACTACGGAAGTTCTTATTATTTGTGGCTCAGTTAGTATGGCTTATTACAATTTTTTTTATAATAATGCCCCTTATTACACGGAGAAAACATTTATTATACCAGATTCTTGGTCAATGGGTGAAAAGTTTTTTGTTCTCAGTAAATGCAGCTTGATGTTTATGTACCCCTATCTCTACATAAAGGGATTGCTGAAATATTTTTATAGTATTGATCCATCCAGCCGCCCAAATGACCCCCTGATGGAGGATATTCTCATATCTGAATATGGATGCTTTTCAAAAAACCAAATGAAAAATGTCCTTATTCCACTCACAACTGGATATCCTATTAGGAACTGCAGTTTGGAGACATTTCCACATGATTTCTGCTATTCTGATGAGAAAACATCCTATAAAGTGTATATCTCAGTCTACATTTTGGCTCAAGCATTACATGACATGGATTTCTCTTATAAAATAAATAACAAAAAATCTGAAATAAATCCCCACACACTAAAGTATAAGGTGAGAGCGTCCAATGAAAGTTTCCTCCTATCTTTTTTATTTCAATAAATTTTTATTAATTTAGAAAGGATATACAAAGGCAAGTGGTACAGGACATGTTGACTTTTACAATTGTAATTAACAGTCAATGTAATAGAGGGAGGGAAGAGGGGAGAGGGAAAGAAAGGGTGAAAAAGAAACAAATAAATAGGTGGTTACATAAACAATAATGCAAATACTGGTTACTACACAGGATATATCTTATCAGGGTTAAGATCTAGTTCACAGAATTCTTATATTTGTTGGTCCAAATTTTCCATTGCTTATCAAATAGATCGCACTTCAAAGTATTTATGGCAAGAGCACGCTCTATAGTGTGGTGTTGGTTCACTCTTCTAATTAGGTCAGAGATATTTACCGTCATGGCAGTTTTCCAATGTTGTAATATCATGGATCTAGCAGAAAGAAGGATGTTGGAAACAACAATCCGCATATCATGTGGAAATTGTTCAATACCCATATGTAAAATTCCTAGGGATGGATTGGGACGAGTGACAATACCTGTGAGCGATGTTATAAGTTGGAAAACTTGATTCCAGTAACTAACCAAGTTGGGACACTCCCAAAACATGTGCAGTAGATGTCCTAGCTGTCCACAATTTCTCCAACATGTCCTCCTATCTTTTTATACTCGGTCAGTTCAGTACTGGAACACAATGTGCCCAGACAAAAATTACACCCAGTTTAGGTTCATGTTTAGTTTAGAGATGTTTAACCCTTTCATTTCTGTTTTTTTATTTATTTTTTTGCAACCATGTTAAAAAAATCATTTTAGGCCTGAAGATTATATAAAACCCCCAAAACAGTATACAGTATATTTTCTATAAGCAGAGACCCTGGAGAAACAATGCCTGCTGTATCTTCTTTTTCTGTCACATGATATTAGTGCAATGGTTTACCAAATGTAATCTTTTGTTTTCAGTAAAAGATCCACAAAGTTCATTTTAGGGCACACAAATGTAATATATTACCCAATTATTTGGTAGAATATAAAAGATGAGGATGTACTGAATAAATAGTTAGTCAGTATGTCAAGCCTGAAAATGAGCGGCACCTCTGAAATGGTGACAAATTTTAGTACCGTCCCTTTTCCATAGGTGATGCTTTAAAGGCTAAGTTCACCTTTTGGAACTTGTTACATGGCACATCAGTATTTAGGGTGTAAAGTGTTCCAGCACATGTTCCCAAACCACCCCCTCCCTTGCCAGTGGGCAGGGGGTTCCTCTCCCTCAAAACTGCGGCCACATTTAAAATTCTCTCCACCCACACAGCCATGGCATTCACTCACAAGAATCTGGGAATGAATAAACTACAAGTCCTGTCTACCATCGTGGCAGACAGAATTGTAGCATCAATGGACTGTGATTGTGCTGATCAGTACACTCGTAGTCCATTCACAAGTCCTCCAGCTTTCTAGCAAAAAGCCTCCACAGATATATGGGCAGAAAGCTGAAGGACTTGTCTGCAGGAGCCTGACATTGCACCCATGATCCACTGATACCAGATAACTGATAACAAGTCTAAAATTATTGTTCTCACTCCAGTATGTGTGTTGATAACATGTGCAGAAAAATTGACACTTTATTACACAGACGCTCCTCTCGTCTGTGTTTATTTTTGTATATGTGTGTATGTGGGGGTGGAGGAGGTTCATATTTATGTATTTTGAGGGGTTAGAATTATTGGATTTAACTTTATTTTTTATCACATGAGGACACGAGTCCCCTATGTGATACTTTTTTGGGGACAGGTTCCCTTTAATGAGACCCCTGATGTCTCCCCTGCCCTCTATTAAACGAATGGAGTGCAAATCACGCTCCATTAGCTTCTTCTCAGTGGTAGGAGGACCCCAAAGTCACATTTTACTGATTACTTCTGCTTAATAGATAGGGGAGATCAACAAACAGACATTCACTGGTCTCCCTAATGGAGGCTGCCATTGCTGAATTCTCCTTGGAGAATAATAGTTCTTTGGATGTTCAGATTCTTTCATATCAGAGTTGTCTGACTCCAGTTATACAGGAAATATTTCTGACAATGATTTCCTGAAGTCACACACAGCAAGGTATCTATACGTTTTTAGGGCTAAACTTTAAAAAGTCAAGATGATATATTAATTCTGAGCACATTGGGGGGATTTGAAGTCATCTCGAGGGATCTAACCATCAGTGGTGCTCTGTTTTGGTTTTATTTTTATTTTTTTTATTAGTTATTCAGTTTTTAACCACCTCAAGAATAGGCTGCCCCACCACCACCACTTTTTCTGGCCCAGGCCATTTTCAGTTTTCAGCACTGTAACACTTTGAATGATAATTACTCAGTCATGCAACAATGTACCCAAATGAAATGTTATCATCTTTTTTTAAACAGATAGCGATTTATTTTGGTAAGATTTAATCACCAAATTTTTGTTTTGCAATATAAATGAGTAAAATCTATTCTGGTTCCCCCCCCCCCCCCCCCCACAAGCTATATTCTATATTAGACCATTTTTTCTTTACGGCCGCTCTCCTTCCTTATGTAATCTCCTCAGAGATAAACCCCATTACCTGCTCGGACCATGCACCCATTGAACTAGACATTGTTTTGACGTCTTCAAATCCCAAGACGTGCCATTGGTGTCTCAATGAATCCCTGATCAAAAATCCAGTATCCCAAACCCACTTACAGCAGAAGCTGACTGAATTCTTCCAACTAAATGATGGGTCGGTTTTCGGATATATCCACCTTGTGGGTGGCCCATAAGGCTTTCTTCAGAGGTCAGTGCATATCTACAGGCTCTCGCCTGAAATGAGACCCTGCCAAATTAAAAGTCGATCTCCTTGCCCAACTACAAACTGTAGAGAAGCACCTGTTGGAATCCCCCACTGTGGAAAGATTGAGAGCTGTTACCTCAATCTGAAACCAAATCAAATCATTTGATGTGACTAAAATTTCCAAATCTATGCTATTGACCAGACAAAAATTCTATGAATTTTCAAATAAACCACATAGGATGCTAGTTAACAGGTTAAAGTCATGGCCCTTTCTATCATTACCTGACCACCTGATGCAGCCTGACGGCACCCCTACATATTGCCCTAAAGCTATGTCTAAAGTATTCAGGGACTTCTATAAACGTTTATATAATTAGCAAAAAGAGAGATATATGGGATTTTAAAGGTACAAATTAAAGGTAATTAAATCAAATTTGAATATAAAAATAAATACAAATAATTTTATTAGAAAATGTAGATAAAAAGCAGTGAATACAAGTACATTCAAAGTCATAAGTACATACACCTAATGCCTATTACAGACAACGATAGTACTGTATTCACATATATATGATCATCATCCAACCAGCTTCTACATGTTTCGCCGAAGGGGCTTCATCAGGAAAGTGGGCAAGATCCTTTCAATTTAAAACAAGACAAAATCTATGTAGTATATTCAACCTTAGGAGTATAGAGAAAAAATAATAAATACAGATAATATAGCAAATATCAATTTCACTTGGATTCATCAAACATGATCAGATTGAACAACAAAAGGTTCCAGAGAAGCCCCACAACTCTAATCACCCCTGGGTACCCTACTACCCCCCCTTTCCCCCCAAAAAAATATTATTTGAAATATATGTAGTGCTGACATCATGGTTTATTGATGTAATTATGAATGCTTTAATGTGAGGTATATGGACACTACTGTGGTTTCACACTAGAGCCATCTAGTGGCCAAATATGGGTAATGCACCGGTTTATGATTTACCTCAGAACAACCTAAAGACCTGTACAGCAAGTGACTGTTTGGATTCTGAAGATTGACCTCGTTACCCAGGAGTCTGTGTGTGACCTACCCATGAACACTCACTTACGCAGTGCATGCTGGGTAGGGGATATAAGGGACAGCAGCAGCCATTTTAGGTCTCTTAGGACCATGCTGCCTGCCTGTGTGGATCTGTGAGGAGGTTTCCGTGCAACAGCTGCAGACAGTCACCGCGGATTGCAAACCTGTTTGTTTGCAAGGTGATTTGACGGAGCCTGAAAGCTGGTGATCAGATTGACGAGGCCCAGAGAAGCTTATCGGAGTATCGGAGGACGAGATCCAGTCAGCAGAGTGACACAGAGCATCTGCCCAGCTGATACAGAAGCAAGCTACAGTTCAAAGTCATCACCCAGAACTCCGATCCAGTTGGTGAGCGGGTTACGGCCCACCATTTGTTAATTTGCTGCACACAGTTAGACTCAATTACAGGCCTCGCTGGAACCGGTTGTTCCACGGAGGCGTAACCGAGCAACTGACATTTAGCAGGCTTGAGGCTTACTTCATTTTAGTGCTCAAGCATTGTGTACAAGTTCTTGGAGTTATACCTGGAGTACCTTAAGCTAACTCTTACCTACCTTTTGGATTACAAATATCAGAGGAGTCATCTCTAGTTAGCGAAGTAAGAAGATACGGGAGAGAGTACTTTAAGTGAGGCCTCCTGTATAACTTTAAAGTAGCGGGAGCTCCCAGGTTTAGATACATAGAAATATACATATATATATATATATATATATATATATATATATATATATATATATATATATATATATCTTTCATATTGTGTTTGTCTGTTGATTTATATCGTACTGACATCCTACGTTGGGATGGCAGTACAATTACTGTAACCACCTATTGAAATATTCTACAGTAAACAATATTCCTGGTTAAGTATCCAGTTGTGTGGCGTATTGCTTTTCTCACCAGGTGGAGCCAGTGGGTCCTGAGGGTAAAATACAGGTATTTTGTATGTTGTATATTATACTGTATTACATTGCACCACAGCTGTGCCAAGGGGACTGAGTCAAGTCAGTGGGGTTTCTAGGTAGAGTGCAGGCCCAATCAAAACAACCAGCTCCTTCAGGGGTTAGTGTTACACATGGGGGTGTCACCCGGCATCCTGTCACTCTACTAGCAAGCCTGCCCCCTTGGCATCACCATGGATCCAGTCAAAGCGATCCAATGGTGCGAAGCAGAAGGGACACCCTCAGAAGCGAGCATGGCCATCGAACTTCCAGGAAGTGACTGGGGTAGGAAACAAGTCAAAGAGGTGGTCCAAAGTCTTGTCCCCAGACAGGAAGGCGCATGTAGTCGCAGTGAAAACAGACCACAGCACTGGTTGTACCTACTCACTGATAGAGTGGGGACAGGGTATCCCCGAAAACTTCCATGGTACTAGTATAAATTTGTCTGAAAGAACAGAACTCCAACTGACACACCCAATCCAACAAGTTGGGGTTTATGGAAAATCACAGGCAGAGCAACAGATTAATGGCTGAGCGCATACGTGAAGCACATGCCTCTCTGGAAGATCAGATGGATGAACAAGTGACGCTTAACCCTGTGAAGGCACAGAAAGGACGCAACCGGGGGCCGCTTGCAGGAAGTAACCGGCCGGAAAGACTTCCGCATTGATGGTCAGATAGGAGAGATGGGATAGAAGGACAAGCTGTCCTACACCATTCTTTTACACCAAGTAGAGTTAGGGTTACAGAAAGGATACTTGGAGCCCCAAAATCAAAGAGGCAGTAATTTGTGCCATCAGTCCAGGTTCAAGTGTAAGAGACATTTTGGAAAGGAAGACTGGAATGGCCTTAAATCAGTTAATGAGAATACCGAAGAGCTACTATGAGGAGGAAGACACCGCTGAACTGTATCACAGGTTGATGAACATAACTCAGGATGTCAAAGAGACTCCTCAGAACTTCCTATTCCGGCTATTGAGCTTAAGGACCATCTGCTGTCTGCAAGTCAAGAAGCGGGAGCTGAGGAACACTTTGGAGCAGAGTTAATCCAGAAGAAATTCCGGAGATCTGTGACTATAGGATTGAGGTATGATAATATTAAGATGGCTCTGAAACAGTATTTGGAAGATCTCTCCACCCCAGATGAAGTACTTATCGAGAAGATGAATGAAGCAGATAATATGGAGATGGAGAGGGACCGAAAACAGAGGAAGCTCCAGTCCCTCAACGCTCCCAGTGTCAACGTGCAGCAGGTAGATGTCCCCTCGGATTACCTGGGAACTCAATGTACCGACAGAGGGCACCGAACAAGGGTCATGGCTGTTGTCCTCTCAATACATCTCTGCAAGCCAGACTGGGCTGGAAAAGTTGCTTCAGACCCAAAAGGAGATACTGGAGATGATGGCAATGTTGATGACTCATCTAGCAAACACCCAGACAGAAGAGGCCTCCCCACAAAAGGCTCTGGAAACCCCCAGCCGCCCCACGAAACAATACCGAAAATCTGTTTCAAATGTGGCGGAGTAGGACATTTCAGACGAGTGTGTCCAAGCCAAATCGCTGAGGCCAAGTTCAAACAGCAGGCATAAAACTTCGGAGGGCCCCAATGAAGGAGTCGACTGGGTCGCCCGGTTGCTGTATTTGAATCCACACCAACTCCCACGCAAACATCTCAAGAGGTACGGAGAGACAATGGCGGAAGAGAAAGAGGCCCCCAAAACCCAGGGAGAAAGTACAAACAGGCCAAAAATACCACGTTTATTGGGATACCTCCCAAGCTGGTGGGGCCCACACCAATTGTCCCCATCCAAGTTGAGGGAATTTATACAAAAGCCTTGCTGGACACAGGATCTCAAGTGACCTTGCTCTACAGGGATTTCTATGACCGACACCTCAAGCACCTGTCACTACAGAAATTGAAGGAACTAGAGATATGGGGGTTAGGCACTCAGAACTTCCCATATGATGGTTACCTGTCGGTCAGACTCACCTTTGACCCAAGTACAGCAGGAGAGGCTGAGATGTTCGACACCTTGGTCGTGGTGTGCCCTCGCACCCCAGGCGCTGACAAAAATTCCCTCATTATTGAGACGAACACTGACTTGGTGAGAAGGCTTCTTACACCGCTTGCAGGAAGAGGAGGCTCCTGAACAGGGAGTTGGGAAAATCTGGCTCTTGGATAGGGGGAGGAAATGTGTCCAGCCTGGTGAAGTTGTCTGCTTGAGGGCCTTTGTCAAGTTGAGTTGGAAGAAGCCAGGTCCTTTCGTTGTCCTCGAAGATACAAGAGAGGAAGACAAGAGAGGTTTAGAACTCCCAGAAGTGTTACCCACTAGGGCTTTGAAGAAGACTCACGGCAGGGTTTCCGTCACTGTCCGGAACGTGGAAGCTGCACCACTAAGGGTGCCATCCAGATTACTGCTGGGGCAAGTTAGTCCAGCCACCCCAGTTTCAGTATGTAGCCTGAAGGAAGGATTGGCGCTAGAGATCCCTCAAGAAGAGTTCTGTCTCAAGGATACGCCCTTTAATCCTGCCTGGAAGGAAAGAGCTAAGGCCCAACTCTTAATATGGAGGGACGCTTTCTCAAAAAGTGTGTTTGATGTGGGATTAGCCAAAAGTTCCACCCATCGGATTCGACTGGAGGAGGACAAGCCTTTCAGAGAAAGGGTCAGGCAAATCCCACTGGGGGATCTGGAAGACCTGTGAGAGCAACTGGCTGAGCTCAAGAGAACGAGCATTATCCATGAGTCCAGGAGTCCTTTTGCCTCCCCAATTGTAGTGGTAAGGAAGAAGAACGGGTCTCTTCGCTTATGCATTGATTATAGGATCCTGAACTGGAGGACCATTCCTGACCAATACACCAAACCCCGGATAGAAGATGTCCTGCAGAGCCTGTCTGGAGCGAAGTAGTTCAGTGTGCTGAACCTGAAAAGTGGGTATTATCAGATCCTCATGTGTCCTGAAGATAGGGAGAAGACTGCTTTCATCACCCCGGTGGGGTTCTTCGAGTTCAACCGGATGCCACAAGGACTGTCTGGGGCCCCAGTGACTTTCCAGAGATTGATGGAAAAAACAGTGGGAGACATGAACTTAATAGAAGTACTGGTTTACCTGGATGACATAATAGTTTTTGGAAGAACGTTGGAAGAACATGAAGAATGCCTGGAAAAGGTCCTGAAGAGACTTTATGAGGAAGGCCTGAAACACTCTATGAAAAAATGTCAGTTCTACCAGCCCTCAGTGAATTATCTGGGACACATTGTGTCTGAAGAGGGAGTAGCGACTGACCCCAAGAAGTTAGAAGCTGTCACTTCTTGGCCTAGGCCAACCAATGTAACTGGACTCCGGTCATTCTTAGGATTCTGCACCTACTATAGAAGATTCATGGAAGGGTTCGCAAAGATAGCCCACCCACTCACTGAGCTTCTGAAGAATCAGGAAGAGGCCAATGAAAACCCAGATCAGTCAGCAAGGCCGAAAGAAAGGCCCAGGAAAAAGAAAGAGTCTATCCAGGACCAATGGTCTCCAGAATGTGAAGAAGCTTTCAGACAGCTGAAATGGAGCCTCACCACTGCTCCAGTCTTAGCCTATGCCGACCCTGCCAAGCCTTACGAACTGCAAGTAGATGCCAGCTGAGACGGTCTAAGAGGGGTACTCTACCAGAAGCATGAAGGTCATCTGAGACCAATTGCCTATGTGAGCAGAAGTTTGATTCCCGCTGAAAAAACTATCCAACTCACAAGCTTGAATTTATGGCTCTGAAGTGGGCAGTGGTAGACAAGCTGAAGGACTACCTGTACGGGGCTGAGTTTGTAGTGAAGACGGACAACAACCCCTTACTTACTTGCTCACCACTGCGAAGCTGGACGCCACTGGTCACAGGTGGTTAGCCGCTCTTTCGGCATTTACCTTCAGCCTGATGTACAGACCAGGAGCTGGTAACCGAGATGTGGATGCTCTGTCCAGAAGGCCCCATGACCTTCAAGATCCCTCAGGAGACTGGACTCAGCTTACCCCTGAAGGGACGAGCCAATCCGGAAAAGGTGGGCCCAGAGCCGAAGAAATAGGAGTGCCCTCAGTGGGAGTCCCCAGGTGCTATTGCATGCATATTGTCTCCCAGGTTGTGCAATAAGGTCTTCCCAGGCTATCCAGAAAGGATCTCAGGAGAGATCAAGAGGAAATCCATTTAATAAATCTTTTACATTCTGCACTTAGAGGCACCTTTCTCTTTCCTTTACAAAATCCAATTTGTATTTCTTTTGAATCTGACTGATTTGTATTTTACTTCTGGGAGAATCAGTGAGCCAATCACACAAGCAGGAAATTATATTTCTGGGGGAGGGGTTTCTGTACAGCATCTGTGTAAAGAACGCCTCCAGGTGGCCATATTGCATTTTACAGAACATTTTAGAGCTATAGATTGAAGAGAAAAGGTCATTTTTAATAGCATTCAATTACAATATGACTTGAGCTATTGTATACACTATGTTTGTAATAATTTTTTATTGCTCATTTTTCTCATGAAAGTGGAAGTGCCCTTTAACCTTTTCGCTGCCAGAACCATTTTTGCGTTTTTTTGCACACACGTTTAAAAAATAATTTTAGGCTTGAAGATTACACAAAACCTCCAAACATTATATATTTTCTGAAAGCAGAGACCTTAGAGAACGAAATAGTGGTTGTTCCAATTTTTTATGTCATACAGTATTACCACAAAGGTTAAGGAAATTCAACATTTCTGTAGAAATCACACCAACGTGAGTTTTAGGCAATGGTAAAATATAAAAGACGAGGTTTCATGAGTCAATAGATACCCAACATGCCAAACCTTATATTTTTGAGTGCCCGTGAAATGGCGTCAAACTTCCGTACCCTATATCTTATATAGGCAATGCTTCAGAAACCCCCTATAGGTATCAGGTTAGCGTTAAGGAGGAGGTCTTGAATTAGAATTATTGCTCTCACTCTGGCATGTGCGGCGATATGTAACAATATGTATTGAGATCAACATTTTCACGTGTAGGCACCCCCCCCCCCCCGTGCATGCGTTTACATTTGTGTGTGTGTATATGTGTGGGTGGGAAGCCTCACATTTTATTTTTGGGAGGGGGGGTTATGTGCTTGGGTGTAACTTTATGAATTTTTAAAAAAAAATAAAAAAAAATTTAATTTACCTTTTTTTTTCATCACGTAGGGGACAAAAAGTCCCCTATGTGATGTTTTTTGGTGTAAGACAAGTTTTTGGCGCAAATCAAAGATGATATTATTATGTTCCCACTACGAGAAAAAGTCTATGAGAATACATGGAGTAATCAAGTCCAAGAGAGTAATTGAATGCTCTTAGTTCAATTTGTGTGGGGGGGGGGGAATCCGCATGCAGGGCTGCCACCTTAGAAGAGCTGAAACCAAGCTCCCGGATTGCTGTAGATAAGAAGAGAAGAAGAGAGGGGCGCCTCTGGGTGCAGATTTTTCCAAACGCTTTATTTACAATGTAACAATAGTAAAATTTGCACTCACATTTGGTAGGTTAAAAGTAGGCATTTATCACAAGAGGGGTCATCTCGTTTATCTGATTTAAAACGTCAGCCAGTGATCCGGTCCACATCTGCCATCCTTCCTGTTCCTCTCAGCGTTGTCCACTACTGATGTTAGATAAGTGCCGGCTTATGGTGGACGCAGAGTATGTAGATTCAAAACGAGGCTTGGGAAGCAGAGACGGCCAGGGCGTGGAGCTGTGACGTCATCAGTATGCGACGCGTTTCTTGAGTGTACGGGTCGAGATTGCAAGACGACCGCGCTCTTTCATCAGGCTAATCAGAAGAGAAAGGAGGGGACTAGGAATTTAAATAGGGGCAGGTTTTAAAATAGGCGTGGCTAAAAATGGACTGGGACAAGTGATGGGGCGTGACCAGAGCGGAATGTGAAGGGAAAGTAGAAGAAATGGGCTGTGAGAAGGGAGGGACAAGAGGAAAAACTAGTGTACAGCATAATATGAGATGATAATATGAAGGGCACCTGACAGAAGAGGGGAAAGGGGGAGGGAGGAACCTGTTGGGTTATGCTACGGCAAATTAGTTTATGGAGGAATGCTATGTGCATATCAGCAATAGCCTAAGTTATATCCAGATGTTTTTTGATGACAGGTTTTCTTTATTGAGATATGCAGGGTCTAAAAGACCTCTGATGTCTACTCTGTGCTCCACCAAATGTGATCTGCATTGAAAAACATTATTTCCTGGCTGAGCAAGCCGGGGACACCGAGAACTTGACCCGCAAGTGATGTCAGAGACGTCTCTTTCTGGGTCACAAGAAGAAGGGGAGGAGAGCATATGTGTGTCCACTCTTCTCTTTCCCCTCCAGCCACCAGCACCCGCCATGGAGCTCCCGAACCCACAGATGGGCAGCCTCCAGATTGTGTGCAATACCTCTGCCATCAGGTCTGTACAACGTACTGACCTAGCGACTAAAGGGTAAAGTGCCTCTTCTCCAGAGTGAATACCTATAATCTATCAGTCCTCATAGCTGAGATCCTCTGTCCTCCTTGTTCATTGTGTTGCCATTTGCTGAACTCTTTCTAATTCATCAACATCTTTCCTGAGGATTGGTGACCAAAACTGAACTGTATGTTCACATTGAGGCTGAGCCAGTGTATTGTAAAGGGGTAGAATTATTGGTTTATGTCTGGAATGTTCCCATTAACAAAGAACATTGTTTATAAATAGTACCAATAAAATGTATCTGATTATAAGTGCTCAGCAAACAGGTCATCTCATCCCGATGGCATTCTCTGATTGAGATATACTAGATAAACAATCTATAGTCCAAAAAATCATTAGACGTTCTATATACTTGTTACCTATAATCATTTCTGCCATTTTTTAAGCTGTCCCGCTATGTAAAAGAAGTCCAGTACAAGGATCCGAATGGCAAGGTCATGATATTTAATGATAAAGGAGAACTGCCCAGCCCACTGGACATTGTAAATTGGATTACAATAATTAAAGGTGGAAATATCACTGATTGGATGTTTGTGGGTCACTTTGATGGGTCCCTTTCAGAGGGTCAGCAACTTACACTAGAACCGGAGCTAATATCATGGAGAGGAGACAAGGTGAGTTACACTGGGGAAGATGATAAAGAAGTTATACAAGAAACATACTAGTTTTGACCCTAAAGCCCATCTCCAGACATATCCTAACCCCCTCCCCCCATCCTGTTCATAGACGCCCAACATTTTCCCTGACTCATTCCATGGTGATTAGATGAAGGTGTCAGGTCTAGATGTGTGGATATAAATGCCGGGATATGTTCCCATCACTCATTATAACTGAAGAAGTGGATAAACTACAAAACATCTTCTACATTACAGAACAAGTCCAGTTGAACGTGACTGACTACTATTACCTCCCCCCTCCTCATCACACAGACTGGGACATAGACACTGATAGAAGGACCCGACTCCTGTGTACAGAAGAAGATAAAAGACTTTGGTGTGGAATGACCGACAGTATTATCCATGGCCAGATTCTACCCAGACCTTCTGAATTGATCTGACTGTAAAAAGAAGGAGAAAACTATTTAGAGTAGTAATTGCCCCGATCAGAAATTTGCAGTTACTGTATATACATTAAGAAACATGGAGCTACCTGGATTTCTGTATGAGTGACTCCTAAAATGCGGTCAAATGTGGTTGATTTTCTCTTTGGATTTTTAAAGCAGCGTTTATACTTGTACTGATAGTTTTGTTGCTGTAACCTTTCTAATGAAAGGATTCTGCTAGTACTCCTAGATGACTATTTCTGTCTTCTGGTTCAGAGCATATTCTGTGATATCCAGACTAATGAAGGGCCACCTTCTGGAATGATCCATGTGTTTCCACCAAGGTATACGGTATATGCTGCATCATTTTATACATCAGAAGCTTGGCTTACCTACACTATTATATCTGTAATTTTGCTCTTTAATAAATCATATAGCTCTATATTATCTCAGGTCCCAAGAGGTCGATGTTCCGAGGAATGTCTTCCAGGGTTCCGTAAATCTGTAAGAGAAGGATATCACCCATGTTGTTATAATTGTGCTCCATGTTCAGAAGGAGAAATATCAAACCATTCTGGTAAGCTTTAGGTTTCTTTAAGTACAAACTCTGATATTGAATCAGAAAATTAAAGCATTTAAAGTCCTTAAATTGAGTCTGTTTTTTTAAAATATATTTTTGGGGCATATTTATTATAGCAAAAAGTAAAAAATAATAATGCGTTTTTTTTAAAAAAAATTGTGGCTCTTTTTTTGCTTATAGCGCAAAAAATAAAAACCACAGGGGTGATCAAATACCACTAAAAGAAATCTCTATTTGTGAGAAAAAAAGGACGTCAACTTTATTTGGGAGCCACGTCGCACAATCGCGCAATTGTTAGTTAAAGCGACGCAGTGCCAAATCGCAAAAAGTGGTCTGGTCTTAAGCCAGCAAAATGGTCCGGTCTGAAAGTGGTTAAAGAGGAGTTTCCATAAAAAAAATAAGTCAGCAGCTACAAATACGGCATCTGCTGACTTTTAATAATCGGACACTTACCTGTTCCAGGGTCCAGCGAAGCCCCGCTCGTCCCCCCCTCCACTCTGCGGCGTTGCCATTGTAACTGTGGGCACCCGGCTGTGGCTTCACAGCCAGGCACCCACTGCACAAGCATGCGAGTCATCTGAGACCGGTCACGTGTCCCAGATGACTGACAGGAGGGAGGGGGCAGAGCTGAGCCCTTCCTGTGCCGACGGGAAGTGATGTCACCAGCTCAGGCACTGAAGGAGGCAGACTACGAGGAACCCCCTAGCAAGAGGCATTTATTGTTGAGTTAAAAAAAATCCAATTTTTTTTTTTTTTTAGGAATTTGAATGAATTTTTTTCTGTGCAACACCACTTTAAAGTGGAGTTGCCCCCCCCCCCCCAAAAAAAAAAAATCATTAATGTTCCTAGAAAATAAAAATATTTTTTTTTTTAACTCACCTCTAAATGGTTGTTGCTAGGGGGTTCCTTGAAGTCTGCCTCCTTCAGTGCCTGGCAGATCTCTGTTCTGACAAGGGGGAAGGGATGGATTCTGTGTCCCTGCAAAGCGCAGAATAAAATCCATCTCTTCCCCTAGTAAAATCAGCACACACAGTACACAAAAACACTGGCTGGGCAAACAGTTAACCCTTTTATCGCCCCGATGTTTAAACCTTTCCCAGCCAGTGTCAACAGTGACAGTGCATATTTTTAGCATGGATTACTGTATTAGTGTCACTGGTATGCGGAAAGTGTCAAAAGTGTCAGTTAGTGTCAGATTGCCCACCACAATATCACAGTCCCTCTATAAGTCACTGATAACTGCCATTGCTAGTATAAAAAATAACTATAAAATAAAATAAAAATTCCATAAATATATACCACAGTTTGTATACAACAGTTCACATAAACCAATCAATATACGCTTATTGGGATATATTTTTATTACCAAAAACCTGTAGCAGAATACATATTGGCTTAAAATTTGATCTTTGTGAAAAAAATTTATTGAATGTGTTTAATAGCAGATTTCAAGATTGTTGGTCTTTTTTTGTTTATAGCGCAAAAAACAAAAAGCGCAGAGGTGATCAAAAAATGGCCAATTCATGAAGGGGGGTAAATCTTCTGGAGGTCAAGTGGTTGAGGAAAAATACAGACAACATGATTTAATACTGTCAAATAACTACCATACCTAATGATATTTTCACTTATTTTTACTCTACAGACAGTGAACTCTGCAAGAAATGTCCTGAAAATGAATGGCCCAACAAAGCAAAAACTATTTGTATTGACAAGGTCAATGAGTATTTATCATATGAGGAGGATATTCTAGTTTTATTTTTTTCTGTAACTTCAGTCATATTGTCTACAACATCTCTCCTTATACTTGGACTATTTGTTTGGTTTCGGAGCACTCCCATAGTCAGAGCCCATAACCGGAACCTCAGCTTCATTCTGCTCCTCTCCCTCATACTGAGCTTCCTTTCTGTATTCCTGTTCCTTGGCCGTCCTGTGGATATTACCTGTATGCTGCAACAAGTCACTTTTGGAATTCCCTTCACCATCTCAGCATCTTCTATCCTAGCCAAAACCATCATGGTCTTCATTGCTTTTAAAGCCACCAGACCTGGAAGCTCTTGTAGAAAATGGGTGGGAGTCAAACTTCCCAATACAGTCATGTTATTCTGCTCATCCATTCAGGTTATGAATTGCATTCTCTGGTTGTCCATCTCTCCACCATTTCAGGAGTATGACATGGACTCCTATCCTGGGAAGATCCTCATTCAGTGTAATGAAGGGTCAGTTATCGGGTTCTACTCTATGTTGGGTTATATGGGGTTTCTGGCAGCTGTGAGTTTTGTTCTGGCTTTCATGGTGAGGACATTACCGGACAGTTTTAATGAGGCCAAGTACATCACCTTCAGCATGCTGGTGTTCTGCAGTGTCTGGATTGCCATGATCCCGGCCTATCTGAGCACCAGAGGGAAATACATGGTGGCTGTGGAGATATTCGCCATACTGACCTCCAGTGCTGGAATATTATTGTGTATGTTTTCTCCAAAACTCTACATTTTAGTTTTAAAACCTGAACTGAACACAAGAGGGACAATGCTGGGGAAAAGAATGTTGTAAATGTAACACATTGATTGAATGTATAATGCTGTAGATCAGATTAAACAAGCTCAGTCAGATTTCTACCATCATCATCGCCATCATTATGAATGACATTATCATCGGCATTATGAATTTTTTGGGTACATTGACTGCCTTCTGTCTGCCTATTGTACATAAGTGGATGGAAGGTGGATGTTACAGGATTGGATGTATATTAGAGATTCAATTTTTTCTTGCTCTTATATGCCCCCTAGCATGCACAAGCAAAGTACTGTGACTGTATTGTCCATTGGACAGTGCTGATCACAATAAAATGGTGTGACCAATCAAAGCATCACACAATGTAACCAACACCTGAAGTTGTCAGCTTTGCCCCCACTTTGCCCTCACACACTGATTGGAGTGTGATAAAAAAGAAAGATTCAAGATCACCAGCCGGTACAAGTGCAATCCAGTACCAGCAGTACCAGAAACAGCTTCAGTCTTCTTTCTATTATCATTCATCCCTCTACAGCACAGATATTAAACACAAGGCCCACGGGTTGAATATGGCTCACCAGGCCTTGACATGTGATCCTCTAACCCAGTTCTGCAGCCTGAATGTGGAACTCCATTCTAGATCTCACCCTCCGCTCCTCACTGTCACTTGTAAACACAGAAGCCTTCTATGATCACAAGGGATCTCTTTGCTCTCAGTGGTTCCAGAACAGATCCCTGTACACACTCACAGTGGGGCACAGCGGGGACAGATCTCCAGAGTCTGAGAGAGAAAATAATCTCCCTGCAGGGTGAGGCAGAGCCACCTACACAGGGAGGTACGAGAGTCAGCCCAGGTAGAAGAGAGAGATGTGAGGAAGCTTTGGAGAGGGGGTGAGGTTGCACACTGTGCATAGTGTTCCCCTGAACCCTGCGCTCTGTACATAGTGCACTCCTGAATTCTACACTCTGTACATTGTGTAATCCTGAACTCTGCATTCTTGATGTAACACACTCTTTAACCACTTGCCTCCTGACGATCGTCAAATGACGGTTGGGCGGCATCATCAGTGCCCTGATTACAATTAAGTGCCATCAATGCCAACAATGAGACTGATGCCACTGCCAGCAATTGGCACCAATCTGTGCCCACAATTGGCACCAATCTGTACCCACATGTGGCAGCAATAAGTGCCCACAAGTGCCAGCAATCAGTGGCCATGAGTTATGCTCGTCAGTGCTGTCTTTCAGTGCTGCCATCAATGCCCATCACTGCTGCCCATCAATGCCACCCATCAATGGCCATCAGTGCCACCCATCAGTGCCACCTATCTGTGCCTGCCAGTGCTGCCTATCCATGCCCACCAGTGCCCTATCTGTGCCCAGTGCCCACCACTGCCACCCATCAGAGCTGCCTATCAGTGCTCATCAGTGAGACATATCAGTGCCACCTATCAGTGCCCATAAGTGCGGCATATTCGTACCTCCACATTAGTGCCACCTAATCGGTGCCCATAAATGCTGCCTCATCAGTGCCCATCAGTGCCCATCAGTGAAGAAAAAAAAATGACTTATTTACAAAATATACTGTCAGAAACTAAGAAAAACTTTTTTCAAAATGTTTTGAAAAACAAAACCCCAGGAGTGATTGAATGCCACCAAAAGAAAGTTTAATTTGTGTGAATAAAATGATAAAAATTCACATGGTTACAGGGTAGCATGACTGCGCAATTGTCATTCAAAGTGTGACAGCGCTGAAAGCTGAAAAATGGCCTGGGCAGGAAGGGGTATAAGTGCCCTGCATTGAGGTGGTTAACCCTGAACACTGTACCTAGCACACCTCAGATACAACTGGACCATTAGACACAACCATACTGTGTGCTGATACGGCCCACAATGAAATTGAGTTTGACATCCCTGCTCTACAATATATCTAGGCAATTGTTTTCTGTCAGCCTTTTCTGTTCCAGCATGACTGTCCCCCTGGGCACAAATCCAGCTCCATAAAGACATGGATTGATAAGTTTGGTGTGGAAGAACTCAAATGTCATCAACATAGCCCTGACCTCAGCCTGATTGTGAGTCAGGTCTTCTCATCCAAAATCAGTACCTGACCTCACTAATAGGGATGAGCCCAATGTTCAATTCAGGTGTTTGCCCATTCACCGAAAACCGAAGATTATGGGTCATTTACGGGAAATTCAAGAGCACGCGGAATGCCCCATAATGAACGTCGAGACCGTCAGTGCACTGTGAGATTGACATCCTTTTTTTCCCCACAAATAGAGCTTTCATATGGTGGTATTTGATAACCTCTGAGGTTTTTATTTTTTGCGCTACAAACAAAAAAAGAGGGATTTTTATGACACTGGCAGGGAATGGGGTTAAACATTAGGGGGCGATCAAGGGGTTAAGTGTGTCCTAGGGAGTGATTCTAACTATGGGGGGATGGGCTACTACTCATATGACAGCGATCACTGCACTGCTCCTGATGACAGGGAGCAGTGATCTCTGTCATATCACTAGGCAGAACGGGGAAATGCCTTGTTTACAAATGCATTTTCCTGTTCTTCCGCTCCGTGACACAATTGCGGGCACCCAGCGGACATCGGTGACGCCCACAATGCAACATACCTGTAACCCTTTTGCCCACCCATGCCATTCTACGAAGTATATCGGCGTGTGGCAGTCGGGGAGGGGTTAAAACTGCTCACGGCTGTAATGTATTGTCAGATACCGGCAATATACATAAACATTATTGAAAAAAATGTCATGGGTTCCCCCCAGTCCATTATGTAGTGGAATTTCATATTATCCAATATATTTTATGTTATTTATATTAATGTGCATATGTTTTATTGATAATATAATTATTATTCATATTATTATTATTATTATTATTATATAGTGGTGGTCTTATCAATATTATTATTCAATAGTAAAGCAATAGACACCCCCCTATTAAATCATTCTCTGCAGCTATTACCTTTTGTACCACCACTTCCTCCCTTTAGAATGTAAGCTCTATGAGCCGGGCCCTCCTGTCCCTTTTGTATTGAACTGTAATTGTGTTGTCCCCCCTATACATTGTAAAGCGCTGTGTAAACTGTTGACGCTATATACATTGTGTATAATAATAAAAATAATAATGTTATTCCATAAATATAGAAAGTCTTCATTTTTAAATGTTGAACTTTAGATGACCTCTCTGCTCCATGCTGATATTTGTACTAGGTGAAAGTTCATTAGGATAGTTCATTTTTAGTTTTTAAATAAGCGCTAATTAGAAGAGAAACACTTTGACAGCAGTTGAACTATAGTCTGATAAGATAACATTCCTAGAAGGTAATAAATAAACATTGTCAAGAATAAGTGATAAAACTTCTTAAAAAGTAATTATGCTGAATATTGGAAAGTTATGTATAGTAATTTAGTTTGACGGCGTCAAAAGGTCTGCTTGTGTCCTCATCAAAACTGTTAAAATACATTAAATAAGAGAACACTGATGTGTATGTATATATGTATGTATGTATGTATATATTAATAATTAGACAGTATTGAATAAAGCAGTTCATTTTCCCAAAGTCATAAATCTGTTATCCTTGAGTAGGTAAAGTCTTATCAGGACAAGGAGGGTTTGATTTAACATGACTGGGTGCCATATTGTCTCTATACAAGTATTTTAATGGGTAAAGCCATAGACAAAACCAGTTATAAATCATTTTAATAAACATGTAGGAATTCCCGGAATGAATAAGTTTGTCTGGTTGTATGACAGGTGTCAGATTTATGGTTAGTTACATTGACGTAGATCTCAGCAACCAATCATGTTGTACCTAATATGCTTGCATTGTAAGAAACTGTATAAATGAGAGCTGCATCTTGTAATACTTTGAACATAATCCTGTATGTTCCCAGCTGTTAATAAACCTGCATCACTGAAGTCCTGCCTGGTTCTATACGTTATTTTTATACTTCAATTACCAGGCCCTTTTGAATATTAAATCAAAAAAATGTGTGGGGGTCTCCCCCCAAATCCATACCAGGCCATTTAGGTCTGGTATGGATTTTAAGGGGTACCCATGCTAAAATTTAAAAAAATGGCGTGGGGGTCCCCCAAAAATCCATACCAGGCCCTTCATGGATTTTAACCACTTGCCGACCACCGCACACATCGGCAGAATGGCACAGGCAGGCAAATGGGCATACCTGTACGTCCCTTTGAATTTGCCGCCTATCGGACATGCCCGCGCCCACCGCGCACCACGTGCCTGTCATCGGGAGCAGTGATCTCTGTCTTGCTGTTGTAAGAACATCCCCCCTCAGTTAAAATCTCTCCCTAGGACACACTTAACCCCTTGATCACCCCCTAGTGTTTAGCGCCTTCCCTGCCAATGTCATTTATACAGTAATCAGTGGCTATTTGTAGCTCTGATCGCTGTATAAATGACAATGGTCCGAAAAGAGTGTCAAAAGTGTCCGCCATAATGTCGCAGTCTCGGTAAAAATTGCAGATCGCCAGCATTACTAGTAAAAAATATATAATAAAAATGCCATAAATCTATCTCCTATTTTGTAGACACTATAACTTTTGTGCAAACCAATCAATATACACTTATTGTGATTTTTAAAATTGTTACACTTTTTTGGTGAATGTGTAGGGGTACAATGTACCCGATACCCATTAACATGGAGGGGTGGGATCTAGGGGTCCCCTTGTTAAAGGGGGCTTCCAGATTCCAATAAGCCCCCCGCCCGCAGACCCCTCAACCACCAGGCAATGGTTGTGGGGAAGAGGCCCTTGCCCTCACAGTCTGAGAGTTCTTCAGGGGATTTTTCTGCACAACTCCAAGAGGACCTTTATGTGATTTGCATGGAGGAGGGGCTTCCATCTAGCCAATAGACATGTGCAATTCATTTTATTATAAATAAAAATTCAGACAACATTTTCATTATTGGAGATTCGGATGTATCTGAATTTATAAATCACAATCGTAACAAATGTCAACTAATCTGAAATAAATTATAACAAATTAATTATACAAATGTGTTAATTAATTTGAATTAGAAACATTTTGTAATAACTCTGGTCTACAAAGAGTAGAGATGAGAGGAAAGTAGATAAATTGTACCAGAATTGGGTCACTAATAAAGGAAAACGAAGTCCTGAGTATTTATTGGCTCCAGTTTCCAAGATACCTTCATGCCAAAATTGCAGCAAAATAATTCTAAATAATGAGGGGGATGTGCGATTATGTACCATGGGGTAAAAGACGCAGTGCAGATGGAATGTTTGGATATTCTTTTTTGAGATCCCTTTTCAAATTAGGAGAACCATGAAAAATATCATCACTACTATGATTGTTGGGTTCCCCCCACACCATTGGGACTGTGAAAGGCATGGACTTTATTCTTTCTTTCTTTTAGCCAATGACACAAATACGTTGCACATGTTATACAACAATAATTAGGAGCCCGACTCTTGTCCTGATCCTTTATTTTGCAACCATAATATAATTATTATGCCTTTTTTACCACTGCTGTTACTTTTGGGGTGCAAATTTACCATTGTCACAAATGTATCAGAAGTTATCTGCATTGTATACACAGTTTGGAGGCATCTTGGCTACACATGTGCACTGCCGAAAAATCCATTCAATTTAGTTTTTGTTTCATTTTTTTTTTGGTTCTGTTTTTTGGGTCATTCATTATGATCGCAATTTGAAAATTGCGATCATAAATTTGTAAATTTGAAAATTTGAAAATTAAAAAATCTGAAAATAAGAAAGAAAATCTGAAAATTTGAAAGAATAACTAACTAACTAACCAACTAACTAGCTAACTAACTAATAAAAGATAACTAACTAATAAATTATAGGTATTGGAATTTCCTTTGAAATCCCTTTAAAATAACAAGCTGTTAGTGAATGTAGGGAATACAAATTTATCCGAAGTTACAAAATATCCTAAATAACGAATGCCACAATTGGAACGGAACAAATTAATAATGAATAAAAATAACACAAAGTTTTTATTATTATAATTATTGTTATTTATTGTAATATTTAGTTCCATTCCATTCGCTTACATATGGCATTCATTGTTTCTGATCATACATAACTTCTGATAAATTTGTATCCGCTGCCTTTACTAACAGACAAATATGAAAGGAAATTCCAATACCTATAATTTAATAGTTAATAATTATTAAGTTATTATTAGTTAGTTATTTCAGATTTTCAGATTTTCGGATTTTAGAATATTAAATTTCCGAATTTGCAAACTTCCACATTTTTGAATTTACCAATTTATGGATTTTCAAATTTATGAATTTACAAATTTTTGAATATTAAAATTTATGACTATTTGGATAAATTAGTTAAATGGGTTTTCATTCATTTGGATATTTCTAAAATAAGGAATTTGTTGAAATTTGTTAAAAAACGAATTTGTAACAAAACAATTTGTTCATGTCTAATCTGGCTTCTGAAGGAAAATATCACACAACTGTTCCTTGGAAATGTGAGGCAATGACACTTTCACAAGTCACCAGATGTAACTGTATGAGGTGTAGATCTGACCAAGACAAATGTACCTTGTAATAAAAGAACAATAAATTACAGTCGGGTGATAATCTTTAGTCTCACAGTGAAGATACATTTATATACTTCCATGTGGGGCCATTTTCATTGTTGTACCGTACTTTGTGGAGAAGTTACGAGGCATCATGACCATCAGACATCTCCCTCCCTTTTAGGCAAATATATTCACCTGTTTATAAATCTTTATTGTGAAATGTCCTGAAAACTTTAGCTAACAAGAACCTTTATCATCTGTTTTCTAATCCATCTAATCCAAATATGTAAGAATTAGCACATTTTATCTCAGAGGGGATCATTTCCCAAAATTTGGAGACCAAAGTAATAACATTTAGGTTTAAAAGAAGACAAATAGGCTGAGTCCTACTTGGGCAGCTTTATAGAATAGAATAGAAAAAAATAGAAAATAATTCAGTAAAACAGAATAAAATAAAATAGAATATAAAATAATAGAATATAACAGAATAGAAAAAAATAGAAAAAATATAGTAGAATATAAAATAATAGGATAGAACAGATTAGAAAAGAATATAACAGAATAGAAGAGGGAAATAAAAGAATATAATACAATAAGATGGGATAAAATAGAATACAAAGAATAGAATAGAATAGAAAACAATAGAATAAAACAGAATATAATAAAAAAGAATATAAATACATATTTGAATAGTAAAGAATTTAATAGAATATTTATATTTTCATTGTCTATGTCGCAATACCACTAAATAAAAAATGTAAAAGAAAAAATTTAAAAAGAAAGAAAATAGAATAGAATAAAATTAAATAATATAACTGTCTTTCAATATTTGAATTTCAAATTTTGAATATAATTAAATTATATAGAAATAATATAGCTGACTTCCAGAAATCTAAATTTGAATAGATTAAAATAGAACATAGTAGAACAACATAAAAAGAATATAATCCTCTTTCCAAATTTGAAATTTGAATAGAATAGAAAAAAATTTAAAGAATATAGCCGTCTACCCAAATTTGAATTTTGAATAGAATAGAACAGAAAGAATATATCCATATTCTGAAATTTGTATTTCAAATATTAAATAATTTAAAAAACTGTCTTCGGAAATTCACATTTTGAAATAGGAATTTTAAATAGAAAATAATAGAAATCAATAAAATAAAAAGAATATAACCATTTTCCAAAATTTGAACTTCAAATTTAGAGAAGAATTAGACTAGAATAAAATAGAAATAATATAGCTTCCATTTAAAATTATCATTTGGAACTTCAAAATTAGATTTTTGAACTGAATAGAATAGACTAAAAAAGAAAAAAATATAGCCACCTTTCAAAAATCTAATTTAGAAAATCAGATGTAGAATAGAATTAAAAGAATATAGCCTATTTCCCAAATTCATATTTCTAATAGAATAGAAAAATATACAGGTGACGTTCACAATTTGAATTTAGAAATTCAAATTTTTTATATAATAGAATATAATAAAATAGAAAGAATGTAGATGGTTTCCAAAATTAGTATTTCAAATAGAATAAAAAATACATCTCTCTTTCATAATACAAATTTAAATTTCAAAATTAGATTTTTGAATAGAAAAACATGGAATAGAATAAAAAAAGAATGTAGCTGCCTTCTGAAATGTTACTTTCACATTTTAAACAGAATAGAACAGAACAAAATAGAAAGCATATAGTCCTATACTGGAATGCTAATTTAAATAGAAAATAATAGATTAGAGAAGAATATATAATTTAATGAAATAAAAAGAATATATCATTCTTCTAAAATTCAAAGTTTGAAATTTGATTTATAAATTTTGAATACAATGGGATAGAAAGTAAATAGCCATCTTTTACAATCCATCATTTCAAATACAATAGAATATAATAAAATCTATAGCCAAATTCCAAAACTTAAATTTCAAAATTTGAATTTCAAATTTTGAATATAATAGACTAGAATAAAATAGAAAGAATATATCCAAAATCCAATTTCAAATATCAAATTAGAATTTTGAAAAAAATAGACTAAAATAGAAAGAATATAGCTTTCTTCCAAAGTTGGATAGATTAAAATAAAATGGAGTTGAATGAAAAAAAAGAATATAGCCATCTTCCCAAATTTGAAAATTGAAAAGAATAGAATAAAATAGACAGAATATAGCCATTTTAAAAATATAAAGGAGACGTTCACGATTTGAATTTATAATTTTGAATATAATAGGATATAATAAAATCGAAAGAATATATCCATCTTTTGAAATGTAAACTTAAAATTTTGAATGTAATAAAACCAAATAAAATAGAAAGAATATAACTGTCTTCAGAAAGAATACAACCATCTTTCAAAATTCAAATTTTGAATAGAAAATAATAGAATATAATAAAAATAACATAGTAACCATCTGAAATTCAAATTTTTAAATTTGAGTTTAAAATTTTCAATACAATAGAATAGAAACTATATGGTCATCTTCTAAAATCCATAATTTTAAATAAAATAGAATAGAGTAGAACAAATTTAAAGCCAACTTCCAAAATTCAAATTTCAAAATTTTTATTTCAAATTTTGAATAGAATAGAATACAATTTAACATACAGTAACTGCCATCCAACATTTTTAATTTCAAATTCCAAAATTCTAATTTTGAATAAAATATACTATAAAAGAAAGCATATATCCGTTCATCAACATTCAAATTTTCAAATTAGAATTTTAAATTTTAATATAATAGAATAGAATAAAATAGAAAAAATATAGCTGTTTTCCAAAATTCTAATTTCACATAGAATATAAAAGAAAAAAATATATAGGCAACTTTTGAAAATTGAATCTTGAAATTGAAATTTCAAGTTTGGAATAAAATAGAATAATAAAGAAAGAATATAGCTGCCGTCTGAAATTCAAACGTTGGAACTTGAATCTTGAAAATAATAGAATACAATAGAAAGTCTCTAACATCTTTCAGAGTTCAAAATTTGAATTGTGAATAGAATAGAATGAATATAGCCATCTTTCAAAAGTCAAATTTCAAATCATATGAAATAGAATAGAATAAAGTAGAAACAATATTAGCCGACTTCCAAAATTAGAATTTCAAATCAGTTTGAATATAGCGAATATATAAAACAAATTTCAAAAACAAATTATTCTAACATAACAAATATAAAGAAATTAAATAAGGAACCTAATGAACGTATCCGAAATAAAAAATAAATGTTTCCATTTGTGCAAATCTCTACTAGCCCCTCCCCATAAATAAATAATTCCCCCTCCACACAGGATCTCTGGAGCTCAGTCAGAGTGACCATCGGGGTCACTTCTCTTACTAAAGCCCTTCTCCCCCGATTGGTCAGTTTGGTCAGGTGACCAGCTCTGAGTCCTGGTTGTGTCATTCTTCTTCCATGTGAGAATTATGGAGATCGCTGGGCTCTCGGGAAGCTTCAGTCCCCCGATCTGTGCCTTTGTAGTAATCCTGTCTCTGAGCTCAGCAGGCACTTCCTGTGACCTCATGGCCTTTGCTCTGTTACAGAATACATTGTCAGCTGTGATCCCTTTTAAAGAGAGGTGTGCGCCTTTCCAAATCATTTGTCTCCCACAGGTGGACTCCAATCAAGGTGTAGAAACATCTCACCAACCATCTGAACTCATGCTCAGGCTGAACCATTTCTTCATCCCTAGTCTCCAGTAGGTTTTATTCTTTGCAGGTCAGTAGGACTAGCAAATACTCGGACTATTCCATCTCTTACGAGATCTAACAGTGAAGAATTCATACTAAACTCTCAGGCTATTTGCCTGACATAAACTTGGGAGTCAACTCAATAGAGGTTCCCTTGACCTCTGCTTGTATTGTTTTGCCAGCTCTTGGAGTTCAGTTTATGTAAAATCCTGTACTTTACCCCATCCAGGTCGTGGCCCCATCAAAATTGCCCACATCAAAATTGCCACTATCAAAATTGCCCCATCATATTGTCCCATAAAAACTGCCCCATCATATTGTCCTAATCAAAATTGCTCCCATCAAAATGATCCTATCATATTGCTGCCATCATATTGCCCCATCAAAATTGCCTCATCATACTGTCACAATCAAAACTGCCCCCATAAAAACTTCCCCATCACATTGCCCCCATCATATGGCCCCATAACAAGTGCTCCTTAAAATTACCCACATCAAAATTGGCCCCATCGTGCTGCCACCATCAAAATTGCCCTATCATTCTTCCACCATCAAAATTGCCTCATCATACTGCCCCCATTATACTGCCACATCAAATTGTCCCATCATACTGCCACTACAAAAATTGCCCCATTATACTTCCACAATCAAAAATTGCCTCATCATACTGCCACCATAAAAATTGCCCATCATACTGCCGCCATCAAAATTACCCCATCACATTGCCATATCATACTGCCCCATAAAAATTGCCCCATCACATTGCCCCATTACATTGCCCCATTACATTGCCCCATCACACTGCCCCATAATATAGCCCCCATACAAATTCCCCCATAAAATTGCCCCATCATATTGCCACCATCAAAATTGCCCCATCATATTGCCCCATCAAAATTGCACAATCATATTGTTCCCATCAAAATTACCTCCCATCAAAATTACCTCCCAATAAAATTACCACATCAAAATGGCCCCTGTCATACTGCCACTCTTACATTGCCCCTATCATGTTGTCCACATAAAAATTGCCCCATCACATTGTCTCATAACATTGCCCCCATATCATTGCCCCATCATACTGCCCCTTAACAATTGCCCCATCATACTGACACCATTACATTGCCCTCATAAAAATTGCCCCATACAAATACCCCATCACATTGCCCCATCATACTGCCCCTTAACAATTGCCCCATCATACTGACACCATTACATTGCCCTCATAAAAATTGCCCCATACAAATACCCCATCACATTGCCCCATCATACTGCCCCATAACAATCACCCCTTATAATTACCCTCATTAAAATTGCCCCTATACTATTGCCCCCATTATACTGCCAAACTGACCAATCAGGTGAGAAGGGCCTTAGTAAGAGAGGTGACCCTGATGGTCACTCTGACTGATCTCCAGAGATTCTGTGTGGAGATGGGATGAAGTTCCAGAAGGACATCACTGCAGCCCTCCCCCAATCTGAGCTTCATGGGGGAGGGGTAGAAGAGATCTGCACAATGGAAAAAATGGTTTTGTTTAAAGCGGAGGTCCACCCTAAAATGGACCTCCACTCATCGGAATCCCCCCCCTCCGGCGCCACAATTGGCACCTTTCAGGGGGGAGGGGGGTGCAGTTACCTGGTGCAGTTACCTGGATAATCCAGGTAACTGCACCCACTTCCGGGATAGCTGTCTGCAGAAAGGGGCGTAGATTACGCCCCTTTCCGCAACTGCCCGCCCCTTTGCGCAAGTGCCCCGCTGCCTGCTGGGAAACACACAGTTCCCAGAGGCAGCGGGGACCGTCCGGATTGCGCCGCGCGGCTCGCGCATGCGCAGTAGGGAACCGGGAAATGAAGCCGAAAGGCTCCATTTCCTGATTCCCATACCCAAGATGGCGGTGTCAGGACCCGACAGACGACCTAGCGATCGGCTTCGGGTGCCGACATCGCGGGCGCGCTGGACAGGTAAGTGTCACTATTTTAAAAGTCAGCAGCTGCAGTATTTGTAGCTGTTGGCTTTAAAAAAAAAAAAAAAAACGCGGAGTCCCGGTGGACTCCCGCTTTAAGTTCAGATTTGTTCATTAAATTAATAATTGAATTTCATCATATTTGTTATGTTAAAATGATTTGTTTTTGGAATTTGTTTTGTATATTCACTATTTTCAAATTAATTTGAATTTCAAATTTCAGAAGTCAATAATATATTGTTTCTATTCTGCTCAATTTTTATTCAATTTAAAATTGTAATTTTGTAATTTTATAAAATGGCTATATTTGTTCTATTCTATTTTATTAAAAATACAGATTTCAAAGTTTGAATTTCAGATGACAGCTATATTCTTTCTGTTTTATGCTATTTTATTAAAAATGTACAGTTCAAATTTAAAAATTCAATTTTACAGAAGTTAGCTATATTTTTTCAATTCTATTCTATGTAAAATGTGAATTTTAGAAGATGGCTATATTCGTTTTCATTTATTCTGTTCTATTCTGTTCTATTCAAATTTAGCATTTTTGAAATTCGAATTTTGGAAAATGGCTATATTCTTTCAATTTTATTCTATTCTACTATATTCAATATATTTCAAAATAGAAGTCATATATATATATATATATATATATATATATATATATATATATATATATATATATATATATCTATATATATATATATATATATATATATATATCTATATATATATATATATATATATATATATATATATATATATATATATATATATATATATATATACATACATACATATATATATATATATATATATATATATATATATATATATATATATATATATATATATATATATATATATATATATATATATATATATATATTCTATTTTATTCTATTCTATTTTAAATGCAAATGTCAGAAAGTGTCTATATTCTATTGTGTTTTAAAATTAAATTTTTTGAATTTTGAAAGACAGATACATGTTTCCTTTTCTAGTCTATTTTAATCAAAATTTTGAAAATTGAAATTAAAATTTTGGATGACAGTTATATTCTTTATATTTTATTTTATTCTATTCTACTCAAAATGTTTACACTTGAATTTTGGAAGTTGGCTTTATATTTTTCTATTCTATTACATTTTATTGGATATTGTGGATTGAAATTATGGATTTTAGAACACGGCTGTGTAGTTTCTATTCTATCATATTCAAAATTTTAATTTCAGAAGATGGCTATATTCTTTCTTTTCTATTCTATTCAAAATTCTAATTTCAAAACTAGAATTTAAGAAGATGACTGACATGGAAATGTATAGATAGGCAACTCCTATCCTCATATTAGTTAGTGGTTCCAAATTAATAATAACTACTGCAGTAGGGAACAGACAGAAAAGATACGCTCAGCATCTTTCCAAATAACTGTTCTGCTTTATTATGAGGCAATTGAAGGTTTTTATACACATGATTACGTAGGTATCACATTATCACATTAATGTTAGAATTGCACATTTATGGTAACAAGGGGCGTAACATAGGCAGGCTAATTCTAATCAGGACTCAAAAGAATGTAAACATATAATGAAAACATTATTAGTGGCGTGCGCACAGTGAGGGCAGTGTGCAATACATACAAAATAGAACACAATTATATACAGAACTTACAAATTTCCTTTACAAAAGTTAGTTATGCATTTTTTTCTATTTTATTTTGTTCTATTTGAAATTGGAATTTAAGAAGATGTCTTTTTTCCTTTTTTTTACTATTCTATTCAATTCAAATTTTGAAATTCAAAATTCTATTCTAGCTTTGGATTAAAGCTATATTCTTTCTATTTTATTCTATTCTGTACTAAATTTAAAATGAAATGACAAAAGAGGTCTATATGCTTTCTATATTATTCTATTCTTTCAAAATTTGAATTTCCAAACCCTGATATATAGTTTCATAGTTTCATGGTTAGTAAGGTTGAATAAAGATACCAGTCCATCCAGTTCAACCTGAGTGAGTGTCTACAATTGTCCCTATCCCTGTACATTGCACACTCACATTGGTCCCTACCCTCAGGGAGTCTACAATCCAAGGTCCCCATTCATATACTAGGGTCAATTTTGGACAGAAGCCAATTAACCTACCTGCATGTCTTTGGATATATTTTTGACATTTTTTTTATATTTGAAATACAAATTTGAAAAATGGCTATATTCTTTCTATTTTATTCTATTCTTTCAAATTTCAAATTTGGGAAGAAGGCTATATTCTTTCTATTGCATTCAACTCCATTCTATTTTAATCTATTAAACTTTTGATTTTTGGATGGCAGCTATATTCTTTCTATTTTAGTCAATTTTTTTTCAAAATTCAAATATTGATATTTGAAATTGGATTTTGGATGACAGCTATATTCTTTCTATTTTATTCTATTTTATTCTAATCAAAGTTTGAAATTAAAATTTTAGAATTTGGCTATAAATTGTATTCTATTCTATTGTATTTGAAATTATGGATTTTAAAATATGGCTATATACTTTCTATTCCATTGTATTCAACATTTGAAATCCAAATGTCAAACTTTGAATTTCAAAAGAATTAGATATTCTCTTTATTTTATTAAATTATATATACTTTTCTATTCTATTATTTTCTGTACAAAATTAGCATTTCAGAAGAGGGCTATATATTTTCTATTTTATTCTGTTCTATTCTATTTAAAACTTGAAATTCATAGTTCATAAGAAGACATCTACATTTTTTATATTTTATTATATTCTATTATATTCAAAATTTTAATTTCTCTGCATCTCGATCCCCGTGAAAGGTAAGTCAAAGAAACAACTATCCCTCACCCCAATGTCCACGTTTCTTTAAACAGCCTCCTTGAATTTTTATATGACTCTCCTTGGATCCGTACCTCAATGCTCCTTGCATTCCGATTTCTTCACCGTTTCTTCACAGTTCTTTTTTTTTTAAAGAAAGAAGAGGAAAAAAAATTGAATTTCTAAATTCAAATCATAAGTGTCACTTATATAATTTTCTATTGTATTCTATTCTATTAGAAATTTAATTTTGGAAAATAGGCTATAATATTTTGATTCTATTTGAAATTGATTTTCTAAATTAGATTTTTGGAAAGTGGCTATATTTTTTTCTTTTTTACTCTATATTGAATTTAAAATTCAAACTTTAAATTCAAAATTCAAACTTTGAAATTCAAAATTCAAACTTTGAAATTCAAAATTCTAATTTTGAAAGAAAGCTATATTCTTTCTATTTTATTTCTATTTTTATTTCTATTTTATTCTAATTTAGCTGCTAACTTCAGGTGTTGGTTACATTGTGTGATGCTTTGATTGGTCACACCATTTTATTGTGATCAGCACTGTCCAATGGACAATACAGTCACAGTACTTTGCTTGTGCATGCCAGGGGGTATGTAAGAGCAAGAAAAAATTGAAGCTCTAATATACATCCAATCCTGTAACATCCACCTTCCATCCACTTATGTACAATAGGCAGACAGAAGGCAGTCAATGTACCCAAAAAATTCATAATGCCGATGATAATGTCATTCATAATGATGGCGATGATGATGGTAGAAATCTGACTGAGCTTGTTTAATCTGATCTACAGCATTATACATTCAATCAATGTGTTACATTTACAACATTCTTTTCCCCAGCATTGTCCCTCTTGTGTTCAGCTCAGGTTGGAAAACTAAAATGTAGAGTTTTGGAGAAAACATACACAATAATATTCCAGCACTGGAGGTCAGTATGGCGAATATCTCCACAGCCACCATGTATTTCCCTCTGGTGCTCAGATAGGCCGGGATCATGGCAATCCAGACACTGCAGAACACCAGCATGCTGAAGGTGATGTACTTGGCCTCATTAAAACTGTCCGGTAATGTCCTCACCATGAAAGCCAGAACAAAACTCACAGCTGCCAGAAACCCCATATAACCCAACATAGAGTAGAACCCGATAACTGACCCTTCATTACACTGAATGAGGATCTTCCCAGGATAGGAGTCCATGTCATACTCCTGAAATGGTGGAGAGATGGACAACCAGAGAATGCAATTCATAACCTGAATGGATGAGCAGAATAACATGACTGTATTGGGAAGTTTGACCCCCACCCATTTTCTACAAGAGCTTCCAGGTCTGGTGGCTTTAAAAGCAATGAAGACCATGATGGTTTTGGCTAGGATAGAAGATGCTGAGATGGTGAAGGGAATTCCAAAAGTGACTTGTTGCAGCATACAGGTAATATCCACAGGACGGCCAAGGAACAGGAATACAGAAAGGAAGCTCAGTATGAGGGAGAGGAGCAGAATGAAGCTGAGGTTCCGGTTATTGGCTCTGACTATGGGAGTGCTCCGAAACCAAACAAATAGTCCAAGTATAAGGAGAGATGTTGTAGACAATATGACTGAAATTATAGAAAAAAATAAAACTAGAATATCCTCCTCATATGATAAATACTCGATGATCTTGTCAATACAAATAGTTTTAGCTTTGTTGGGCCATTCATTTTCAGGACATTTCTTGCAGAGTTCACTGTCTGTAGAGTAAAAATAAGTGAAAATATCATTAGGTATGGTAGTTATTTGACAGTATTAAATCATGTTGTCTGTATTTTTCCTCAACCACTTGACCTCCAGAAGATTTACCCCCCTTCATGAATAGGCCATTTTTTGATCACCTCTGCGCTTTTTGTTTTTTGCGCTATAAACAAAAAAAGACCAACAATCTTGAAAAAATACTTTCTGCTATTAAACACATTCAATAAATTTTTTTCACAAAGATCTAATTTTAAGCCAATATGTATTCTGCTACATGTTTTTGGTAATAAAAATATATCCCAATAAGCGTATATTGATTGGTTTATGTGAACTGTTGTGTACAAACTGTGGTATATATTTATGGAATTTTTATTTTATTTTATAGTTATTTTTTATACTAGCAATGGCAGTTATCAGTGACTTATAGAGGGACTGTGATATTGTGGTGGGCAATCTGACACTAACTGACACTTTTGACACTTTCCGCATACCAGTGACACTAATACAGTAATCCGTGCTAAAAATATGCACTGTCACTGTTGACACTGGCTGGGAAGGGTTTAAACATCAGTGGCGATAAAAGGGTTAACTGTTTGCCTAGCCAGTGTTTTGTGTACTGTGTGTGCTGCTTTTACTAGGGGAAGAGATGGATTTTATTCTGTGCTTTGCAGGGACACAGAATCCATCCCTTCCCCCTTGTCAGAACAGAGATCTGCCAGGCACTGAAGGACGCAGTCTTCAAGGAACCCCCTAGCAACAACCATTTAGAGGGGAGTTAAAAAAATAATTTTTTTTATTTTCTAGGAACATTAATGATTTTTTTTTTTTGGGGGGGGGCAACTCCACTTTAAAGTGGTGTTGCACAGAAAAAAAATTCAAATTCCTAAAAAAAACTCACCTCTAAATGCCTGTTGCTAGGGGGTTCCTCATAGTCTGCCTCCTTCAGTGCTTGAGCTGGTGACATCACTTCCCCTCGGCACAGGAAGGTCTCAGATGACTCGCGTGCTTGCGCGGTGGGTGCCCAGCTGTGAAGCCACAGCCGGGTGCCCACAGTTACAATGCCAATGCCGCAGAGTGGAGGGGGGAAGAGTGGGGCTTCGCTGGACCCTGGAACAGGTAAGTGTCCGATTATTAAAAGTCAGCAGATGCCGTATTTGTAGCTGCTGACTTATTTTTTTTATGGAAACTCCTCTTTAACCGCTTTCAGACCGGACCATTTTGCTGGCTTAAGACCAGACCACTTTTTGCGATTTGGCACTGCGTCGCTTTAACTAACAATTGCACGATTGTGCGACGTGGCTCCCAAAACAAAGTTGACGTCCTTTTTTTCCCACAAATAGAGCTTTCTTTTGGTGATATTTGATCACCCCTGTGGTTTTTATTTTTTGCGCTATAAACAAAAAAAGAGCCACGATTTTGAAGAAAAAAAAACGCATTATTATTTTTTACTTTTTGCTATAATAAATATGCCCCAAAAATATATATAAAAAAAACAGACTCAATTTAAGGACTTTAAATGCTTTAATTTTCTAATTCAATATCAGAGTTTGTACTTAAAGAAACATAAAGCTTACCAGAATGGTTTGATATTTCTCCTTCTGAACATGGAGCACAATTATAACAACATGGGTGATATCCTTCTCTTACAGATTTACGGAACCCTGGAAGACATTCCTCGGAACATCGACCTCTTGGGACCTGAGATAATATAGAGCTATATGATTTATTAAAGAGCAAAATTACAGATATAATAGTGTAGGTAAGCCAAGCTTCTGATGTATAAAATGATGCAGCATATACCGTATACCTTGGTGGAAACACATGGACCATTCCAGAAGGTGGCCCTTCATTAGTCTGGATATCACAGAATATGCTCTGAAACAGAAGACAGTAATAGACATCTAGGAGTACTAGCAGAATCCTTTCATTAGAAAGGTTACAGCAGCAAAACTAGCAGTACAAACATAAATGCTGCTTTAAAAATCCAAAGAGAAAATCAACCACAATTTTAGGAGTCACTCATACAGAAATCCAGGTAGCTCCATGTTTCTTAATGTATATACAGTAACTGCAAATTTCTGATCGGGGCAATTACTACTCTAAATTGTTTTCTCCTTCTTTTTACAGTCAGATCAATTCAGAAGGTCTGGGTAGAATCTGGCCATGGATAATACTGTCGGTCATTCCACACCAAAGTCTTTTATCTTCTTCTGTACACAGGAGTCGGGTCCTTCTATGAGTGTCTATGTCCCGGTCTGTGTGATGAGGAGGGGGGAGGTAATAGTAGTCAGTCACGTTCAACTGGACTTGTTCTGTAATGTAGAAGATGTTTTGTAGTTTATCCACTTCTTCAGTTATAATGAGTGATGGGAACATATCCCGGCATTTATATCCACACATCTAGACCTGACACCTTCACCTAATCACCATGGAATGAGTCAGGGAAAATGTTGGGCGTCTATGAACAGGATGGGGGGAGGGGGTTAGGATATGTCTGGAGATGGGCTTTAGGGTCAAAACTAGTATGTTTCTTGTATAACTTCTGTACCATCTTCCCCAGTGTAACTCACCTTGTCTCCTCTCCATGATATTAGCTCCGGTTCTAGTGTAAGTTGCTGACCATCTGAAAGGGACCCATCAAAGTGACCCACAAACATCCAATCAGTGATATTTCCTCCTTTAATGCTTGTAATCCAATTTACAATGTCCAGTGGGCTGGGCAGTTCTCCTTTATCATTAAATATCATGGCCTTGCCATTCGGATCCTTGTACTGGACTTCTTTTACATAGCGGGACAGCTTAAAAAATGGCAGAAATGATTATAGGTAACAAGTATATAGAACGTTTAATGATTTTTTGGACTATAGATTGTTTATCTAGTATATCTCAATCAGAGAATGCCATCGGGATGAGATGACCTGTTTGCTGAGCACTTATAATCAGATACATTTTATTGGTACTATTTATAAACAATTTTCTTTGTTAATGGGAACATTCCAGACATAAACCAATAATTCTACCCCTTTACAATACACTGGCTCAGCCTCAATGTGAACATACAGTTCAGTTTTGGTCACCAATCCTCAGGAAAGATGTTGATGAATTAGAAAGAGTTCAGCAAATGGCAACACAATGAACAAGGAGGACAGAGGATCTCAGCTATGAGGACTGATAGATTATAGGTATTCACTCTGGAGAAGAGGCACTTTACCCTTTAGTCGCCAGGTCCGTACTTTGTACAGACCTGATGGCGGAGGTATTGCACACAATCTGGAGGCTGCCCATCTGTGGGTTCGGGAGCTCCATGGCGGGTGCTGGTGGCTGGAGGGGAAAGAGAAGAGTGGACACACATATGCTCTCCTCCCCTTCGTCTTGTGACCCAGAAAGTCTCTGACATCACTTGCGGGTCAAGTTCTCGGTGTCCCCGGCTCGCTCAGCCAGGAAATAATGTTTTGCAATGCAGATCACATTTGGTGGAGCACAGAGTAGACATCAGAGGTCTTTTAGACCCTGCATATCTCAATAAAGAAAACCTGTCACCAAAAAACATCTGGATATAACTTAGGCTATTGCTGATATGCACATAGCATTCCTCCATAAACTCATTTGCCGTAGCATAACCCAACAGGTTCCTCCCTCCCCCTTTCCCCTCTTCTGTCAGGTGCCCTTCATATTATCATCTCATATTATGCCGTACACTCGTTTTTCCTCTTGTCCCTCCCCTCTCACAGCCCATCTCTTCTACTTTCCCTTCACATTCTGCTCTGGTCACGCCCCATCACTTGTCCCAGTCCATTTTTAGCCACGCCTATTTTAAAACCTGCCCCTATTTAAATTCCTAGTCCCCTCCTTTCTCTTCTGATTAGCCTGATGAAAGAGCGCGGTCGTCTTGCAATCTCGACCCGTATACTCAAGAAACGCGTCGCATACTCATGACGTCACAGCTCCGCGCCCTGGCCGTCTCTGCTTCCCAAGCCTCGTTTTGAATCTACATACTCTGCGTCAACCATAAGCCGGCACTTATCTAACATCAGTAGTGGACAACGCTGAGAGGAACAGGAAGGATGGCAGATGTGGACCGGATCACTGGCTGAAGTTTTTAATCAAATACCAAATACCTACCAAATGTGAGTGCAAATTTTACTATTGTTACATTGTAAATAAAGCGTTTGGAAAAATCTGCACCCAGAGGCGCCCCTCTCTTCTTCTCTTCTTATCTACAGCAATCCGGGAGCTTGGTTTCAGCTCTTCTAAGGTGGCAGCCCTGCATGCGGATTCCCCCCCCCCCCCCCCACAAAATGAACTAAGAGCATTCAATTACTCTCTTGGACTTGATTACTCCATGTATTCTCATAGACTTTTTCTCGTAGTGGGAACATAATAATATCATCTTTGATTTGCGCCAAAAACTTGTCTTACACCAAAAAACATCACATATGGGACTTTTTGTCCCCTACGTGATGAAAAAAAAGGTAAATTAAAAAAATTTTTAATTTTTTTAAAAAATTTATAAAGTTACAGCCAAGCACATAACCCCCCTTCCCAAAAATAAAATGTGAGGCTTCCCACCCACACATATACACACACACAAATGTAAACGCATGCACGGGGGGTGCCTACACGTGAAAATGTTGATCTCAATACATATTGTTACATATCGCCGCACATGCCAGAGTGAGAGCAATAATTCTAATACAAGACCTCCTCCTTAACGCTAACCTGATACCTATAGGGGGTTTCTGAAGCATTGCCTATATAAGATATAGGGTACTGAAGTTTGACGCCATTTCACGGGCACTCAAAAATATAAGGTTTGGCATGTTGGGTATCTATTGACTCATGAAACCTCGTCTTTTATATTTTACCATTGCCTAAAACTCACGTTGGTGTGATTTCTACAGAAATGTTGAATTTCCTTAACCTTTGTGGTAATACTGTATGACATAAAAAATTGGAACAACCACTATTTCGTTCTCTAAGGTCTCTGCTTTCAGAAAATATATAATGTTTGGGGGTATTGTGTAATCTTCAAGCCTAAAATTATTTTTTAAACGTGTGTGCAAAAAACGCAAAAATGGTTCTGGCAGCGAAAAGGTTAAAGGGCAATTCCACTTTCATGAGAAAAATTAGCAATAAAAAATTATTACAAACATAGTGTATACAATAACTCAAGTCATATTGTAATTGAATTCTATTAAAAATGACCTTTTCTCTTCAATCTATAGCTCTAAAATGTTCTGTAAAATGCAATATGGCCACCTGGAGGCGTTCTTTACACAGATGCTGTACAGAACCCCCTCCCCCAGAAATATAATTTCCTGCTTGTGTGATTGGCTCACTGATTCTCCCAGAAGTAAAATACAAATCAGTCAGATTCAAAAGAAATACAAATTGGATTTTGTAAAGGAAAGAGAAAGGTGCCTCTAAGTGCAGAATGTAAAAGATTTATTAAATGGATTTCCTCTTGATCTCTCCTGAGATCCTTCCTGGATAGCCTGGGAAGACCTTATTGCACAACCTGGGAGACAATATGCATGCAATAGCACCTGGGGACTCCCACTGAGGGCACTCCTATTTCTTCGGCTCTGGGCCCACCTTTTCCGGATTGGCTCGTCCCTTCAGGGGTAAGCTGAGTCCAGTCTCCTGAGGGATCTTGAAGGTCATGGGGCCTTCTGGACAGAGCATCCACATCTCGGTTACCAGCTCCTGGTCTGTAAATCAGGCTGAAGGTAAATGCCGAAAGAGCGGCTAACCACCTGTGGACCAGTGGCGTCCAGCTTCGCAGTGGTGAGCAAGTAAGTAAGGGGTTGTTGTCCGTCTTCACTACAAACTCAGCCCCGTACAGGTAGTCCTTCAGCTTGTCTACCACTGCCCACTTCAGAGCCATAAATTCAAGCTTGTGAGTTGGATAGTTTTTTCAGCGGGAATCAAACTTCTGCTCACATAGGCAATTGGTCTCAAATGACCTTCATGCTTCTGGTAGAGTACCCCTCTTAGACCGTCTCAGCTGGCATCTACTTGCAGTTTGTAAGGCTTGGCAGGGTCGGCATAGGCTAAGACTGGAGCAGTGGTGAGGCTCCATTTCAGCTGTCTGAAAGCTTCTTCACATTCTGGAGACCATTGGTCCTGGATAGACTCTTTCTTTTTCCTGGGCCTTTCTTTCGGCCTTGCTGACTGATCTGGGTTTTCATTGGCCTCTTCCTGATTCTTCAGAAGCTCAGTGAGTGGGTGGGCTATCTTTGCGAACCCTTCCATGAATCTTCTATAGTAGGTGCAGAATACTAAGAATGACCGGAGTCCAGTTACATTGGTAGGCCTAGGCCAAGAAGTGACAGCTTCTAACTTCTTGGGGTCAGTCGCTACTCCCTCTTCAGACACAATGTGTCCCAGATAATTCACTGAGGGCTGGTAGAACTGACATTTTTTCATAGAGTGTTTCAGGCCTTCCTCATAAAGTCTCTTCAGGACCTTTTCCAGGCATTCTTCATGTTCTTCCAACGTTCTTCCAAAAACTATTATGTCATCCAGGTAAACCAGTACTTCTATTAAGTTCATGTCTCCCACTGTTTTTTCCATCAATCTCTGGAAAGTCGTTGGGGCCCCAGACAGTCCTTGTGGCATCCGGTTGAACTCAAAGAACCCCACCGGGGTGATGAAAGCAGTCTTCTCCCTATCTTCAGGACACATGAGGATCTGATAATACCCACTTTTCAGGTTCAGCACACTGAACTACTTCACTCCCGACAGGCTCTGCAGGACATCTTCTATCCGGGGTTTGGTGTATTGGTCAGGAATGGTCCTCCAGTTCAGGATCCTATAATCAATGCATAAGCGAAGAGACCTGTTCTTCTTCCTTACCACCACAATTGGGGAGGCAAAAGGACTCCTGGACTCACGGATAATGCTCGTTCTCTTGAGCTCAGCCAGTTGCTCTCGCAGGTCTTCCAGATCCCCCAGTGGGATTTGCCTGACCCTTTCTCTGAAAGGCTTGTCCTCCTCCAGTCAAATCCGATGGGTGGAACTTTTGGCTAATCCCACATCAAACACGCTTTTTGAGAAAGCGTCCCTCCATTTTAAGAGTTGGGCCTTAGCTCTTTCCTTCCAGGCAGGATTAAAGGGCGTATCCTTGATACAGAACTCTTCTTGAGGGATCTCTAGCGCCAATCCTTCCTTCAGGCTACATACTGAAACTGGGGTGGCTGGACTAACCTACCCCAGCAGTAATCTGGATGGCACCCTCATTGGTGCAGCTTCCACGTTCCGGACAGTGGCAGAAACCCTGCCGTGAGTCTTCTTCAAAGCCCTAGTGGGTAACACTTCTGGGATGAGTTCTAAACCTCTCTTGTCTTCCTCTCTTGTATCTTCGAGGACAACAAAAGGACCTGGCTTCTTCCAACTCAACTTGACAAAGGCCCTCAAACAGACAACTTCACCAGGCTGGACACATTTCCTCCCCCTATCCAAGAGCCAGATTTTCCCAACTCCCTGTTAAGGAGCCTCCTCTTCCTGCTTTAGGTCTCGGTATGTCTGCGACATCATCGGATGTATATTATTGGGGGGGTCCCTTCTGGAGCACAAGCGGTGTAAGAAGCCTTCTCACCAAGTCAGTGTTCGTCTCAATAATGAGGGAATTTTTGTCAGCCCCTGGGGTGCGAGGGCACACCATGACCAAGGTGTCGAACATCTCAGCCTCTCCTGCTGTACTTGGGTCAAAGGTGAGTCTGACCGACAGGTAAACATCATATGGAAAGTTCTGAGTGCCTAACCCCCATATCTCAAGTTTCTCCAATTTCTGTAGTGACAGGTGCTTGAGGTGTCGGTCATAAAAATCCCTGTATAGCAAGGTCACTTGAGATCCTGTGTCCAGCAAGGCTTTTGTATAAATTCCCTCAACTTGGATGGGGACAATTGGTGAGGGCCCCACCAGCTTGGGAGGTATCCCACTAAACATGGTATTTTTGGCCTGTTTGTACTCTCTCCCTGGGTTTTGGGGGCCTCTTTCTCTTCCGCCATTGTCTCTCCATACCTCTTGAGATGTTTGGCGTGGGAGTTGGTGCGGATTCAAATACAGCAACCGGGCGACCCAGTCGACTCCTTCACTGGGGCCCTCCGAAGTTTTATGTCGGCTGTTTGAACTTGGCCTCAGCGATTTGGCTTGGACACACTCATCTGAAATGTCCTACTCCTCCACATTTGAAACAGATTTTAGGTATTGTTTCGTGGGGCAGCTGGGGATTTCCCGAGCCTTTTGTGGGGAGGCCTCTTCTGTCTGGGTGTTTGCTAGATGAGTCATCAACATTGCCATCATCTCCAGTATCTCCTTTTGGGTCTGAAGCAACTTTTCCAGCCCAGTCTGGCTTGCAGAAATGTGTTGAGTGGACAACAGCCATGATCCTTGTTCAGTGCCCTCTGTTGGTACATTGAGTTCCTAGGTAATCCGAGGGGACATCTACCTGCTGCACGTTGACACTGGGAGCGTTGAGGGACTGGAGCTTCCTCTTTTTTCAGTCCCTCTCCATCTCCATCTTATCTGCTTCATTCATCTTCTCGATAAGTACTTCATCTGGGGTGGAGAGATCTTCCAAATACTGTTTCAGAGCCATCTTAATATTATCATACCTCAATCCTGTAGTCACAGATCTCTGGAATTTCTTCTGGATTAACTCTGCTCCAAAGTGTTCCTCAGCTCCCGCTTCTTGACTTGCAGACAGCAGACAGTCCTTAAGCTCAATAGCCCGGAATAGGAAGTTCTGAGGAGTCTCTTTGACATCCTGAGTTATGTTCATCAACCTGTGATACAGTTCAGCGGTGTCTTCTTCCTCATAGTAGCTCTTCAGTATTCTCATTAACTGATTTAAGGCCATTCCAGTATTCCTTTCCAACATGTCTCTTACACTTGAACCTGGACTGATGGCACGAATTACTGCCTCTTTGATTTTGGGCTCCAAGTATCCTTTCTGTAACCCTAACTCTACTTGGTGTAAAAGACTGGTGTAGGACAGCTTGTCCTTCTATCCCTTCTCTCCTATCTGACCATCAATGCGGAAGTCTTTCCGGGTGGTTACTCCCTGCAAGCGGCCCCCGGTTGCGTCCTTTCTGTGCCTTCACAGGGTTAAGCGTCACTTGTTCATCCATCTGATCTTCCAGAGAGGCATGTGCTTCACTGATGCGCTCAGCCATTAATCTGGAGGTCTCCTGAAACCTTTCTTGTATATCGCAATATTGTCTCTTCAGGTCGGCCAGCTGTTGATCTGCCTGTAATTTTCCATAAACCCCAACTTGTTGGATTGGGTGTGTCAGTTGGAGTTCTGTTCTTTCAGACAAATTTATACTAGTACCATGGAAGTTTTCGGGGATACCCTGTCCCCACGCTGTCAGTGAGTAGGTACAACCAGTGCTGTGGTCTGTTTTCACTGCGACTACATGCACCTTCCTGTCTGGGGACAAGACTTTGGACCACCTCTTTGACTTGTTTCTTACCCCAGTCGCTTCCTGGAAGTTCGATGGTCATGCTCGCTTCTGAGGGTGTCCCTTCTGCTTCGCACCATTAGATCGCTTTGACTGGATCCATGGTGATGTCAAGGGGGCAAGCTTGTTAGTAGAGAAACAGGATGGCGGGCGACACCCCCACATGTAACACTAACCCCTGAAGGAGCTGCTTGTTTTGACTGGGCCTGCACTCTACCTAGAAACCCCACTGACTTGACTCAGTCCCCTTGGCACAGCTGTGGTGCAATGTAATACAGTACAATATACAACATACAAAATGCCTTTATTTTACCCTCAGGACCCACTGGCTCCACCTGGTGAGAAAAGAAATATGCCACACAACTGGATACTTAACCAGGAATATTGTTTACTGTAGAATATTTCAATAGGTGGTTACAGTAATTGTACTGCCATCCCAACGTAGGATGTCAGTATGATATAAATCAACAGACAAATACAATATGAAAGATATATATATATATATATATATATATATTTCTATGTATCTAAACCTCGGAGCTCCCGCTACTTTAAAGTTATACAGGAGGCCTCACTTAAAGTACTCTCTCCCGTATCTTCTTACTTCGCTAGCTAGAGATGACTCCTCTGATATTTGTAATCCAAAAGGTAGGTAAGAGTTAGCTTAAGGTACTCCAGGTATAACTCCAAGAACTTGTACACAACGCTTGAGCACTAAAATAAAGTAGGCCTCAAGCCTGCTAAATGTCAGTTCCTCTTTTACGCCTCTGTGGAACAACCGGTTCCAGCGAGGCCTGTAAGTGAGTCTAACTGTGTGCAGCAAATTAAAAACTGGGGGGCGTAACCCACTCACCAACTGGATCGGAGTTCTGGGTGATGACTTTGAACTGTAGCTTGCTTCTGTATCACCTGGGCAGATGCTCTGTGTCACTCTGCTGACTGGATCTCGTCCTCCGATACTCCAATAAGCTTCTCTGGGCCTCGTCAATCTGATCACCAGCTCTGAGGCTCCGTCAAATCACCTTGCAAACAAACAGGTTTGCAATCCGCGGTGGCTGTCTGCAGCTGTCTCTCGGAAACCTCCTCACAGATCCACACAGGCAGGCAGCATGGTCCTAAGAGACCTAAAATGGCTGCTGCTGTCCCTTATATACCCTACCCAGCATGCAATGCGTAAGTGAGTGTTCACGGGTAGGTCACACACAGACTCCTGGGTAACAAGGTCAATCTTCAGAATCCAAATAGTCACTTACTGCACAGGTCTTTAGGTTGTTCTGAGGTAAATCATAAACCGGTGCATTACCCATATTTGACCACTAGATGGCTCTAGTGTGAAACCACAGTAGTGTCCATATACCTCACATTAAAGCATTCATAATTACATCAATAAACCATGATGTCAGCACTACATATATTTCAAAGAATATTTTTTTTTGGGGGGAAAGGGGGGTGGTAGGGTACCCAGGGGTGATTAGAGTTGTGGGTCTTCTTTGGAACCTTTAGTTGTTCAATCCAATCATGTTTGAGGAATCCAAGTGAAATTGATATTTTCTATATTAATCTGTATTTATTATTTTTTCTCTATACTCCTAAGGTTGAATATACTACATAGATTTTGTCTTAAAGTACAAATTAAGCTTTGGCGCTAAAACCTTTCCTAACGTACACCTGGGTGCCAAAAAATGGGTGTGTAGTGATCTAATCAGTGTTAGTTGGCCTTATTTATTACCCCAGGGAATAATATACCAAAAATAATGTGAACCAACGTAAAATGTGTAGTCTCCTGGTGTCTTGTAGGTAGTGTTTACCAAATATCTATACATATACCTCTTTATAAATAAATTAAGAAAAATAAATAAGAATTAAGAAGTTAAAAATACCCAGTGGTGTGCAACCCAAAAGTGCACTGTACTCTATACTATAAGACTGCTCGGCTAACCCATTGAGGGTTCTCTGTCTGGTGAGCGCAATTATATTCTCCTGACACTGAGTGGCGCACCGGAGAGGAATGCTCCTAACCTTCCTGCACTAGTCACCTTGTTCTATCCTTTTACTTGAAAATACTTTATGTGTTTTTTCAGCAATTGTGTGATGCGATTTTGAAAAATTTTGAAAAATTCGTTTGGATATTGAAGGATTTCTTTTTGTAATTTTTTTCTTGTTATCTTTACGATCATTTTGGACTGTCATTTTTGGGACTTATAGTATAGAGTACAGTTTATGGATCACTAATATTGTGGCTTGTGGTTCGCATATGATCTTTTGCACCTAGTATATATATTTTCTGTACTTATTTTTATTTTATTTTTATCTTTTATGTGACATATTTATCACTTTTTCACAGCACATGTGCACTTTTGGGCTGCACACCACTGGGTATTTTTAACTTCTTAATTCTTATTTATTTTTCTTAATTTATTTATAAAGAGGTATATGTATAGATATTTGGTAGACACTACCTACTAGACACCAGGAGACTACATATTTTACGTTGGTTCACATTATTTTTGGTATATTATTCCCTGGGGTAATAAATAAGGCCAACTAACACTGATTAGATCACTACACACCCATTTTTTGGCACCCAGGTGTACGTTAGGAAAGGTTTTAGCGCCAAAGCTTAATTTGTACTTTATATTTCTGGCCTACTCCTTTATTTTAAGCAGTAGGATCTAAGCATAGGCAGCTTCAACCTCTTGAGTTTATTTCACTTTATCTTATTTGATTTTATAATATTCCTTTATTCATCCTTGCAGCGAATAATCGTTGTACAATTTGTCCATAGCGCAATCTTAATTATTAATTTCCATAGATTTTGTCTTGTTTTAAATTGAAATGATCTCGCCCACTTTCCTGATGAAGCCCCTACGGCAAAACATGTAGAAGCTGGTTGGATGATGATCATATATATGTGAATACAGTACTATCGTTGTCTGTAATAGGCATTAGGTGTATGTACTTATGACCTTGAATGTACTTGTGTTCACTACTTTTTATCTACATTTTCTAATAAAATTATTTTTATTTATTTTTATATTAAAATTTGATTTAATTACCTTTAATTTGTACCTTTAAAATCCCATATATCTCTCTTTTTGCTAATTATATAACCGCTTATAGAAGTCCCCGAATACTTTAGACATAGCTTTAGGGCAATATGTAGGGGTGCCGTCAGGCTGCATCAGGTGGTCAGGTAATGATAGAAAGGGCTGTGGCTTTAACCTGTTAACTAGCATCCTATGTGGTTTATTTGAAAATTCATAGAATTTTTGTCTGGTCCATAGCATAGATTTGGAAATTTTAGTCACATCAAATGATTTGATTTGGTTTCAGATTGAGGTAACAGCTCTCAATCTTTCCACAGTGGGGGATTCCAACAGGTGCTTCTCTACAGTTTGTAGTTAAGCAAGGAGATCGACTTTTAATTTGGCAGGGTCTCATTTCAGGCGAGAGCCTGTAGATATGCGCTCACCTCTGAAGAAAGCCTTATGGGCCACCCACAAGGTGGATATATCCGAAAACCGACCCATCATTTAGTTGGAAGAATTCAGTAAGCTTCTGTTGTTAGTGGGTTTGGGATACTGGATTTTTGATCAGGGATTCATTGAGACACCAATGGCACGTCTTGGGATTTGAAGACGTCAAAACGATGTCTAGTTCAATGGGTGCATGGTGCGACCAGGTAATGGGGTTTATCTCTGAGGAGATTACATAAGGAAGGAGAGCGGCCGTAAAGAAAAAATGGTCTAATATAGAATATAGCTTGTGGGGGGGGGGAGAAACCAGAATAGATTTTACTCATTTATATTACAAAACAAAAATTTGGTGATTAAATCTTACCAAAATAAATCGCTATCTGTTTAAAAAAAGATGATAACATTTCATTTGGGTACATTGTATTGCATGACTGAGTAATTATCATTCAAAGTGTTACAGTGCTGAAAACTGAAAATGGCCTGGGCCAGAAAAAGTGGTGGTGGTGGGGCAGCCTATTCTTGAGGTGGTTATAAACTGAATAACTAATAAAAAAATAAAAAAATGAAACCAAAACAGAGCACCACTGATGGTTAGATCCCTCGAGATGACTTCAAATCCCCCCAATGTGCTCAGAATTAATATATCATCTTGACTTTTTAAAGTTTAGCCCTAAAAACGTATAGATACCTTGCTGTGTGTGACTTCAGGAAATCATTGTCAGAAATATTTCCTGTATAACTGGAGTCAGACAACTCCGATATGAAAGAATCTGAACATCCAAAGAACTATTATTCTCCAAGGAGAATTCAGCAATGGCAGCCTCCATTAGGGAGACCAGTGAATGTCTGTTTGTTGATCTCCCCTATCTATTAAGCAGAAGTAATCAGTAAAATGTGACTTTGGGGTCCTCCTGCCACTGGGAAGAAGCTAAATGAGCGTGATCTGCACTCCATTTGTTTAATAGAGGACAGGGGAGAAATCAGGGGTCTCATTAAAGGGAACCTGTCCCCAAAAAAGTATCACATAGGGGACTCGTGTCCTCATGTGATAAAAAATAAAGTTAAATCCAATCATTTTAACCCCTCAAAATACATAAATATGAACCTCCCCCACCCCCACATACACACATATACAAAAATAAACACAGACTAGAGGGGAATCTGTGCAATAAAGATTCCATTTTTCTACACATGTTATCAACACGCATACTGGAGTGAGAACAATAATTTTAGACTTGTTATCAGTTATCTGGTATCAGTGGATCATGGGTGCAATGTCAGGCTCCTGCAGACAAGTCCTTCAGCTTTCTGCCCATATATCTGTACAGGCTTTTTGCTAGAAAGCTGGAGGACTTGTGAATGGACTACAAGTGTACTGATCAGCACAATCACAGTCCATTGATGCTACAATTCTGTCTGCCACGATGGTAGACAGGACTTGTAGTTTATTCATTCCCAGATTCTTGTGAGTGAATGCCATGGCTGTGTGGGTGGAGAGAATTTTAAATGTGGCCGCAGTTTTGAGGGTGAGGAACCCCCTTCCCACTGGCAAAGGGAGGGGGATGGTTTGGGAACATGTGCTGGAACACTTTACACCCTAAATACTGATGTGCCATGTAACAAGTTCCAAAAGATGAACTTAGCCTTTAAAGCATCACCTATGGAAAAGTGACGGTACTAAAATTTGTCACCATTTCAGAGGTGCCGCTCATTTTCAGGCTTGACATACTGACTAGCTATTTATTCAGTACATCCTCATCTTTTATATTCTACCAAATAATTGGGTAATATATTACATTTGTGTGCCCTAAAATGAACTTTGTGTATCTCTTACTGAAAACAAAAGATTACATTTGATAAACCATTGCACTAATATCATGTGACAGAAAAAGATGATACAGCAAGCATTGTTTCTCCAGGGTCTCTGCTTATAGAAAATATACTGTATACTGTTTTGGGGGTTTTATATAATCTTCAGGCCTAAAATAATTTTTTTAACATGGTTGCAAAAAAAAATAAAAAAACAGCTCCAGAAGTGAAAGGGTTAAACATCTCTAAACTAAACATGAACCTAAACTGGGTGTAATTTTTGTCTGGGCACATTGTGTTCCACTACTGAACTGACCGAGTATAAAAAGATACGAGGAAACTTTCATTGGATGCTCTCACCTTATACTTTAGTGTGTGGGGATTTATTTCAGATTTTTTGTTATTTATTTTATAAGTGAAATCCATGTCATGTAATGCTTGAGCCAAAATGTAGACTGAGATATACACTTTATAGGATGTTTTCTCATCAGAATAGTAGAAATTATGTGGAAATTTCTCCAAACTGCAGTTCCTATTAGGATATCCAGTTGTGAGTGGAATAAGGACATTTTTCATTTGGTTTTTTGAAAAGCATCCATATTCAGTTATGAGAATATCCTCCATCAGGGGGTCATTTGGGCGGCTTGATGGATAAATTCTATAAAAATATTTCAGCAATCCCTTTATGTAGAGATAGGGGTACATAAACACCAAGCTGCATTTACTGAGAATAAAAAACTTTTCACCCATTGACCAAGAATCTGGTATAATAAATGTTTTCTCCGTGTAATAAGGGACATTATTATACAAAAACGTGTAATAAGCCATACTAACTGAGCCCCAAATAATAAGAACTTCCGTAGTTGAGGTCCGAAGCTCTGGAGGAATTGTATTATAATTCTTTACAGACACCATAATCGTGAATTCAATACAAATTCCATGATTAGATAAATGTTTGCTGAGTTGTCGGATCTCCCTCTCTCCGTATTCATCATCAGATGTGAGGATCCCGACCCAGTTCCACTCCAACCTTTCCAGTAACTTTGCTATGGCCACATATTGCATCTCATCATCCGGAACTGTCCGGAAAAAGTTTGGATACATCTTTCTATCACTCAGTAAAGTATCTCTGGCTCCATAACTAATCTAGAAAGAAAGAAAACAGTCTGTTTAACCACTACAATACAGGGCACTTTCGCCCCCTTCCTTCCCAGCCCAATTTTCAGCTTTCATCGCTCTCGCACTTTCAATGACAATTGCGCGGTCATGCTACACTGTACCCAAATGAAATTTTTATCATTTTATTCGCACAAATAGAGCTTTATTTTGGTGGTATTTATTCATGACTCCGTTTTTTATTTTTTGCCATATAAGCGCAAAAAAAGCGGAAATTTGGAAAAAAAACAATATTTTCTTTTTACTATTTTAAAAGAAATCCAATAAAATCTAATTTTGTCATAAATTTAAGCCAAAATGTATTCTGCTACATGTTTTTGGTAAAAATAATTCCGTTAAGTGTTTAATAATTGGTTTGTGTGATCACGGACATATGTACGCAAATGATCATGTACATATGTGTGCAGGTGATCCCGTACATATGTGTGCAGATAATCATTGGGACATGTGATTTTAGTGGGACATATGTGGGGGACATGTGTTTTTTATTTGGGGACATGTGTGTTTTGGGGACATGTGTGGTGACATGTGTATTGTGGTGACATGTGTGTTTACACTGTAGGGTTATACTAGACTGGTGATCAGTTAGTAAAAAGCTGTAAAAACAGCTCATACTCACTGATCACCAGCTGGCTGCAGCGATCTGCTCTCCTCTCCTCAGCGACGACTTCCGTGTGAGGAGAGGAGAGCCGATTGCCTAGCAACCGGCTGTTTGTTTACATCACATGACGGGCGTGATTGGACACCTCCATCATATGATCAGGAGGGCCAATCACAGAGCCCTCCTGCCGATCCGAGATGTGCCGTGTCCGGGTGACACAAGCACATCGGGATCGCGCCGCTGCGCGGGCACGGGCGCGCGCGACCCCCCTCCTTCTGAAGGACGTTCCTGAATGTCCTCTCAGAAGTAGAGAGCTCCCACCCAGCCGTATATGTACATTGACTGGGTGGGAAGTGGATAATGAATCTAGAACTCTTAATGGACAGAAGAAAATCTTAGAAAGTTTTTAATGTTTTTTGGGGTTTTTCACAACAAACATGTCACCTGAGCTGTCTACAAGAGATCTATAAGCAGATTTTAGTGGTGCTTTTATTTCACCGGATCAATCAGATAAAGATGTAAGAACAAATGTATTATTTCATAAATGATTACAGTCATCAGTGAAAGCTGATAATATGACGTTAATGGGAATTTATCAAAACTGGATCAGCCAGAATCTGGGGCAACCAATCAGCCTCTATCTTCAGCTTGTTTATTTAAACTTTAAAGATGAAAGATAGAAGCTGATTGTTTACCATGCATAAATGCCCCAGATTCTGGCTGCTCCAGTTTTGATCAATTCCCCTCTAAGCCCTTGTACACACGGTCGGAGATTCCGATGGAATGTGTCCGATCGGACCGTTTTGTCAGATATTCCGACTGTGTGTGGTCTCCATCGGACTGTTTCCATCGGAGTATCCGACGGACCAAGTTTTCCAACTTGTCGATAAAATTTTCCGACAACATGCTCTGATCGGACATACTCCGATCGTGTGTCGCCTACTCCGACGGACAAGGTGCCATTCATGCTCACAATCAAATTCGGACACGGAAGCGCTCGATCAGGTATAATTACCGCTCGTAATCTATATAGCACACACTTCTCCCGAACGTATTTCTTGAGTCTTTTTACTTATTTCAGCAATACAATATTTTAAATCGTCACATCTACACAATTTTTTTTTGTTTTTGTTTTTTTTGGAATTTTGTGGTTGGTTTTTTTCATCAACATTTCCTTTTTTGTCAGTTTGCTCATCTTTGCATTTTTTGGGGTGTGTTTTGGGTTTCAATTTACCACAACACTATTATTATCTTTTTTGTATTTTGGTTTTCTTTTTTAATCTACAGGAGGTTATTTAGTGATGGTGCCCCTTGTTATTCATTTCACTTTGCATTTTTGAAATGTACCTGCCTGTTCACAAATAAACTGTCCTTATTGAAGTAAAACACATACGCAAGTATTTCTTCAAACAAAAAAAACCTTTATTTAGGTGTCAAACAACTAAAAAGAGGGAGCCAGCGCGGGAGAAACTTGTCAATTTGGCGAAGCCTTTGGCCCCCAGGGCAGACATGAACTAATTAGAAAATGCTAGATTGGTGGCCTGAGAAGTACATATCTCAGGGAGAAAAGTCTGGTCCAGAATTGCTAGAGATCAGGAAGAGCAGATGCCATCTATGTCCCCAGGATGTGGTTCTCCAAGAGGCTGCATCTTCTGTCAGACTAGACTGAACCCAGGCCATCACTCTCTGGTCTTCCTTAGGCACTTCCGGCCAGGCATCCTTTGAGGCTGTGGCTGGGCTCCTGTAGTTGTGGCAGGAGGAGGAGAAGGAGGGCGATGGTCGACCTCCTGGCTGCCACTTGCCACAGCCTTCTCCCGGCTGAGATCTTCCTGTGTAGGAAAATGGGACATAGTTTTAGTTTTTTGCTCATCAATCACACCATTTTGTGCTCATGACTGTTGCAAATTCAATGTTACCAAATAGAACAGACTATCATTCTGAGCCCAGCATTTTTCATTCTTGTCCCAAACATTTTTGGTCACTACTGTCTATTGAGATGTAAACCACTTTGTTAAATCACAACTTACTGATCAATACTAACATCTAGTTAAACAGTGTTTATGTGGCGCTACCTAGATACAGGAATAATATATAATTTATTATAAATATGGATTCTCAGTGAAATAGATAAATTATCATAAATAATAATAGTGCATCTATTAAAAAAATATATATAAAAATGCAAAAGGAATGTTACCAATATAAAGAGATACAAAATTAATTATATAAATATATCAATATGTGCAAATGTGCAAAAGTGTAATTAAAAAACACTTTTGCACATTTGCACATATTGATATATTTATAGAATTAATTTTGTATCTCTTTATACTGGTAACATTCCTTTTGCATTTTTATATATATATTTTTTAATAGATGCACTATTATTATTTATGATAATTTATCTATTTCACTGAGAATCCATATTTATAAGAAATTATATATGATTCCTGTATCTAGGTAGCGCCACATAAACACTGTTTATTTAGATTTTGGAGTGCAGAGTACACTTTTATATGTGAGCAGCTTCCTAAAACTAATATCAGATCCATCTGGCAAAGGTTGTGCACAAAACAGTATTTACCAAATTTACAATAACATCTAGTTAACATCATTAAATGTACCACAAGAAATATGTTCAACAATGCAATACCTGTCTCAAGCTGGGCCCCTCCACATGCTGCTGCCTGGAAGGCCCAGGTTGGACGTTGGAAGCCTCAGCTGGGGGTGAAGGAAGCCTTGAAGGAAGACGGTAGAGTGGTGGCCTGGGTACCCCCTGGTCTACCAGAAAATACAGCCTCTCGAAGTACACCATCCTGGGGTAATAAATGGCATCTGGATCTCCTGATCTCAGGGACTCCAGGAGCTTCTTTCTCTCCCTGAGATATGTACTCTTCATGGCACCAATTTTAAACTTCACATAGGTCATGTCTGCCGTGGGGACCATGATCCGCACCAAAGCAAGAAATTTCTCCAGCGCTGTCTTCCTCTTTCTTCGGTCATGATAAAGTGGGTTGTTCATCTGCCACAGGCGGGACATCTCCCTGAACAGTTCAAGGAATAGCCCCATAAAATTGCCGTTTTGGAAGGGATCCATCTTGTCTGCAAGACACAACACAAGACAAACGCTAAAATACTAATAATTCCATGATAAACCCTCCTAATTTTGTCCCAACATAGGCCTAGATAGAAGCAGTCTAGTCTAGTGATGTACCAAGTTAAAAATTGTACCTTCGTTTGCACGATCGTCGCGTCAGCCCCTCACTCTGTTGACAGATCATACGTACGACACACGCGTGTTGCGTTTTATATACAGTGCGCATGCGTGAAACTCCGCCCGCTCCTGACGTTCTTTCTAGACTATTCCCCGCCCCTTCTCTTTTAGCGCAGTGGGGAGAGCACATGGCGGCGACAACGCAGGTGCGCAATCAGAGTTCCACTAACGAGGAGGAGGACGAGGAAAGCCCGCAGCCTGAAATGTCCCGATCCTGGAGGAGAAGATTTAAGGCCTCAAATATGTCTTTTGGAGAGATGTTGGAGATGGTGGACATATTGAAGAGGACCGACTATGATGGGAAGTATGGACCTTTCCCAAACCCAAATATCAGAAAGGCCAAGATCATGACTAAAGTTGTGAAGAGTCTTCAGAAGAATTTTGGGGTACAATGATCCAAGGATCAACTGAGAAAACGCTGGTGAGACCTGAAACTGAGGGAGCACGATCAGTACAGAAGGATCAAGCGTGTTCTTCAAAAAAGTAAGTAGTTGTGGTGTGTTCATATGATTATTCTTGCTTGCATACTGCTCCATGTGCTTTGATTTTATGTTGTACAGTTTAAAATGCCCACGTTCATGTTCATGGGTTCAATCGTTCGTTAGAAACATCATTCGTTAGCCCAAAACTATGTTTTCACAAATTACACTTCACTACATTTCTTCACACTGCAGGTAAGTATTCCAGCTTAACAAAGTGTCCACAATAATGTTCTCACCTTTGAACTCGGCCAAAAAACACAATTGTACCACACTTCCAAGCAATGTTTCATATTCCTATTTCTGCCCTCTGTGTGCTAAGTATTCCTTTTTTACATTTTCATAAGGGAGAGAAGACTCGGGAAGTCTGGGGACACCAGGGACCTCACACCTCCCAAAGAAGGCGAAATTCAAATACCAGAAGCAGAGAAGCAGGAGGAGGAGGAAGGAGAGATCGTTGAAGTTGGACAAATTGTCACCACAACAGGTGAGTGTCATATAGACCACAGCTTCCGGTAAGCTAATCAATGTATGTCGTCATATTTATAATACATGGTGTGTTTTTTTGCTTTTTTTTGTAGGTGATGTGGAAGAAGAATCACATTTTACCAGTGAAAGTGCCCAGATCCTGATTGGGGAGATAATGGGGTGCAATCATGATTTAGAAAATATACAGAAAAACATCAATGATGTTCTAAATAAAATGAAGAACATCATTGATGTTTTGGGGAGAGTGTGAAACACCCCAAACTAGCTAGGGTTTTATTTTTGTGTTTTGAAACAACAAATTTTGTATTGTACAAAAAGCCTAATTTGAAAGATGCACACAGTGTGTCAACATGCCCTATCTCCCATCATGGGGGATTAATGTACGTGTTTTGCGGAAAGTGGCTGAGAGGAAGGGGTTTGCAGCCCCAAAACATGTACATTGATCCCCCATGATGGGAGATAGCACATGTTGACACACTGCGTGCATCTTCCAAATTTGGCTTTTCCAGGGGTGACACCCCATGTGATGAAGGCAATATCAGCACAGTTTGTACATACTCATGTCTGATATTGTCTTCACTTTTCAAAGTTGAACTTTGTAAGTTCCTGTGTTCTGTATGTTACGCTTTGATACATGCCTGTTTACACAAAAACGCCAAGTTACAAAAAAATACCTAAAATAATGTTTTTGATACACCCAATATGTTGGTTTGTTGTAAAACCCTTTTCTAAACGCACATGTGAATGTGCTTTGATTAAAAAGTTAAATTATCAAAAATGTCTGGCTTCCTTATTCAATGCGCAAAAGCAGTATTTGGAGTAAAATTGTTGTTTTAGGTGACAATGGGTGTTATTTACTAAAGGCAACTGCACTTTGCACTCCAAGTTCAGTTTCAGGTGCACTTTTGCAGTGCACTTGTAGTGCATAGTGGATGTGCCTTTAGTAAATAACACCCACAGTGATGTGTAAATTTTGCCAATCACGCCATTTTCCTGACCCCACATATTTCTGCCATGGTGCGGAAAATGAGCAAGATTTTGGTCAGTAATGCACTACATACATTAGTTAACAAAAACAAGGTGTGTGTGTAGCAGACCCACAACATAATAAGATTATCTGAAGAAGAGACTGCCCCCTCATCTCGCTCAGAACTTGGGTTTGCACTGTTGTAGAAAAAGGCACAGCAACAAAAATCAAAAATTTACCTAGGAGACACCTAAAACCAAGCCAAGCAGTAAATGAAGACAAAGATTATTGAAGTTTCAAATAAAAATGTATTACAAAAATGCATCTCAGACATTGTCTGGCATATCAATGGCCCCCCTACCCACAAAGTACTCCATGTATTGGGTTCGGATCTCACAGGCACTTTGGGGGGGCAAGCCAGGACGAGCAGCTTCAAGGGCCATGAGGTTATCATTTTCAGGCAAGTCTGCATGTGGGCCAACTGAGAACACATAGTTTGCTGAATGTCTTTTCAAAAAATTGTGCAGAACACAGCAGGCAAGCACTATGTGATTGATTTTATATTCAGCCATGTGGATAGCAGATAGAGGATTGCTATCAGCTGAGCTAGAAGTTGGGGGGAGGGGGGTTCCTAATGAGTTTGGCCCAACCAAAAAAAAAAATGTCACTCTGCATGAATTGAAGCACACACATAACATTTGTAGACATTTTAGGGGGTGTTTAGGGGAAAGCAATACTATGGAGCTGACAAAAGGCATTGCTAAGTGACTAGACAATAGTTTTATGGGCCAAGAAGAGCATGGTGGGGAAGTTAGTGAGGCAAATATGCATTTGGACAAAGGGGCAGAGCATATGAATTAGAGCATATTGCAATGATGGTAATTAGGGAATGAGGAAAGAAATGCAACACATTAACAATCATTAAATACATAGAATGTGATGTTAAAGGATAAAACTTACCTTCATATAGTCCTTCTGCAGGACCTGAATGATGGCAGAACAGGTCTCTGGAATAATGATCCCCAAAACCTGGGGGGAGATGCCTGTGGAGAACTTGAGGTCCTGGAGGCTTCTCCCTGTCGCCAAGTAGCGCAACGTGGCGATGAGCCTCTGCTCCGGAGTGATGGCTTGCCGCATGCAGGTATCCTGCCTGGTGATATAAGGGGACAGCAAAGCCAGCAGATGGTGAAAAACGGGGTCCGTCATCCAGAGTTAGTTCCTAAAATCATCAGGATTATTCTCCCGGATCTCACGGAACAAAGGCATGTGCGAGAGCTGGTCATGCTGGAGTAACCAATTCTTGGTCTACAAACGCCTCCTCGCCCTGTTCGTGGACCGGGCTTGTGTGAAAGCTAAAAGCCCAACACCAAGCCCCTGCACAGCACAAACTCTATGACGAGTACGTACACAAAACATGGTTTAAAACGGTCGGCTGGTCAGAATGGACAACAGAAAGCACTGATAAACAGCAATGCCTGAAAGAATGACCTGAATAGCAGAAGCAAACAGACAATAAGCAATGCAAATCAAAGCGTACTATACCAAGATATAGTCCACAATGAGAAAAAAATGCTTACTGACTACACGCACTGATTATCAGATACGCAAAGACAAGCAAAAACTGAACAGCAGTACTGAACTGAAGCACAAATATGAAAAGCACGAATCGTCTCTCACCAAACATCTACTAACACGCGATAAACACGAGATCAGCAGAAGGAGCCCAAAGGGTGCTGGACGTGGTGCTGAACTTCCTTTCTCTAGTGCCGTCGTACGCAGCCTACGTCACCGCGTTCTTGGCAACCAAAACTTCATGCAACATCACTTCCGGACCCCTTCCGGACTAAATCCGTCGGAATTAATCAGACGGATTTGGTTGTCGGAATCTCCGACCGTGTGTACAAGGGCTAAGAGTTCTTCCTCCTGTAATCCCACCTAGGGGTCTCCTGATAATCAGTTTTCGTGACAGACACTCCCACTGCAAGACTGATTTTGGCTTTAGCTGGAGGTGGACAACCGAGTATAAACACAATTACCAGCTCAGCTCCTGAACCTGTATATCCTTTATGGACCAGATCAATGTTTACATTTCCACTATGGGTCTGTCTATTCAACCATAACTCTAATTATGCAGTAATTCCACATCTCCAATATATCCATCCCACCACCATGGACACAGTATTCTCCCCGACTGATCAATTAAAAGTACGGAGGCCTCCAGAAACCGGCCATCCCAATGTGAATGAGTAAGAGGCACATAGTACTCCTATTCAATTACAAAAAAAGTAATCTATAGATAAAGACACCCAAATGTTTGACATATCCTTAATTAAAAAAATAACCCAAGAAAAGCCCCTCATTGTAAATTCATAATTATTTATGATGTATGCCCCCTGCCAACACTAAAAACCCAACAAACCCGGCACACATGACAGGGAAGGGGCGGGGATAATAATGACATCATTGACCAAATATGGTCATGGCTGGGGATTAACGGCCATGTAAGCCAATGACATTGGTGACTTTGGTGGCTCCTAGCTTCCTGAAATACTACTTCTACAGTATCTCACAAAAGTTAGTACACCCCTCACATTTTTGCAAATATTTTATTCTATCTTTTCATGTGACAACACTGAAGAAATAACACGTTGCTACAATGTAAAGTAGTGAGTGTACAGTTTGTATAACAGCATAAATTTGTTGTTACCTAAAAATAACTCAACACACAGCCATTAATGTCTAAACTGCTGGCAACAAAAGTGAGTACACTCCTAAGTGAAAATGTCCAAATTGAGAAAAATTTGCCATTTTCCCTCCCCGGTGTCATTAGATTCGTTAGCGTTACAAGGTCTCAGGTATGAATGGGGAGCAGGTGTGTTAAATTTGGTGTTATCGCTCTCACTCTCCAATACTGGTCACTGGAAGTTCAACATGGCACCTCATGGCAAAGAACTCTCTGAAAAAAATAATTGCTGCTTTACATAAAGATGGCCTAGGCTATAAGAAAATTGCCAAGACCCTGAAACTGAGCTGCAGCACGGTGGCCAAGACCATACAGCGGTTTAACAGGACAGGTTCCACTCAGAACAGGCCTCGCCATGGTAAACCAAATAAGAAAGTGGGGTCCCCCAGTGTTCTGTCTTGGGACCAATCCTATTTAATTTATTCATAAAGGACCTGGATGATGGGATAAACAGCTCAATCTCTGTATATGCGCACAATAATAAGCTAAGCAGGGCAATAACTTATACTTGTGCAAACATATGAATGCAATCTACTCCTTGAGGGGAGATCCTCTGGAGGAATCTAGGATGGAAAAGTACCTCGGGGTCCTAGTAGATAATAGGTTTAGCAATGGCATTGCATGCTAGACTGCTGCAAGCAAAGCAAACAGAATATTAACATGCATTAAAAAAGGGATTAACACCAGAAATAAGACAATAATTCTCCCACTCTATAAGACTCTGGTCCGGCAGCACCTTGACTAAGCCGTCCAGTTCTGGGCTCCAGTCCTCAGGAAGAATGTGCTGGAAATGGAGCGAGTCCAGAGAAGGGCAACAAAACTAATTAAGGGACAGGAGGAGCTTAGTTATACTTTTCCGCAAAAGGGAATTTAATAAGACACTAAAATTAGAAGAAAAGAGGTTTAACCTTAAACTGCGTAGATGGTTCTTTACTGTAAGAGCGGTTAGGATGTGGAATTCTCTTCCAAAGGCGGTGGTCTCAGTGGGGAGCATTAATCATTTCAAAATATGATTAGATAAGCACCTGAATGACCGCAACGTTCAGGGATATACAATGTAATACTGACATATAATCACACTCATAGGTTGGACTTGATGGACTTGTATATTTTTTCAACTTTGCCTATTATGTAACTATGTAAGTTGAGGTCACGTGCTCAGAGTCATATCCAGAGGTTGTCTTTGGGAAATAGAAGTATGAGTGCTGCCAGCATTGCTGCAGAGGTTGAAAGGGGGTCAGCCTGTCGGGGCTCAGACCATATGCTGCAAATTGTTCTGCATGGCTGTCGTCCCATAAGGAAGCCTCTTCTAAAGATGATACACAAGAAAGCCCGCAGTTTGCTAAAGACAAGCAGGCTAAGGACATGGATTACTGGAACCATGTCCTGTGGTCTGATGAGACCAAGATAATCTTATTTGGTTCAGATGGTGACAAGCCTGTGTGGCGGCATCCAGGTGAGGAGGACAAAGACAAGTGTGTCTTGTCTACAGTCAAGCATGGTGGTGGGAGTGTCATGGTCTGGGGCTACATGAGTGCTGCCGGCACTGGGGGGCTACAGATCATTGAGGGAACCATGAATGCCAACATGTACTGTGACATAATGAAGAAGAGCATGATCACCTCCCTTCGGAAATTGGGCCGCAGGGCAGTATTCTAACATAAGCTGAAGTTAAAGGTGATGGACTGGCCAAGCATGTCTCCAGACCTAAACCCTATTGAGCATCTGTGGGGCATCCTCAAACGGAAGGTGGAGGAGCGCAAGGTCTCTGACATCCACCAGCTCTGTGATGTCTTCATGGATAAGTGGAAGAGAACTCCAGTGGCAACCTGTGAAGCTCTGGTGAACTCCATGTCCAAGAGGGTTAAGGCAGTGCTGGAAAATAATAGTATCTACACAAAATATTGACACTTTGGGCCCAGTTTGGACATTTTCACTTAGGGGTGTACTCACTTTTGTTGCCAGCGGTTTAGACATTAATGGCATGTTGAGTTATCTTGAGGGGACAGCAAATTCACACTGTTATACAAGCTGTACACTCACTACTAGCAAAGTGTAATTACTTCAGTGCTGTCACATGAAAAGATATAATAAAATATTTACAAAAAATGTGAGGGGTGTACTCACCTCTGGATATATGATCATCAGGGGACTGAATGGGAATAGATCAGGAATTTGTACAAATGCCATAACAGTCTGGACTGAACATTTACCCATCCCTACACATTTATTTTTTAGAACAATGTTATACTTTACAGCGCTTTGCACAAAGGATTATTTGTACGCTTTTGACCCTCCTCACCATAAGGTCCTAACCTTATGTAATGTAGGAAGTTCTGATTTTCTTACCTGGGTGTAACCATATAGATTCAGCAGCTGGGCCATTTGTAGAGAGGTGTCAGAGTTGAGATCTCCAATGAAACCAGCCAGGGCACCCCGCTCCATACAGGAATAATTCGGAGCTTCCTTTGTATGTCCAGACAATATCTGTAGAACATCTTTTATAGCTTTATTCACATGTCCACAAGAATCATACACATGGTATCCCAGAGTTATGTTGGGAAGAATATCTGGACTGCCGTTTATCTCATCAATAGCAAATATAAAAGCCAGGAGATGTCTGTATTCTCGCTGGTAAACCCTGCAGAAAATGGAGAGTTTTTCATTGGTCTACAGTACAAGGATTTGAGCAGAAATTCTTTATGGCAAAATGTATAACACATTTCATCTAGAGATCTCTGGTGGGATTGTTGGCCGTGTGCATTGCTCCATGAAACATATAATGAAATTCAATCATTCCTGCACTTATATGAGTTATAGCCGTGGTTGGCTATTTAGGAGGTCTAGAGGACCTCAGCTGTAGCCCCTGATATCACCAAGTAGCCGCACATTATATTCAGTATATGTAATGCTACAGAAGAAGGTCAGAGAATGGAGACTTACTAGAGGAAAGGGTCAGAGACTTCAAACTTGTTACAGGACTGGTTGGAGCCTACAGACATGTCATAGGAGACAGTCAGGACCAGAGATAAGACAATCTTCCCGGGTTCAGTTTGTGAAAAGTTTCCCAAATCTTGCTTAAATTCTGAAGTTTGTGAACTGTCAGCAAACCCCCTGAAGTCTATGGGGGAGAATCTTGTTTTTTAGTTCTGTCCATTTCTAGAGATAATAAGCAAACTATTGTCAAAAAAAAGGCATTGGAACTGGCCACTGCCATGATGGGGGGGGGCATGTACCAATACCATAATAATAAATAAGTGTCTCTCCCTACACAGTATTCTCAGCTCTCCACACATTAATAATATGGCTGATGTAAGACCAACTTTTTTCAGAGAGTGAGTTGGGTTATTGATTTTCTTATATTATTGGCTCTTGTGACCGGGGTAATGACTAGCGATCAGGTTTTGGTTTGGTCTGAACCCAGGTTTGGACCAATTTTTGCTTGTGTGGAGGTTAGGCAAACAACTGAACTAATTTTGAGTGTGGCCCGGTCAATCCTCCGGCACCAGCTGAAAGCGATACATTTGGCATCAGTATTACTACCGCTGATAAATGTGACCGCTTCCCTTCTGACTGCTTCTTAGGAAACCGGCAACCGCCAACATAATCTTCTCCGTCATTCATTCATGTTGGTGGGTTGAATCAGAAATGTTGGACAAACTGATTAATGATAGATTTACGCTGTGGGGTTTTTTTTGTGCTAAAAAAAGGACTTGTCAAAAACGGTGGTGTTTATTTTTTCACTTATTCTATGAATGAATATGGCTACTGTGTACCTCTTACTCATTCCCATAGGCAGGAGGGCCTGTATCTCTGGTTTCCAGTTTCCAATAAACCCCCCAGCATGCAGACCCCCACAACCACCAGACCAGGGCTGTCGGAAAGAGGCTCTTGTCTTCATCATTCTGGTGCTTTGCCAGTGGCCTCCTGGCAATGTACCCCCCATGCTGAGGGTATGTGGCCTGTTATGGTTCAGGTGGGGAGGCTGAATTCTTACTTTTCCTGGCCTGACAGGGGTCATGATCATATATATAGTAAATGCTATGTTTGGCTTTTGAGTGAAAATGTTGCCTGAAATTTCCCCTTAAAATCAATACCAAGCCTTACTGGTCTGGTATGAATATTTATGGGGGGAGGCAATATGCTTTTTTTTGGGGTACCCCTTGATATCCTTATTAGAACCTCATCAGTGTAAAGGGTCATTTATGCATCCTTAGGGGGAATTATACACTTGTTTGTTTTGTGTGAGGTCCACCATTAACATCTATACCGGATCCCCTCACCTGGGATAAAAGTCCGCTATAGATTAGTTGAACCCTCAGCTGATTGGTAGATGGCTGAAGCTGTAATTTTCCAGCAGTTTAAACAGAATTTTTTTCCATTTGTAAATGTTAATGTTGCTGTAGTAGGTTGTATAGATTATGCTGATGCACCACTTCACCAGCAGGGTCGGGGCATCCCCAAGGCGTGTTAGTTATCTTTCTTCTCTCTTTTTTAACTCTGCCTATATTACCTCAAAGAGTCTAATCAACCCCCAAACACACCCACACTCACAGTTTTTTGTTTTTTTGTTTTATTATCTGTGACAACAAAACAATCCACCCATGTTGTAGAGTTCAGGAGAAGGGGAGACATTATTTAGTTTAGCAAAAGAAATGTGGCAGGGCTGACACCAATTCCTTGTTATTTAATTTAACAAATAGAACAGTATTGTCAGTCCACAACAGGAACAGATTGATAGGAATTTTTCTGTGACTGCTTTGTCTTTAATCCTTTCACTGCCAGAGCCGCATTTGTGTGAAATATTAAAATGCCTGAAGATTAGTTAATCCCCCCAAACATTATATATTTTCTGAAAGCAAAGACCCTGTGATATTAGTGGAGCTGTTTATCATATCTTCAGTAAAAACTACACTAAAAAATAATGTTACTGCACACAAATGAAATGTGGTAGTCAACTTTTTGTTAAAATATAAAATATGAAGTTTTTCTGAGTAAATAGAAACCCAACAAGTAAAGCCTTGAAATTGTGCATGTCGGTGAAAAGGTAAATGCAATGCCGGCCATCAGAAAGAGAAATACTATATAATGTTATTGTGGTGCCTTAAAACCAAAACCTTTTTTTCTTTTGGACAGCCACTGTCCAGGGCTCCATTAGAGAGATTTCCCCTCATTTCCTGTCCTGCAGATAACAGTTTTACCAGACAGGAAGAGAGGAAAAATCTGCAACAGGGACACAGACAGAAATACAAGACTGACCGGGATTCCAGCCTTCCAGTACTTTACTAAAAATTGTGCTTATTTCTGTGCTGCTATTGGAGAGATTCCCTCACTTTCTATGGTAAAAAGTTATCTGCAGGACAGGAAGTGAGGGAAAATCTCTCTAATGGAGTCCCAGATAGCAGTAAAAACCTGACAGAGATTATTTATCCTCCCTAACTCTATTTGAAAGTGAAAAAAAAAGGTATGGAGTCAATAAGGACCGAAGTCATTCAAGGTCCCATTTATACTTGTGTATTGTGGTAACACATAACAATGTATGGCAAAGCACCTTCTCTATGGGCAGTGCAATGCGGTGTCATTCATTGGGAATTGCTCCCCAACGCATTGTACAGTAGATCCCAACACACAACACACCTCTAGGCACCATAATACACACACCATGCTCTGCGGAGTGCTGCCTTATTAAAGAAAAGGAATTACGTGGGGTTTTTTTTTTTATCCATTGTGGTGCATTGGCAGCTATTCATAATGAATGAATGTGACCATTAATACCCGGTTTTCATGAACATATTTTTATATAAATGCCGTGTAACAGACTGAATGAGTCCTGCACATTATCACACATATCTCCTAAACACACAGCTCTGTAGATCAGATTGGAAGATTTACATTTCATATTTCACTTACGCTGAACACATGAGATGTTCAATAAAACTTCCTTCCTCCCCCCACATTGACACTACAGAATGTACAGCGAATATCCCTCCTATAATGATGTCTCCATCCTGAGAATACTTGTACTCAAATGTATATTTCCTCATAGTCATATCACAGCGGTGATCAGAGTTCTGGGTGTCAGATGTGCAGGGGGTCACACACAAAGACAACAAACACAATATTCTAAGTGGATATCTGAAGACAACATGGCCGAGTCTCTGATAGACTCCAATGACTTCTTCCTCTTCTCCCGACCTCATCATCACTGACAGCAGCCCAGGATCCTGACACTGACTTCATGGCTCAGCTGAAGGCTGTGAGAGTGTCAGGTTTATAAAGAATAATTCTGTTATTTATTACTGATAGACTGGAATATGAATCTAATTATAGAGTAGGAAAAAAAAAAGTCAAACATAAAATACACATAAAATCCATCTTTGTCAGCACTGTAGAAAGTGAAGGTTATAAAAATATCATTATGAGATATTGTACATGAAACCGTAAAAATGAGAAGTTTGATGGCCAAGAATTAAATGTTTATTATTATTATTATTATTATTATTATTATTATTATTCATAAAATACATTTTATATAAATATAGATGTAGGGATGAGGTTCAGCAGTTACCATAGATTTGGGGTGAATCTCTGAGATCCAAAACATTTGGGAATCACAAAAACTTGCCAGGTTCACCACAAAAATAGAGAACATCCTCTAATGTGGCGCACAAGGAATGGATGAAGGAATGGATGATCTATCGATGGACGGGTGGGATTACGGCAGCTTTATTATCAGTGTTGCTAGGGACAGCTGACAATTCTGTGTAGAAAGAGATTACAATTTTTTTTTCATCAGTACATGTCCCCCGTGGCAGAGCATAAATCAGAACATTAGCGTGTTACTGCCAATCTGCCCTTTAAGCTGCCTTTTGTTTGAAATATACAACTGGTTTTATCCGGCATGGGTCTCTCCTAAATCTTTTAAAGAATGGGTTTCACTAAATATTCTGACCATGCATAAGTTTGTAGATTCCTCATCCTTCATCCCCTTCCCCGCACTTTGTGACACCTATGGCTTACCCCATAAAGAAATATTTAGATATCTCCAAATTAAAATCTTTTTCTCACCCTTCTTAAAAATGAACACTCCCCTAAACAAACTAACCAATTTTGAAACTATCTGTGAGGATGAACCAAATGCCAAAGGAATAATATCCCTTCTATACCCTCAAATATTAACTCAACCCAACTCAGAAAATCCTTCATAGGTTCAGAAATGGGAGGTTGACCTAGAGAAAACTCTTGAAAATGTAGATTGGAACCTAATTTGGTCAGTAACCAAATCAGCCGCTCCTAATGTAATGGCAATGGAGGCCAAATACAAGGTACTAACAAGATGGTACCTTGTACCAGTCAGGGTAGCTAAATATACCCAAAATTATTTGGCTCTATGTTATCGTGGTTGTACAGGTTTGGGTACTTATTTTCATATTTGGTGGGATTGCCCTATTGCACAAGTCTTCTGGAAGGACATCTTTAGCATTGCATCTAAATTACTCAAAATGAAGTTACATCTGGACCCTACAATGGCCCTACTCAATTTAAAACCAGAATTCTTATTGCATACCCGCTTTAAATAGTTGATACAGCTCTTCACAGCGCCAAAACAAATGCTGGTGAAAGCGTGGAGATCCTCGACTTTGGAAGTCAATGAGACTGTGAATAGAATGTATAATACTATGATACAAGCGAAAATGTTAGCTCTTGAAACGGACAAAATCCCTAAATACAAAAAAATATGGCAACCTTGTATAGAATTTTTTTTTCGCCATCAACATTTGATAACAGAGTACTATTGCCATGGTAGTAAATTTGATAGGTTTCATTTCAAATATGGTTGTTCAAGGATGTTGTGGTGGCTCCCGACCTAACCCGGAACTCATTACCCTTTCTCTATACATCCCTCTCTTTCCTTCTACCCTTCTACCCTTCTTATCTTTATTTATATCCATATTTACTTCTTGAATTTGGAAGCTCCCACATATGCTACCTATGATCATATAGAATTTTAACAGTTATATTTGTAACTGTAAAAATTAAGATATTTCATTCAAAAACAGATCAACAGTTGCTTATAACTTTATTACTTTTATTTAATAATATATAATAGCAATCTATACTATTCTTTGCATTTATATAACTGAGCTTCATTAATTTGATTGATAACAGATTATATTGTACACTTGTATAATTTACCTTTGAATACATAATAAAATAATTTGACAAGGAAATATGCAACTGGATCATTTGAAAGACTAATACACACACTTGGAAATTCCAACAACAAAATCCTGGATTTTTTTCCACCGGATGTTGGCTTAAATTTGTTTTGCATACACACGGTCGCACAAATGTTGTCGGAAATTCCGAACGTCAAGAACGAAGTGACATACAAGATGTTTGACGAGCCGATAAAAATGAAGTTCAATAGCCAGTGTGGCTCCTCTGCTTGATTCCGAGCATGCATGGAATTTTGTGCGTCGGAATTGTGTACACATGATCGGAATTTCTGACAAGTTTTGTTGTTGGAAAATTTGAGAACCAGCTCTCAAATTTTTGTTGTCAGAAATTCCGACAGCAAATGTTCGATGGAGCCTACACACAGTCAGAATTTCTGACAACAAGCGTCCATCAAACATTTGTTGTTGGAAATTCTGAGCGTGTGTACATGGCATAGGTGCAAAAACAGTGTGAACCTAAACCACCGCCCATCATTCACCAAACCCCCATCCCAACTGATAAGATAAAAGTTGCATACACCAGTTAGGCCTATTATCCCTGATTAAAACTAATCTGTTGCTGGACAATTTTACATTGCTGTATCCTGTGCAGTATCCTAATTAGTGATGGACGAACTTCTGATGGGACGTTTAGCGAACGCGATCGGAAAATGTGCCCAAATGTTCACGAACAGCATGTTTGCGGCCGACCCAATTCACTTTAATGGCAGGCGAACTTTAAAAACCTCCAGGTCATATTTTCAACTACAAAATACTTACTAGCTGTGCACACATAGTTCCACAACATGGACACTGACATACCAGAAGTATTAAGTGAATCTGGGATCGACAACAACAAGAATTTTTTTTATCTGTGAAATTTTGTCAATTCAGGAGCACATGAAGGCCATGGAGGAGAGGCAAGGTCAGGCCAGGCTATGAAGGGGGTGCAGGAGATGATCAGTGCCACAGTCAGGGCAGAGCAGTCTTGTGCCAGTGTCCCAGTGTGCCAACCTGTGCTTGAGCCCCTGACCCCTCCCTCTGCCCGGCCCTTACCCTCACCTATGCAGGGCTCCACTGCTGTGGTCCGGCGGTGACAGTCCAGTGCTGATCCTCAGCCATGGTGCTTGCACTGCCTGCTGATTGGCTTCCCCCTGCTGCTATCTCCCTCCCTGACACCAGCACTGAGATAGAGCACTGACACCAGCACCGCGATAGAGATTGAGCACTGACACCAGCAACAAGATAGAGAGCACTGATGCCAGCACCGAGATAGAGAGCACTGACACCAGCACCGAGATAGAGACTGAACACTGACACCAGCACCGAGATAGAGGGCACTGACACCAGCACCACAATAGAGACTGAGCTCTGACACCAGCACCGAGATAGAGAGCACTGACACCAGCACCGAGATAGAGAGCACTGACACCAGCACCGTGATATAGAGTACTTACACCAGCACCAAGATAGAGAGCACTGACACCAGCACCGAGATCGAGAGCACTGACACCAGCACTAAGATAGAGAGCACTGACACCACACCAGCACCGTGATAGAGAGCACTGACACCAGTACCGAGATAGAGAACACTGACACCAACACTGAGATAGAGAGCACTGACACCACACCTGCTGATTGGCTTCTCGGCTGCTATCTCCCTCCCTAACACCAGCACTGAGATAGAACACTGACACCAGCACCGCGATAGAGAGTGAGCACTGACACCAGCAACAAGATAGAGAGCACTCACGCCAGCACCGAGATAGAGAGCACTGACACCATCACGAGATAGAGACTGAGCACTGACACCAGCACCGAGATCGAGAGCACTGACACCAGCACCGAGATAGAGAGCACTGACACCAGCACCGTGATAGAGAGTACTTACACCAGCACCAAGATAGAGAGCACTGACACCAGCACTGAGATCGAGAGCACTGACACCAGCACCAAGATAGAGAGCACTGACACCACACCAGCACCGTGATAGAGAGCACTGACACCAGCACCGAGATAGAGAACACTGACACCAACACTGAGATAGAGAGCACTGACACCACACATGCTGATTGGCTTCTCTGCTGCTATCTCCCTCCCTGACACCCCTGACACCAGCACTGAGATAGAACACTGACACCAGCACCGCGATAGAGATTGAGCACTGACACCAGCAACAAGATAGAGAGCACTCACGCCAGCACCGAGATAGAGAGCACTGACACCATCACGAGATAGAGACTGAGCACTGACACCAGCACCGTGATAGAGAGCACTGACCCCGTCACGGTGATAGATAGCACTGACACCAGCACCGAGATTGAGAGCACTGATACCACACCAGCACCATGATAGAGAGCACTGACACCAGCACCAAGATATAGAGCACTGACACCACACCAGCACGGTGATAGAGAGCACTGACACCAGCACCATGATAGAGAGCATTGACACCAGCACCGAGATAGAGAGCACTGACACCAGCACCGAGATAGAGAGCACTGACACCACACCAGCACTGTGATAGAGAGCACTGACACCAGCACCGTGATAGATAGCACTGACACCAGCACAGAGATAGAGCGCACTGACACCAAACCAGCACCGTGATAGAGAGCACTGACACCAGCACCGAGATAGAGAGCACTGACACCAGCACAGAGATAGAGAGCACTGACACCACACCAGCACCGTGATAGAGAGCACTGACACCAGCACCGTGATAGAGAAACCAGTACCATGATAGAGAGCACTGACACCAGTACCATGATAGAGAGCACTGACACCACACCAGCACAGTGATAGAGAGTACTGACACCAGCACCGAGATAGAGAGCACTGACACCACACCAGCACAGTGATAGAGAGCACTGACACCAGCACCGTGATAGAGAGCACTGACACCAGCACTGACACCAGCACTGACACCAGCAACTCGCTGCGGGACCCAACAATATGACACTGCTCAACCTCTTCAAACAGGAGGGTAGGGGCATATGTCTCCCTGCAGGGTGAGGCAGAGCCACCTACACAGTTAGGTACTAGAGTCAGGCCAGGTAGGAGAAAGAGATGTGAGGAAGCTTTGGAGAGGGGGTGAGGTTGCACACTGTGCATAGTGTTCCCCTGAACTCGGCATTCTCTATGTAACACTTTAACAACTTGCCTTCCGACTACTGTCAAATGAAGGCGGTGCCCTGATTACAATTGCCCACAATTGGCACCAATCTGTGCCCAAATGTGCCAGAAATCAGTGCCCACAAGTGCCAGCAATCAGTGGTCATGAGTGATGCCAGTCAGTGCTGGCTATCAGTGCTGCCCATCAATGCCCATCACTGCTGCCCATCAATGCTCATCACTGCTGCCCATCAATGGCACCCATTAGTGCCCATTAGTGCTGCTTATCTGTGCCCACCAGTGCTGCCTATCTGTGCCCACCAGTGCCGCCTATCTGTGCCCAGTGCCCACCCATCAGTTCTGCCTATCAGTGCTCATCAGTGACACATATCAGTGCCACATATCAGTGCCCATAAGTGCAGCATTTTCGTGCATCCTCATCAGTGCACCAAATCAGTACCCATAAGTGTGCCTCATCAGTGCCCATAAGCGCCAGCTCATCAGTGCCCATCAGTGCCCATCAGTGAAGGAGAAAAAATACTTATTTACAAAACTTACTGACAGAAACTAAGAAAAAACTTTTTTTCAAAATTTTTGGGAAAAAAACCCAGGGTTGATTAAATACCACCAAAAGAAAGTTTTATTTGTGTGACTAAAATGATAAAAAAAATCACATGGTTACAGTAGCATGACTGCACAATTGTCATTCAAAGTGTGAGTGCTGAAAGCTGAAAAATGGCCTGGGCAGTAACGGGGTTTAAGCACCCAATACCCTGCAATACTCTGTAATACCCTGCAATACTCCACAATACCCAATACCCTGCCAATACTCTGCAATACCCTGCAATACGCTGCAATACCCTGCCAATACTCTGCAATACCCTGCAATACTCTGCAATACCCAATACCTTGCCAATACTCTGCAATACCCTGCAATACTCTGCAATACCCTGCCAATACTCTGCAATACTCTGCAATACCCTGCCAATACTCTGCAATACCCTGCAATTCTCTGTAATACCCAATAACCTGCCAATACTCTGCAATACCCTGCCAATACTCTGCAATACCCTGCAATTCTCTGTAATACCCAATAACCTGCCAATACTCTGCAATACCCTGTAATACTCTGCAATACCCTGCCAACACTCTGCAATACTTTGCAATACCCTGCAATACTCTGCAATAACGTGCCAATACTCTGCAATACCCAGCAATAATCTGCAATACTCTGCAATAGCCTACAATACCCTGCCAATACTCTGTGTTACCCTGCAATACCCTGCCAATACCCTGACAATACTCTGCAATACTTTGCAATACCCTGCAATACTCTGCAATAACGTGCCAATACTCTGCAATACCCAGCAATAATCTGCAATACTCTGCAATAGCCTACAATACCCTGCCAATACTCTGCGATACCCTGCAATACCCTGACAATACCCTGACAATACTCTGCCATTTTCGTTATTTAAGGCTTCCCAGCCTAGAGGTGAGATGCGGGGTCTTATTAACCCCCCATATCTCACTATAAAGAGGACCTTTCATGCCATATTCCTATTACGTGGGATGTTTACATTCCTTGTAATAGGAATAAAAGTGATCATAAAATTTATTTTTGGGGAAAAAAATGTCAAACTAAAATAAATAAAGTAAAATGAACAAAAAAAAAATTTAAAGTGCCCCTGTCCCCGTGTGTTCGCATGCAGAAGCGAACGCATACGTAAGTCCCGCCCACATATGAAAACGGTGTTCAAACCACACATGTGAGGTATCGATGTGAACGTTAGAGCGAGAGCAATAATTGTGGCCCTAGACCTCCTCTGTAACTCAAAACATGTAACCAGTAAAAAAAATTAAATTGTCGCCTATGGGGATATTTAAGTAGCGACGTTTGGCGCCATTCCACTAGTGTGTGGAATTTTGAAGAGTTAGGCCGCGTACACACGCGGGGACTGTTCGCCCAACTTTGTCCGTCAAACAGTTTCGGCAAACAGTCCGCTCAAAATTAGCATGGACGGACATGGCCACACACGACGGACGAACAGTTTGCTGAAACCGTGCGCGATGACGTGAACGGCACGTACGACGGGACGAAAAATACGACGTCCTATACACTGCATTTTAACTTTCGGCGTGAAAATCCTTTCTGAGCATGCGCGCAACTTTGTTTGACGAACAAGCCTACACACGAGCGGACTGTTCGCTGAAACAAGGTTTCAGCGGACAGTTTTTCGGAAATTCCGAAAAACCTTGTCCGTCAAACTGTCCGCTGAAACTGTCCGCTGAAAGCCCACACACGAGCGGACTGTCCGCCCAAACACTGTTCAGCGGACAAAGTTGGGCGAACAGTCCGCCCGTGTGTACGCGGCCTGGCATGCTAGGTATCTATTTACTCAGCATAACTTCATCTTTAACATTATGCAAAAACATTGGGCTAACTTTACTTTTTTGTTTTTTTTATAGCACAAAACTGTTTTTTTTCCAAGAAAAAGCATTCGAAAAATTGCTGCGCAAATACAGTGCGTGATAAAACCATTGTATTCTCTAGGGTCTTTGCTAAAAAAAAAAATATATAATATATATAATTTTTTGGGGTTCTCTGTAATTTTCTAGCAAATAAATGATGATTTTTACATGTAGGAGAGAAAAGTTAGAATTGGCCTGGGTGCTCCAGAACGCCTGTTAGTGCTCCCTGCATGTTGGGCCTCTGTATGTGGCCACGCTGTGTAAAAGTCTCACACATGTGGTATCGCCATACTCAGGAGTAATAGCAGAATGTGTTTTGGGGTGTAATTTGTGGTATGCATATGCTGTGTGTGAGAAATAAACTGATATTATGACAATTTTGTGAAAAAAAGGAAAAAAAAATCTTCATTTTGCAAAGAATTGTGGGAAAAAACTTCAAAAAACTCATCATGCCTCTTACTAAATACATTGGAATGTCTTCTTTCCAAAAAGGGGTCATTTGGGGGGTATTTGTAATTTTATGGCATGTTAGGGTCTCAAGAAATGAGACAGGCCGTAAGTCCTTCGGGTGTGATCAATTTTCAGATATTTGCACCATAGCTTGTGGGCTCTATAACTTTCACAAAGACCAAATAATATCCACCAATTTGTACTTATTTTTACCAAAGATATGTAGTAGTATAAATTTTGGCCACAATTTATGAAGAACAATTACTAATCTGCTAAATTTTATAACAGAAACGAAGAAAAATTCATTTGTTTTACAGAATTTTCGGTCTTTTTTCTTTTACAGCACAAAAAATAAAAAACCCAGCGGTGATTAAATACCCCCAAAAGAAAGCTCTATTTGTGTGAAAAAAAGGACAAAAATTTCATATGGGAACAGCGTTGCATGACTGAGTAATTGTCATTCAAAATGTGAGAGCACCGAAAATTGGTCTGGTTATTAAGGGTGTTTAAGTGCCTAGTGGTCAAGTGGCTAACAGCCAAATTTGAAAGGAACTCCCAATACCTATAATTTAATAGTTAGTAATTATTAAGTTAGTATTAGTTAGTTATTATTTTGGATTTTCACATTTTCGGATTTTAGAATATTGCATTTCCGAATTTCCAAATTTCCAAATTTTTTAATTTACGAATTTCCAAATTTTCACATTTATGAATTTACAAATTTTTGAATATTCAAATTTACAAATATTTGGATAAATTAGTTAAATGGGTTTTCATTAATTTGGATATTTCTAAAATAAGGAATTTGTTGAAATTTGTTAAAAAAATAATTTGGAACAAAACAATTTGTTCATGTCTAATCTGGCTTCTGAGGGAAAATATCACACAACTGTTCCTTGGAAATGTGAGGCAATGACACTTTCACAAGTCACCAGATGTAACTGTATGAGGTGTAGATCTGACCAAGACAAATGTACCTTGTAATAAAAGAACAATAAATTACAGTCAGGTGATGATCTTTAGTCTCACAGTGAAGATACATTTATATACTTCCATGTGGGGCCATTTTCATTGTTGTACCGTACTTTGTGGAGAAGTTATGAGGCATCATGACCATCAGACATCTCCCTCCCTTGTAGGCAAATATATTCACCTGTTTATAAATCTTTATTGTGAAATGTCCTGAAAACTTTAGCTAACAAGAACCTTTATCATCTGTTTTCTAATTCATCTAATCTAAATATGTAAGAATTATCACATTTTATATTGGAGGGGGATCATTTCTCAAAATTTGTAGATCAAAGTAATAACATTAAGGTTTAACAGAAGAAAATTATGCTGATTCCTACTTGGGCAGCTTTATAGAATAAAAAAAAATCTAAAATAATTGAGTAAAACAGAATAAACTAGAATAGGATATAAAATAATAGAATAGAAAAGAAGATAAAAAAATATAGTAGAATATAATATAATATAATATAACTGAATAGATATGAATATAACAGAAGAGAAGGGGAAATAAAAGAATAGAATATAATATGTTAAGATAGGATAAAATAGAATATAAATAATCAAATAGAATATAAAATAATAGCATAAAACTGAATATAATAAAAAATAAAAAAATAAAAAAGAATATAAAAAACATATTTGAATAGAAAAGAACTGAATAAAATAGACAATACATTAGAATAGAATCAAATACTCACCCCCTCAGTGGGACTTACCCCTTTCCTTTTCCACATAAAGCCTCCCCCTCTCCCCCCTCTTTTTTGTTATCTCTCTCTCTTTCTTTCTTTGTCCTCCCCTTTTTCTATTTTTCAAGAATAAAAGACTTACCTCTTTTGAAGTGCGAGTGATTACACAATCCGCTATTCTTACACATCCTAGGTACCTGGGTTCCCGGCACACCTACAGCTTTATTCTCTGGTAATTACCCTGAGTGACCCTATATTTGGTAGGATGCATTCCGATACTGATCATTTATATGCTATTTTATTTGGACTGACTATTCTTTTCATTGTTTATGTCGCAATACCACTAAATAAAAAATGTAAAATTATAAAATTGAAAAGAAAAAAAAGAATAGAATAGAATAAAATTAAAGAATATAACTGTCTTTCAATATTTGAATTTCAAATTTTGAATATAATTCAATAATATAGAAAAAATTTATAGCCGTCTTCCAAAAATCTACATTTTAATAAATTAAGATTAGATTGAGATTGAGTAGAAAAACATAGAAAGTTATATAATCCTCTTTTAAAATTTGAAATTTGAATAGAATAGAAATAAATTTAAAGAATAGAGCCGTCTTCCCAAATTTGAATTTTTAATAGAATAGAATAAAACAGAAAAAAATATAGCCATATTCTGAAATTTGTATTTCAAATATAAAATAATAAAAAAAACTGTATTTGGAAATTCACATTTTGAAATAGGAATTTTAAATAGAAAATAATAGAAATGAATAAAATAAAAAGAATATAACCATCTTCCAAAATTTGAATTTCAAATTTAAAAATATATATGTATAGTTTTGTTGGATTACCTCTTAGGATGGTAGGATGTTTTTACTTATCTATTTATGCAGGCTTATATTTTAATTGCTGATCGCTGCTGCTATTAAGTTCTGCATATGTATGAGGAAGCGCCGCCGTCTGTGGTTGCTATGACGACGGCGCTGACCGCATATAAGCTCCGAGGACACCTATCTCCCTTCACCCTTTGATAAAGTCACGAGGTTGTGACGCAACGCGTCAGGGAAGGAGCTAGGTGTTACGCATATTACTTCCGGTCGCGGCCGAGACCGGAAGTCGGTGTCGTTACGGATTCGTTGTTATCTGCCTATATGTAAGTGTGGATATCGTTTTATTAAAGTTGTGTTTTTACATACTTCACATGGGAGCCCCCCTTGTCTTTCTTCCATTCTCTATGTACCATTTACTTTATTAACTGGACGCATGAGGAGAAATTGGGGAAGTGTCACCTATACATGTACAGCGTTATAGATCTGAGGCTGGACGGATAAGGACGAAGTGGCATCTGTTTATATACAGCGCTTTAATGCTATATGTTTGAGGTGAGAGGCTGGGGGAAACTGGTGGTGCACAAGTTGAGCACTGAAGTTTGTGGTGGAGTGTCACGCATTGGAAGCTATTGTTTTTTGCATGGACTTTGCTTCATGGTCACTATTTACCTGCATGGACTTTGTTTGATGGTCACCATTTACCATTGTATTTGGCACATTATTGCTTATTAAGCATCTTCATTTATTATTTTTTTAATTTCATGTGTTTCACATATGGACTTTTGGTTACTTATGCACTTTATGAATATTGACTTTTTATTTATTTATTATATCATTTTATATTAGATGTATTATATTTATTTGCATGTTTTTGATATATTGCACAATATACCACTGAAGTGAGGTGGATATACTCTAGCACTTTTGGTCTGCAATTTGTTGCAGTTTTCGCACTTTAGTAATTATTTATTTATTTATTTGTCTTGTATTTAATAGGTTAGGTAGCGCCGCATATATTTTTTATTTTTCTTCTTTTTTACTTGATTCTATTCAATTCAAATTTTTGAAATTTGAAATACTAATTTTGGAAACCATCTACATTCTTTCTATTGTATTATATTCTATTATATTCAAAATTCAAAATTTTTATTTCTAAATTCAAATTGTGAATGTCACCTGTATATTTTTCTATTTTATTCTATTCTATTAGAAATTAGAAATTGGGAATAGGCTATATTCTTTTCTGTTCTAAATCTGATTTTCTAAATTACATTTTTGAAAGATGGCTATACTTTTTTTAGTATATTCTATTCAATTCTAATTTTGAAGTTTCAAATTCAAATTTTGAATGAAAGGCATATTCTTTCTATTTTATTCTAGTCTAATATTTTTTTTAAATTTGAAATTCAAATTTTGGAAGATGGTTATATTCTTTTTATTTTATTCATTTCTATTATTTTCTATTTAAAATTCCTATTTCAAAATGTGAATTTCCAAATACAGTTTTTTTATTATTTTATATTTAAAATACAAATTTCAGAATATGGCTATATTTTTTTCTGTTTTATTCTATTCTATTAAAAATTCAAATTTGGGCTCTATTCTTTAAATTTATTTCTATTCTATTCAAATTTGAAATTTGAAAAGAGGATTATATAACTTTCTATGTTTTTCTACTCAATCTCAATCTAATCTTAATCTATTCAAATGTAGATTTTTGGAAAACGGCTATATTATTTCTATATTATTGAATTATATTCAAAATTTGAAATTCAAATATTGAAAGACAGTTATATTCTTTAATTTTATTCTATTCTATTCTTTTTTTTCTTTTCAATTTTATAATTTTACATTTTTTATTTAGTGGTATTGCGACATAAACAATGAAAAGAATAGGCAGTCCAAATAAAATAGCATATAAATGATCAGTATCGGAATGCATCCTACCAAATATAGGGTCACTCAGGGTAATTACCAGAGAATAAAGCTGTAGGTGTGCCGGGAACCCAGGTACCTAGGATGTGTAAGAATAGCGGATTGTGTAATCACTCGCACTTCAATAGAGGTAAGTCTTGTATTCTTGAAATTAGAAAAAGGGGAGGACAAAGAAAGAAAGAGAGAGAGATAACAAAAAAGAGGGGGGGAGAGGGGGAGGTTTTATGTGGAAAAGGAAAGGGGTAAGTCCTGAGGGGGTGAGTATTTGATTCTATTCTAATGTATTGTCTATTCTATTCAGTTCTTTTCTATTCAAATATGTTTTTTATATTCTTTTTTATTATTTTATTTTTTATTATATTCAGTTTTATGCTATTATTTTATATTCTATTTGATTACCGTATATACTCGAGTATAGGCCGACCCGAATATAAGCCGAGGCCCCCAATTTACCCCCAAAAAAACTGGCAAACTTATTGACTCGTGTATAAGCCGAGGGTGAGACATGCCTGTCCATCCCTGTGTGTGTGTCCGTCCATCCCTGTGTGTCCGTCCATCCCTGTGTGTCCGTCCATCCCTGTGTGTCCGTCCATCCATCCCTGTGTGTGTGTGTGTCCATCCATCCATCCATCCCTGTGTGTGTGTGTCTCCATCCATCCATCCATCCATCCCTGTGTGTGTGTGTCTCCATCCATCCATCCATCCATCCCTGTGTGTGTGTGTCTCCATCCATCCATCCATCCATCCATCCCTGTGTGTGTGTGTATCCATTCATCCCTGTGTGTGTGTGTGTGTGTGTGTGTGTGTCTCCATCCATCCATCCATCCATCCCTGTGTGTGTGTGTCTCCATCCATCCATCCATCCATCCATCCCTGTGTGTGTGTGTATCCATCCATCCCTGTGTGTGTGTGTGTGTGTGTGTGTGTGTCTCCATCCATCCATCCATCCGTGTGTGTGTGTCTCCATCCGTGTGTGTGTGTGTGTGTGTGTGTGTGTGTGTGTGTGTGTGTGTGTGTGTGTGTGTGTGTCCAGCCTACCTGTGTCCCGAGCCTTTGTCCCGAGCCTCCGTCCCGTGTCGTGCCTTGCCTTCGTCCCGTCCCGTCCCGTCCCGTCCTGTCCCGTGCCGTGCCTTGCCTTGCCTCCGTCCCGTGCCCTCTTCGTCGGCGGCCATTGTAAAATTCAAAAGCCGCGCCTCCTCCTTCGCCTGTGATAGGCGGAACACTGAATTTCCCAGCAGGCTGTGTTCCGCCTATCACGGACGTCGTATCATCCTCGTCCGTAGTACGAGGATGAGACGACGCCCGTGATAGGCGGAACACAGGCTGCTGGGAAATTCAGTGTTCCGCCTATCACAGGCGAAGGCGGAGCCGGAGGCGCGGCTTTTGAATCATAGAATGGCCGCTGTCTGTCTGCTCGACACGCTGATCGAGCGGGCAGACAGCGATGACTCGAGTATAAGCCGAGGGGGGCACTTTCAGCCTCAAAAAAGAGGCTGAAAATCTCGGCTTATACTCGAGTATATACGGTATTTATATTCTATTTTATCCTATCTTAACATATTATATTATATTCTTTTATTTCCCCTTCTCTTCTGTTATATTCATATCTATTCAGTTATTTTATATTATATTATATTCTACTATATTTTTTTTATATTCTTTTCTATTCTAGTATTTTATATTCTATTATAGTTTATTCTGTTTTACTCAATTATTTTAGATTTTTTTTTATTCTATAAAGCTGCCCAAGTAGGAATCAGCATAATTTTCTTCTGTTAAACCTTAATGTTATTACTTTGATCTACAAATTTTGAGAAATGATCCCCCTCCAATATAAAATGTTATAATTCTTACATATTTAGATTAGATGAATTAGAAAACAGATGATAAAGGTTCTTGTTAGCTAAAGTTTTCAGGACATTTCACAATAAAGATTTATAAACAGGTGAATATATTTGCCTACAAGGGAGGGAGATGTCTGATGGTCATGATGCCTCATAACTTCTCCACAAAGTTCGGTACAACAATGAAAATGGCCCCACATGGAAGTATATAAATGTATCTTCACTGTGAGACTAAAGATTATTTCTTGACTGTAATTTATTGTTTTTTTATTACAAGGTACATTTGTCTTGGTCAGATCTACACCTCATACAGTTACATCTGGTGACTTGTGAAAGTGTCATTGCCTCACATTTCCAAGGAACAGTTGTGTGATATTTTCCCTCAGAAGCCAGATTAGACATGAACAAATAGTTTTGTTCCAAATTATTTTTTTAACAAATTTCAACAAATTCCTTATTTTAGAAATATCCAAATTAATGAAAACCCATTTAACTAATTTATCCAAATATTTGTAAATTTGAATATTCAAAAATTTGTAAATTCATAAATGTGAAAATTTGGAAATTCGTAAATTCAAAAATGTGGAAATTTGGAAATTCGGAAATGCAATATTCTAAAATCCGAAAATTTGAAAATCCAAAATAATAACTAACTAATACTAACTTAATAATTACTAACTATTAAATTATAGGTATTGGGAGTTCCTTTCAAATTTGGCTGTTAGCCACTTGACCACTAGGCACTTAAACACCCTTAATAACCAGACCAATTTTCGGTGCTCTCACATTTTGAATGGCAATTACTCAGTCATGCAACACTGTACCCATATGAAATTTTTGTCCTTTTTTTCACACAAATAGAGCTTTCTTTTGGTGGTATTTAATCACCGCTGGGTTTTTTATTTTTTGTGCTGTAAAAGAAAAAAGACCGAAAATTCTGTAAAACAAATGAATTTTTCTTTGTTTCTATTATAAAATTTAGCAGATTAGTAATTGTTCTTCATAAATTGTGGCCAAAATTTATACTACTACATATCTTTGGTAAAAATAAGTACAAATTGGTGGATATTATTTGGTCTTTGTGAAAGTTATAGTGCCCACAAGCTATGGTGCAAATATCTGAAAATTGATCACACCCGAAGGACTTACGGCCTGTCTCATTTCTTGAGACCCCAACATGCCATAAAATTACAAATACACCCCAAATGACCCCTTTTTGGAAAGAAGACATTCCAATGTATTTAGTAAGAGGCATGATGAGTTTTTTGAAGTTTTTTCCCACAATTCTTTGCAAAATAAAGATTTTTTTAAGTTTTTTTTTCACAAAATTGTCATAATATCAGTATATTTCTCACACACAGCATATGCATACCACAAATTACACCCCAAAACACATTCTGCTATTACTCCCGAGTATGGCGATACCACATGTGTGAGACTTTTACACAGCGTGGCCACATACAGAGGCCCAACATGCAGGGAGCACTAAAAGGCGTTCTGGAACACCCAGTCCAATTCTAACTTTTCTCTCCTACATGTAAAAATCATCATTTATTTGCTAGAATATTACAAATAACTCCAAAATATTATATATATTATATATATTTTTTTAGCAAAGACCCTAGAGAATACAATGGTTTTATCACACACGGTATTTGCGCAGCAATTTTTCAAACGCTTTTTCTTGGAAAAAAAAACAGTTTTGTGCTAAAAAAAAAACAGTAAAGTTAGCCCAATGTTTTTGCATAATGTTAAAGATGAAGTTATGCTGAGTAAATAGATACCTAACATGTCACTCTTCAAAATTGCACACACTAGTGGAATGGCGCCAAACGTCGCGATTTAAAAATCCCCATACGCGATAATTTAAATTTTTTTACTGGTTACATGTTTTGAGTTACAGAGGAGGTCTAGAGCCAAAATTATTGCTCTCACTCTAACGTTCACAGCGATACCTCACATGTGTGGTTTGAACACCATTTTCATATGTGGGCGGGACTTACGTATGCGTTCGCTTCTGCATGCAAACACACGGGGACAGGGGCACTTTAAATTATTTTTTTATTGTTCATTTTACTTTATTTATTTTAGTTTGACATTTTTTTCCCCAAAAATAAATTTTATGATCACTTTTATTCCTATTACAAGGAATGTAAACATCCCTCGTAATAGGAATATGGCATGAAAGGTCCTCTTTATAGTGAGATATGAGGGGTTAATAAGACCCCGCATCTCACCTCTAGGCTGGGAAGCCTTAAATAACGAAAATGGCAGAGTATTGTCAGGGTATTGTCAGGGTATTGCAGGGTATCGCAGAGTATTGGCAGGGTATTGTAGGCTATTGCAGAGTATTGCAGATTATTGCTGGGTATTGCAGAGTATTGGCACGTTATTGCAGAGTATTGCAGGGTATTGCAAAGTATTGCAGAGTATTGTCAGGGTATTGGCAGGGTATTGCAGGGTAACACAGAGTATTGGCAGGGTATTGTAGGCTATTGCAGAGTATTGCAGATTATTGCTGGGTATTGCAGAGTATTGGCACGTTATTGCAGAGTATTGCAGGGTATTGCAAAGTATTGCAGAGTGTTGGCAGGGTATTGCAGAGTATTACAGGGTATTGCAGAGTATTGGCAGGTTATTGGGTATTACAGAGAATTGCAGGGTATTGCAGAGTATTGGCAGGGTATTGCAGAGTATTGCAGAGTGTTGGCAGGGTATTGCAGAGTATTGCAGGGTATTGCAGAGTATTGCAGAGTGTTGGCAGGGTATTGCAGAGTATTGGCAGGGTATTGGGTATTGTGGAGTATTGCAGGGTATTACAGAGTATTGCAGGGTATTGGGTGCTTAAACCCCGTTACTGCCCAGGCCATTTTTCAGCTTTCAGCACTCACACTTTGAATGACAATTGTGCAGTCATGCTACTGTAACCATGTGATTTTTTTTATCATTTTAGTCACACAAATAAAACTTTCTTTTGGTGGTATTTAATCAACCCTGGGTTTTTTTTCCCCAAAAATTTTGAAAAAAGTTTTTTCTTAGTTTCTGTCAGTAAATTTTGTAAATAAGTATTTTTTCTCCTTCACTGATGGGCACTGATGAGCTGGCGCTTATGGGCACTGATGAGGCGGCACTTATGGGTACTGATTTGGTGCACTGATGAGGATGCACAAAAATGCTGCACTTATGGGCACTGATATGTGGCACTGATATGTGTCACTGATGAGAAGAACTGATGGGTGGCAGTGGTGAGCACTGGGCACAGATAGGCGGCACTGGTGGGCACAGATAGGCAGCACTGGTGGGCACAGATAAGCAGAACTAATGGGCATTGATGGGTGGCAATGATGGGCAGCAGTGATGAGCATTGATGGGCAACAGTGATGAGTATTGATGGGCAGCACTGATAGCCAGCACTGACTGGCATCACTCATGACCACTGATTGCTGGCACTTGTGGGCACTGATTGCTGGCACATTTGGGCACAGATTGATGCCAATTGTGGGCACTGGTTGGCTGATTGCTGGCAGTGGCATCAGTGGCATTGCTGGCACTTAATTGTAATCAGGGCACCGCCTTCATTTGACAGTAGTCGGGAGGCAAGTTGTTAAAGAGTGTGTTACATAGAGAATGCCGAGTTCAGGATTACACAATGTACAGAGTGTAGAATTCAGGAGTGCACTATGTACAGAGCGCAGGGTTCAGGGGAACACTATGCACAGTGTGCGACCTCACCCCCTCTCCAAAGCTTCCTCACATCTCTCTCTCCTACCTGGCCTGTCTCTAGTACCTAACTGTGTAGGTGGCTCTGCCTCACCCTGCAGGGAGATATATGCCCCTACCCTCCTGTTTGTAGAGGTTGAGCAGTGTCATATTGTTGGGTCCCGCAGCGAGTTGCTGGTGTCGGTGCTGGTGTCAGTGCTGGTGTCAGTGCTCTCTATCATGGTGCTGGTGTCAGTGCTCTCTATCACTGTGCTGGTGTGGTGTTAGTGCTCTCTATCTCGGTGCTGGTGTCAGTGATCTCTATCATGGTACTGGTGTCAGTGTTCTCTATCACGGTGCTGGTGTCAGTGCTCTCTATTACGGTGCTAGTGTGGTGTCAGTGCTCTCTATCTCGGTGCTGGTGTCAGTGCTCAATATCTCGGTGCTGGTGTCAGTGCTCTCTATCACGGTGCTGGTGTGGTGTCAGTGCTCTCTATCTCGGTGCTGGTGTCAGTGCTCTCTATCACGGTGCTGGTGTTAGTGCTCTCTATCACAGTGCTGGTGTGGTGTCAGTGCTCTCTATCTCAGTGCTGGTGTCAGTGCTCTCTATCTCTGTGCTGGTGTCAGTGCTCTTTATCTTGGTGCTGGTGTCAGTGCTCTCTATCACGGTGCTGGTGTCAGTGCTCTCTATCACCGTGCTAGTGTGGTGTCAGTGCTCTCTATCTTGGTGCTGATGTCAGTGCTCTCTATCATGGTGCTGGTGTGGTATCAGTGCTCTCAATCTCGATGCTGGTGTCAGTGCTATCTATCACCGTGATGGGGTCAGTGCTCTCTATCACGGTGCTGGTGTCAGTGCTCTCTATCTCAGTGCTGGTGTCAGTGCCCAGTCTCTATCTCGGTGCTGGTGTCAGTGCTCTCTATCTCGGTGCTGGCGTCAGTGCTCTCTATCTTGTTGCTGGTGTCAGTGCTCAATCTCTATCGCGGTGCTGGTGTCAGTGTTCTATCTCAGTGCTGGTGTCAGGGAGGGAGATAGCAGCAGAGAAGCCAATCAGCAGGTGTGGTGTCAGTGCTCTCTATCTCAGTGTTGGTGTCAGTGTTCTCTATCTCGGTGCTGGTGTCAGTGCTCTCTATCACGGTGCTGGTGTGGTGTCAGTGCTCTCTATGAATGAATGAATGAAATACTTATATAGCGCACAATGCGAACTGAATCGCCTCTAGGCGCTGTGGCGAGCTTTGATCATCTGCTAAAAGAGGAAGGTCTTGAGTTTTTTCCTAAAAGCCAGGTGATTTTCTTCCAGGCGGATGTTGATTGGTAGAGCATTCCATAGCAGAGGCCCTTGGACAGCGAATCTCCGATCACCCTTGGATTTATACCGGGCTTTGGGCACGAGGAGGAGGTTTTTGTTGGCTGATCGAAGACTGCGGTTTGGTGTGTAATGATTTATTTTCTCCATTAGGTATTGCGGAGCTTCTCTATGCACGCATTTGTGGGTGAGGCAAAGGGTTTTGAACGTGATCCGATTTTTTACGGTTAGCCAATGTAAGCTCCTCAGTGAAGGAGAAATGGATTCCCAGGGTTTTTTTCCTGTTATCAGCCTTGCCGCCGTGTTTTGGATCAGTTGTAATCGCGCAAGTTGATATTGTGGTAATCCTATGTAAAGCGAGTTTGCGTAGTCCAGTCCTGAATTAATGATTGTTCCAACTACCACTGCTTTGTCATTCTTTGGGATAAAAGGGATGAGTCTGCGAAGCATGCGCAGTAGATGGTGAGATCGACTGACTACAGATCCTATTTGCGCATCCATTGACATTTGTGCGTCTAAAATAACCCCGAGACTCTTCGCTTTGGTCTTTGGGGAGATAGTCTGCCCAAAGACGGTTGGTGGAGACCAGGAGGTTTTGGTTGCGGGCTTATGATTTGGGTGTAAGATAAGAAGCTCTGTCTTTGATTGGTTCAGCTGGAGGGAGTTGGTGGTCATCCAGTCCTCTATTGATTTGAGGCAGTTTTCAAGTTGTTGTTGGTGATCTTTTTTTCCATTGATCCGGAAATAAAGTTGCGTGTCGTCAGCGTAAGAGTGGAAGCAGAGATCTGAGCATCTGATGATTTGAAGGAGTGGGCGAATGTAAATGTTGAAGAGAACGGGTGACAACGGAGAGCCTTGAGGGACTCTGCAGGTGACTGCCCGAGTTTCGGAGAGGAATTTTCCTAGTTTCACTGTCTGTGACCGATTTCCTAGGAAGGACGCGAACCAATGGAGATCTATGTCTTGGACTCCGGCTACTTCTGTGAGGCGGACGAGTAGAGTATTGTGATCTACTGTATCAAACGCTGCACTTAGGTCTAGCAGTACGAGGAGACACGGCTCTCCGTCATCTGCTGCTTCGAGGGCGTCATCCCAAATCTTGAGGAGAGCTGTTTCTGTTCCATGACCCGGGCGGAAGCCTGATTGCAGCGGGTCCAGGAGTTTGTGAGTATCCAGGTGAAGTTGTAGCTGATGTACTACAGCTTTCTCCATGATCTTAGAAATGGTGTTGAGGCTTGTAATCGGCCTACGGTTGTTTGGATCCTGAGGGTCCAGGTTTGGTTTCTTGAGTAGAGGTTTGACGATGCCTTGTTTGAGGATGCTGGGAACAATCCCTTCGTGGAATGATCGGTTTATGAGGTGGGTTATGGTTGGAGCCACGATGTCGGAGCATTCTTTCAGTAGTTTTGTGGGGATGATGTCAATAGGTGAGGTACTGTCACGCAGTTTACTAATGATGTTTTTTGCGGTGTCTACGGTAATTGGGGATAGTGAAAATTTTGGCGGTTGCGGTATGTTGGTGCAGACATCCTCTTTATGTATTTGCTGGCTGAGGTTGGATGTTTTCTTCTGACAAATTGTTTCCCTGATGGTTTTGACTTTATCGATGAAAAAATCCGACAGTTTGTCACAGTAATCCTGGGATTCGCTTTCTGGGGGTTCTAGGCACACCGGATTCATTGATTGATTAACCAGTTTAAACAGTTCCCGTGGTTGGTTTGCGGCCGTTGAGATTGTATATGAGAAGTGGTCCTTTTTGGCTTTGAAGATTGCTTTCCGATAATTCTCTGTCAGACCTTTTTAGTTAAATAGGTTTTCCTCGGTGGGATTTCTTCTCCATGTTCTTTCCGCTCTTCTGCGTTCTTGCTTTAGTACGGAGAGGGAGCTATTAAACCATCCAGCATTTTTCTTCCTGATGAGAGCCCTGCGTTTTGGTGCTACCGAGTCTGCTGATTGCAGTAATGCCTTGTTCAGGGAGTTGAGTGTTTCCTCCGTAGAGTGGTTTAAGGTTATTGTAGATATTTTTTTGGACAGAGTGGTTTTGAAGGCTTCGGAGTACAGTTTTTTATGCGATCTGGTCCAGTGCGTTGTTACAGGTTTCCGTTTTGCGTTGGTGATGTTGGTAGCGATTTTGAATTTGATGGCGTGGTGATCCGTCCATGGAAGAGTTATGTTGTCGAGTATGTTGACGTCGATGTTCTGTTTGAAAATGAGGTCCAGGGTGTGTCCTGACCCATGCGTGGGAGTCTTTATCAGTTGCTGTAGACCCAGTTCTTCTAGTTGATTGATGCAGGCAGTCGCGATGGGGTCTTTAGGCTCGTTTGCCCAAAGGTTGAAATCTCCGAGTGCCAGGAAATTTTTGAATTTTAGGGTGTGCATTGCAAAGGATTCCGTGAGGGGTGAAAGAAGATTGGACTTTGGTCCCGGTGGTCTGTAGCACAGTAGAATATGAGTGGTGTCATGGGGTGTTGGTTGAAAATGTAGCGTCAGGGTTTCCATAAAAGACACTGGGTTCTGAGATGATGGTTTAGTGAGATCAAGGTGACCTTTAAAGATCACTGCTAGGCCTCCTCCTTTTTTCCCTATCCGGTGTTCGGTTATGATCCTGTAGTTTTCCGGCACCAATTCGGTGAGGATGGTGTTGCAGTCAGAGGTTAACCAGCTTTCGGTGATGAAGAGGCAGCCTACATTGTTCTCGATGATGAAGTCATGTACTTCCAGTCTATGTTTGACTGCAGACCTGGCGTTAATCAAGGCGCAATCTAATTGTAGTGGTCGAGTAGATGTCTTCCTGTGGTTGGGAGCTGGTTGTCGTCCGGTTTTTAATAGTTGTTCTCTTTGAAGTATTTTTTGTATGGAAGATGGCAATGTGGTGTTGATGTTCCTTAGTCTGTGCAGAACTTCAGCTGAGTATTTGAAGTAGCACATGGTTTGTGGATGCTGTTGATGGAACTATGGGCTTAAGATGATGATCCTGATCAGGGTATTGATCCTGAGGTGGGGCTAGGTATCAGACTTGCCGCCGTGCTTGAGGCTATTAGCGCGCAAGTAGATCAGGGGATGCCTATATGGATGCGGAAGGAGTTGTTGTATTCGGTTGCTGGCTGTTCCAGCTGCCTTTACTTAAGGTTGAGGTCTCCACTTAGAAAAGAAGTCTGGCTGTGATCTGGAATAGTCGTCCTAGCATAGCGTAAAAAATGGAAAGGAGGCCGGAGGTAGGGGTATGCTAACCTATGGTTGTTCCAGAGGAAGGCGAAAAACCCCCTGACAGTAGCAGCCAAATGCACCAGTGGGGCAAAAATTCCTTCCTGACCCCCGTAGGTGGTCGGACGGAGTCCCTGGAACAATCACTGGGGGGGGGAGTGGAGGTGCGAGCTTACCTGGCTGCGGTTGTCCCCTTTAAACACTCTGGTTCCGGTGAATCTGGCTTGCTGTCAGCCTGATGTTTATGGAAAGCTGTCTGGTTGCCCCTTGCAGTGGGATCTTTAAAATGGAGGGGAGGATGGAGGTTAGAGACTCCTGTCTTAACTCCTGTTTTCAACTCCTGGTTATTAACTCTCCACTTTAGTTAAAAAAATCCACTTGTGTTCAGAAAATCCACATGCAAGCCACAATCTATCTTGGAGCTGGTGTCAGTGCTCTCGATCTCTGTGCTGGTGTCAGTGCTCTCTATCTTGGTGCTGGTGTAAGTACTCTCTATCACGGTGCTGGTGTCAGTGCTCTCTATCTGGGTGCTGGTGTCAGTGCTCTCTATCTCGGTGCTGGTGTCAGAGCTCAGTCTCTATCGTGGTGCTGGATTCAGTGCCCTCTATCTCGGTGCTGGTGTCAGCGCTCAGTCTCTATCTCGGTGCTGGTGTCAGTGCTCTCTATCTCGTGCTGGCATCAGTGCTCTCTATCTTGTTGCTGGTGTCAGTGCTCAGTCTCTATCACGGTGCTGGTGTCAGGGAGGGAGATAGCAGCGGAGAAGCCAATCAGCAGGCAGTGCCAGCACCATGGCTGAGGATCAGCACTGGACTGTCACCGCCGGACCACCGCAGTGCAGCCCTGCATAGGTGAGGGTAAGGGCCAGGCAGAGGGAGGGGTCAGGGGTTCAAGCACAGGTTGGCACACTGGGACACTGGCACAAGACTGCTCTGCCTTGTCTGTGGCACTGATCATCTCCTGCACCCCTTCATAGCCTGGCCTGACCTTGCCTCTCCTCCATGGCCTTCATGTGCTCCTGAATTGACAAAATTTCACAGGTAAAAAAAGAATGCTTGTTGTTGTTGATCCCAGATTCACTTAATACTTCTGGTATGTCAGTGTCCATGTTGTGGAACTATGTGTGCACAGCTAGTAAGTATTTTGTGGTTGAAAATATGACCTGGAGGTTTTTAAAGTTCGCCTGCCATTAAAGTGAATTGGGTCGGCCGCAAACATGCTGTTCGTGAACATTTGGGCACATTTTCCGATCGCGTTCGCTAAACGTCCCATCGGAAGTTCGTCCATCACTAATTAGGATACTGCACAGGATACAGCAATGTAAAATTGTCCAGCAACAGATTAGTTTTAATCAGGGATAATAGGCCTAACTGGTGTATGCAACTTTTATCTTATCAGTTGGGATGGGGGTTTGGTGAATGATGGGCGGTGGTTTAGGTTCACACTGTTTTTGCACCTATGCCATGTACACACGCTCGGAATTTCCAACAACAAATGTTTGATGGACGCTTGTTGTCAGAAATTTCAACCGTGTGTAGGCTCCATCGAACATTTGCTGTCGGAATTTCTGACAACAAAAATTTGAGAGCTGGTTCTCAAATTTTCCAACAACAAAACTTGTCAGAAATTCCGATCATGTGTACACAATTCCGACGCACAAAATTCCATGCATGCTCGGAATCAAGCAGAGGAGCCACACTGGCTATTGAACTTCATTTTTATCGGCTCGTCAAACATCTTGTATGTCACTGCGTTCTTGACGTTCGGAATTTCCGACAAGTGTGTGTATTAGTCTTTCAAATGATCCAGTTGCATATTTCCTTGTCAAATTATTTTATTATGTATTCAAAGGTAAATTATACAAGTGTACAATATAATCTGTTATCAATCAAATAAATGAAGCTCAGTTATATAAATGCAAAGAATAGTATAGATTGCTATTATATATTATTAAATAAAAGTAATAAAGTTATAAGCAACTGTTGATCTGTTTTTGAATGAAATATCTTAATTTTTACAGTTACAAATATAACTGTTAAAATTCTATATGATCATAGGTAGCATATGTGGGAGCTTCCAAATTCAAGAAGTAAATATGGATATAAATAAAGATAAGAAGGGTAGAAGGAAAGAGAGGGATGTATAGAGAAAGGGTAATGAGTTCCGGGTTCGGTCGGGAGCCACCACAACATCCTTGAACAACCATATTTGAAATGAAACCTATCAAATTTACTACCATGGCAATAGTACTCTGTTATCAAATGTTGATGGCGAAAAAAAAATTCTATACAAGGTTGCCATATTTTTTTGTATTTAGGGATTTTGTCCGTTTCAAGAGCTAACATTTTCGCTTGTATCATAGTATTATACATTCTATTCACAGTCTCATTGACTTCCAAAGTCGAGGATCTCCACGCTTTCACCAGCATTTGTTTTGGCGCTGTGAAGAGCTGTATCAACTATTTAAAGCGGGTATGCAATAAGAATTCTGGTTTTAAATTGAGTAGGGCCATTGTAGGGTCCAGATGTAACTTCATTTTGAGTAATTTAGATGCAATGCTAAAGATGTCCTTCCAGAAGACTTGTGCAATAGGGCAATCCCACCAAATATGAAAATAAGTAGCCAAACCTGTACAACCACGATAACATAGAGCCAAATAATTTTGGGTATATTTAGCTACCCTGACTGGTACAAGGTACCATCTTGTTAGTACCTTGTATTTGGCCTCCATTGCCATTACATTAGGAGCGGCTGATTTGGTTACTGACCAAATTAGGTTCCAATCTACATTTTCAAGAGTTTTCTCTAGGTCAACCTCCCATTTCTGAACGTATGAAGGATTTTCTGAGTTGGGTTGAGTTAATATTTGAGGGTATAGAAGGGATATTATTCCTTTGGCATTTGGTTCATCCTCACAGATAGTTTCAAAATTGGTTAGTTTGTTTAGGGGAGTGTTCATTTTTAAGAAGGGTGAGAAAAAGATTTTAATTTGGAGATATCTAAATATTTCTTTATGGGGTAGGCCATAGGTGTCACAAAATGTGGGGAAGGGGATGAAGCATGAGGAGTCTACAAACTTATGCATGGTCAGAATATTTAGTGAAACCCATTCTTTAAAAGATTTAGGAGAGACCCATGCCGGATAAAACCAGTTGTATATTTCAAACAAAAGGCAGCTTAAAGGGCAGATTGGCAGTAACACGCTAATGTTCTGATTTATGCTCTGCCACGGGGGACATGTACCGATGAAAAAAAAATTGTAATCTCTTTCTACACAGAATTGTCAGCTGTCCCTAGCAACACTGATAATAAAGCTGCCGTAATCCCACCCGTCCATCGATAGATCATCCATTCCTTCATCCATTCCTTGTGCGCCGCATGAGAGGATGTTCTCTATTTTTGCGGTGAACCTGGAAAGTTTTTGTGATTCCCAAATGTTTTGGATCTCAGAGATTCACCCCAAATCTATGGTAACTGCTGAACCTCATCCCTACACCTATATTTATTTAAAATTTATTTTATGAATAATAATAATAATAATAATAATAATAATAAACATTTAATTCTTGGCCATCAAACTTCTCATTTTTACGGTTTCATGTACAATATCTCATAATGATATTTTTATAACCTTCACTTTCTACAGTGCTGACAAAGATGGATTTTATGTGTATTTTATGTTTGACTTTTTTTTTTCCTACTCTATAATTAGATTCATATTCCAGCCTATCGGTAATAAATAACAGAATTATTCTTTATAAACCTGACACTCTCACAGCCTTCAGCTGAGCCATGAAGTCAGTGTCAGGATCCTGGGCTGCTGTCAGTGATGATGAGGTCGGGAGAAGAGGAAGAAGTCATTGGAGTCTATCAGAGACTCGGCCATGTTGTCTTCAGATATCCACTTAGAATATTGTGTTTGTTGTCTTTGTGTGTGACCCCCTGCACATCTGACACCCAGAACTCTGATCACCGCTGTGATATGACTATGAGGAAATATACATTTGAGTACAAGTATTCTCAGGATGGAGACATCATTATAGGAGGGATATTCGCTGTACATTCTGTAGTGTCAATGTGGGGGGAGGAAGGAAGTTTTATTGAACATCTCATGTGTTCAGCATAAGTGAAATATGAAGAACACAATATTCCAATCTGATCTACAGAGCTGTGTCTTTAGGAGATATGTGTGATAATGTGCAGGACTCATTCAGTCTGTTACACGGCATTTATATAAAAATATGTTCATGAAAACCGGGTATTAATGGTCACATTCATTCATTATGAATAGCTGCCAAAGCACCACAATGGATAAAAAAAAAAACCCCACGTAATTCCTTTTCTTTAATAAGGCAGCACTCCGCAGAGCATGGTATGTGTATTATGGTGCCTAGAGGTGTGTTGTGTGTTGGGATCTACTGTACAATGCGTTGGGGAGCAATTCCCAATGAATGACACCGCATTGCACTGCCCATAGAGAAGGTGCTTTGCCATACATTGTTATGTGTTACCACAATACACAAGTATAAATGGGACCTTGAATGACTTCGGTCCTTATTGACTCCATACCTTTTTTTTTCACTTTCAAATAGAGTTGGGGAGGATAAATAATCTCTGTCAGGTTTTTACTGCTATCTGGGACTCCATTAGAGAGATTTTCCCTCACTTCCTGTCCTGCAGATAACTTTTTACCATAGAAAGTGAGGGAATCTCTCCAATAGCAGCACAGAAATAAGCACAATTTTTAGTAAAGTACTGGAAGGCTGGAATCCCGGTCAGTCTTGTATTTCTGTCTGTGTCCCTGTTGCTGATTTTTCCTCTCTTCCTGTCTGGTAAAACTGTTATCTGCAGGACAGGAAATGAGGGGAAATCTCTCTAATGGAGCCCTGGACAGTGGCTGTCCAAAAGAAAAAAGGTTTTGGTTTTAAGGCACCACAATAACATTATATAGTAATTCTGTTTCTGATGGCCGGCATTGCATTTACCTTTTCACCGACATGCACAATTTCAAGGCTTTACATGTTGGGTTTCTATTTACTCAGAAAAACTTCATATTTTATATTTTAACAAAAAGTTGACTACCACATTTCATTTGTGTGCAGTAACATTATTTTTTAGTGTAGTTTTTACTGAAGATATGATAAACAGCTCCACTAATATCACAGGGTCTTTGCTTTCAGAAAATATATAATGTTTGGGGGGATTAACTAATCTTCAGGCATTTTAATATTTCACACAAATGCGGCTCTGGCAGTGAAAGGATTAAAGACAAAGCAGTCACAGAAAAATTCCCATCAATCTGTTCCTGTTGTGGACTGACAATACTGTTCTATTTGTTAAATTAAATAACAACGAATTGGTGTCAGCCCTGCCACATTTCTTTTGCTAAACTAAATAATGTCTCCCCTTCTCCTGAACTCTACAACATGGGTGGATTGTTTTGTTGTCACAGATAATAAAACAAAAAAACAAAAAACTGTGAGTGTGGGTGTGTTTGGGGGTTGATTCGACTCTTTGAGGTAATATAGGCAGAGTTAAAAAAGAGAGAAGAAAGATAACTAACACGCCTTGGGGATGCCCCAACCCTGCTGGTGAAGTGGTGCATCAGCATAATCTATACAACCTACTACAGCAACATTAACATTTACAAATGGAAAAAAATTCTGTTTAAACTGCTGGAAAATTACAGCTTCAGCCATCTACCAATCAGCTGAGGGTTCAACTAATCTATAGCGGACTTTTATCCCAGGTGAGGGGATCCGGTATAGATGTTAATGGTGGACCCCACACAAAACAAACAAGTGTATAATTCCCCCTAAGGATGCATAAATGACCCTTTACACTGATGAGGTTCTAATAAGGATATCAAGGGGTACCCCAAAAAAAAGCATATTGCCTCCCCCCATAAATATTCATACCAGACCAGTAAGGCTTGGTATTGATTTTAAGGGGAAATTTCAGGCAACATTTTCACTCAAAAGCCAAACATAGCATTTACTATATATATGATCATGACCCCTGTCAGGCCAGGAAAAGTAAGAATTCAGCCTCCCCACCTGAACCATAACAGGCCACATACCCTCAGCATGGGGGGTACATTGCCAGGAGGCCACTGGCAAAGCACCAGAATGATGAAGACAAGAGCCTCTTTCCGACAGCCCTGGTCTGGTGGTTGTGGGGGTCTGCATGCTGGGGGGTTTATTGGAAACTGGAAACCAGAGATACAGGCCCTCCTGCCTATGGGAATGAGTAAGAGGTACACAGTAGCCATATTCATTCATAGAATAAGTGAAAAAATAAACACCACCGTTTTTGACAAGTCCTTTTTTTAGCACAAAAAAAACCCCACAGCGTAAATCTATCATTAATCAGTTTGTCCAACATTTCTGATTCAACCCACCAACACGAATGAATGACGGAGAAGATTATGTTGGCGGTTGCCGGTTTCCTAAGAAGCAGTCAGAAGGGAAGCGGTCACATTTATCAGCGGTAGTAATACTGATGCCAAATGTATCGCTTTCAGCTGGTGCCGGAGGTTTGACCGGGCCACACTCAAAATTAGTTCAGTTGTTTGCCTAACCTCCACACAAGCAAAAATTGGTCCAAACCTGGGTTCAGACCAAACCAAAACCTGATCGCTAGTCATTACCCCGGTCACAAGAGCCAATAATATAAGAAAATCAATAACCCAACTCACTCTCTGAAAAAAGTTGGTCTTACATCAGCCATATTATTAATGTGTGGAGAGCTGAGAATACTGTGTAGGGAGAGACACTTATTTATTATTATGGTATTGGTACATGCCCCCCCCCCCCATCATGGCAGTGGCCAGTTCCAATGCCTTTTTTTTGACAATAGTTTGCTTATTATCTCTAGAAATGGACAGAACTAAAAAACAAGATTCTCCCCCATAGACTTCAGGGGGTTTGCTGACAGTTCACAAACTTCAGAATTTAAGCAAGATTTGGGAAACTTTTCACAAACTGAACCCAGGAAGATTGTCTTATCTCTGGTCCTGACTGTCTCCTATGACAGGTCTGTAGGCTCCAACCAGTCCTGTAACAAGTTTGAAGTCTCTGACCCTTTCCTCTAGTAAGTCTCCATTCTCTGACCTTCTTCTGTAGCATTACATATACTGAATATAATGTGCGGCTACTTGGTGATATCAGGGGCTACAGCTGAGGTCCTCTAGACCTCCTAAATAGCCAACCATGGCTATAACTCATATAAGTGCAGGAATGATTGAATTTCATTATATGTTTCATGGAGCAATGCACACGGCCACCAATCCCACCATAGATCTCTAGATGAAATGTGTTATACATTTTGCCATAAAGAATTTATGCTCAAATCCTTGTTCTGTAGACCAATGAAAAACTCTCCATTTTCTGCAGGGTTTATAGCAGAGAATACAGACATCTCCTGGCTTTTATATTTGCTATTGATGAGATAAACCGCAGTCCAGATATTCTTCCCAACATAACTCTGGGATACCATGTGTATGATTCTTGTGGACATGTGAATAAAGCTATAAAAGACGTTCTACAGATATTGTCTGGACATACAAAGGAAGCTCCGAATTATTCCTGTATGGAGCGGGGTGCCCTGGCTGGTTTCATTGGAGATCTCAACTCTGGCACCTCTCTACAAATGGCCCAGCTGCTGAATCTATATGGTTACACCCAGGTAAGAAAAGCAGAATTTCCTATATTACATAAGGTTAGGACCTTATGGTGAGGAGGGTCAAAAGGGTACAAATAATCCTTTGTGCAAAGCGCTGTAAATTATAAAATTTTTCAAAAAATGTATGTGTAGGAATGGGCGAATGTTCAGTCCAGGCTTTTATGGCATTTGTACAAATTCCTGATCTATTCCCATTCAGTCCCCTGATGATCATATATCCAGAGGTGAGTACACCCCTCACATTTTTTGTAAATATTTTATTATATCTTTTCATGTGACAGCACTGAAGTAATTACACTTTGCTAGTGGTGAGTGTACAGCTTGTTTAACAGTGTAAATTTGCTGTCCCCTCAAGATAACTCAACATGCCATTAATGACTAAACCGCTGGCAACAAAAGTGAGTACACCCCTAAGTGAAAATGTCCAAATTGGGCCCAAAGTGTCAATATTTTGTGTAGATACTATTATTTTCCAGAACTGCCTTAACCCTCTTGGGCATGGAGTTCACCAGAGCTTCACAGGTTGCCACTGGAGTTCTCTTCCACTCATCCATGAAGACATCACAGAGCTGGTGGATGTCAGAGACCTTGCGCTCCTCCACCTTCCATTTGAGGATGCCCCACAGATGCTCAATAGGGTTTGGGTCTGGAGACATGCTTGGCCAGTCCATAACCTTTAACCTCAGCTTATTTAGCAAGGCAGTGGTCATCTTGGTGGTGTGTTTGGGGTCATTACCATGTTGGAATACTGCCCTGTGGCCCAATTTCCGAAGGGAGGTGATCATGCTCTTCTTCAGTATGTCACAGTACATGTTGGCATTCATGGTTCCCTCAATGATCTGTAGCCCCCCAGTGCCGGCAGCACTCATTCAGCCCCAGACCATGACACTCCCACCACCATGCTTGGCTGTAGACAAGACACACTTGTCTTTGTCCTCCTCACCTGGTTGCCGCCACACACGCTTTTCACCATCTGACACCAAATAAGATTATCTTGGTCTCATCAGACCACAGGACATGGTTCCAGTAATCCGTGTCCTTAGTCTGCTTGTCTTCAGCAAACTGCAGGCTTTCTTGTGTATCATCTTTAGAAGAGGCTTCCTTCTGGGATGACAGCCATGCAGACCAATTTGCGGCATATGGTCTGAGCCCCGACAGGCTGACCCCCTCCTTCAACCTCTGCAGCAATGCTGGCAGCACTCATACATCTATTTCCCAAAGACGACCTCTGAATATGACTCTGAGCACGTGACCTCAACTTACATAGTTAAATAATAGGCAAGGTTGAAAAAAAGTCCATCAAGTCCAACCTATGAGTGTGATTATATGTCAGTATTACATTGTATATCCCTGAACGTTGCGGTCATTCAGGTGCTTATCTAATCATATTTTAAAATTATCAATGCTCCCCACTGAGACCACCGCCTGTGAAAGAGAATTCCACATCCTAACCGCTCTTAGGCCGCGTACACACGGGCGGACTGTTTGCCCAACCTTGTCCGCTGAACAGTGTTTGGGCGGACAGTCCGCCCGTGTGTGGGCTTTCAGCGGACAGTTTCAGCGGACAGTTGGACGGACAAAGTCTTTCGGAAATTCCGAAAAACTGTCCGCTGAAACTGTGTTTGAGCGAACAGTCCGCCCGTGTGTAGGCTACTTTCGAAATGAGCAAACTGTTCCCGCTCGGAAAGTCCGCCCATTTCGAGCGCGTGTACAGGTAGGCGGGGCCCGCGAAGGAGACGTCGCGGGCTCCGCCGCCTGGAATGGGCTTAAAGGGGAACCCCAACGCCGAAAAAAATCGGCGTGGGGGTTCCCCCAAAGTCCACACCAGACCCTTGTCCGAGCACGCTACCCGGCCGGCCAGGAAGGGGGGGCGAGCGAGCGCACCCCCCCTCCTGAGCCGTACCAGGCCGCGTGCCCTCAACATGGGGGGGGTGCCTTGGGGAAGGGGGGGCCGCGCAGCCCCCCCACCCCAAAGCACCTTGTCCCCATGTTGATGAGGACAAGGGCCTCTTCCCGACAACCCTGGCCGTTGGTTGTCGGGGTTTGCGGGCGGGGGGCTTATCGGAATCCGGGAGCCCCCTTTAAGAAGGGGGCCCCCGGATACCGGCCCCCCACCCTATGTGAATGAGTATGGGGTACAATGTACCCCTACCCATTCACCTGTGAAATAAAGTACAAAAAAAAACACAACACAGGGAAAAAATATTTTATTGCACAGCTCCGGGGGTCTTCCGTCTTCGGGGGTCTTCTCGCCGGACTCCTCCGCTATCTGTGTGTAGCTCTTTTACTAGCGGAGGAGTCCGGCTTTCTTCCTCCCCGCCGCCGGCCTCTTCTCCCGACTTCGGGGGTCTTGTCCCCCTCTTCGGTTCTTCTGCCGGGCCACCGCGCCTTCTTGTAGCTCTTTTGCAGGCGGTGGCCCGGTCTTCTGTCGCCGCTGCCTTCCGTTCTTCTGTCGCCGCCTTCGGTTCTTCTGCCGGGCCACCGCGCCTTCTTGTAGCTCTTTTACAGGCGGTGGCCCGGTCTTCTGTCGCCGCTGTCGTCGCTGCAGCCGCCGCCTTCCGTTCTTGTTCTTCTTCTTGTTGTTCTTCTTCTTCTCCTGGAGATGTTGACTCGACGAGCTCTCCGGCCGGAATGCCAGAGCCGCGCTGTGCGGTCACTTATATAGTGACAATGGGGCGGTGTCACATGGTATATGTCACATGGGTTGGTCACATGGGTTGATGTCACATGGGGACTATGACATCGTAAGGGGGCGGGGTCACCATGTGACCAACCCATGTGACATATACCATGTGACACCGCCCCATTGTCACTATATAAGTGACCGCACAGCGCGGCTCTGGCATTCCGGCCGGAGAGCTCGTCGAGTCAACATCTCCAGGAGAAGAAGAAGAAGAACAAGAAGAAGAACAAGAACGGAAGGCGGCGGCGGCGGCGACGACAGCGGCGACAGAAGACCGGGCCACCGCCTGTAAAAGAGCTACAAGAAGGCGCGGTGGCCCGGCAGAAGAACCGAAGGCGGCGACAGAAGAACGGAAGGCAGCGGCGACAGAAGACCGGGCCACCGCCTGCAAAAGAGCTACAAGAAGGCGCGGTGGCCCGGCAGAAGAACCGAAGAGGGGGACAAGACCCCCGAAGTCGGGAGAAGAGGCCGGCGGCGGGGAGGAAGAAAGCCGGACTCCTCCGCTAGTAAAAGAGCTACACACAGATAGCGGAGGAGTCCGGCGAGAAGACCCCCGAAGACGGAAGACCCCCGGAGCTGTTAAATAAAATATTTTTTCCCTGTGTTGTGTTTTTTTTTGTACTTTATTTCACAGGTGAATGGGTAGGGGTACATTGTACCCCATACTCATTCACATAGGGTGGGGGGCCGGTATCCGGGGGCCCCCTTCTTAAAGGGGGCTCCCGGATTCCGATAAGCCCCCCGCCCGCAGACCCCGACAACCAACGGCCAGGGTTGTCGGGAAGAGGCCCTTGTCCTCATCAACATGGGGACAAGGTGCTTTGGGGTGGGGGGGCTGCGCGGCCCCCCTTTCCCCAAGGCACCCCCCCCATGTTGAGGGCACGCGGCCTGGTACGGCTCAGGAGGGGGGGCGCGCTCGCTCGCCCCCCTTTCCTGGCCGGCCGGGTAGCGTGCTCGGACAAGGGTCTGGTGTGGACTTTGGGGGAACCCCCACGCCGATTTTTTTCGGCGTTGGGGTTCCCCTTTAAGCCCATTCCAGGCGGCGGAGCCCGCGACGTCTCCTTCGCGGGCCCCGCCTACCTGTACACGCGCTCGAAATGGGCGGATTTGCCTCCTTACGTGGGCGAGTCCGTTCATTTCAAAAGTTGAGCGAACTGTTTGGCAAACAGTTCGCTGAAACAGTCCGCTCGTGTGTGGGCAAGTCCGCTCATGCAAATTTTGAGCGGACTGTTTGCCGAAACTGTTTGACGAACAAGGTTGGGCAAACAGTCCGCGCGTGTGTACGCGGCCTTACAGTAAAGAACCCTCTACGCAGTTTAAGGTTAAACCTCTTTTCTTCTAATTTTAGTGTCTTATTAAATTCCCTTTTGCGGAAAAGTATAACTAAGCTCCTCCTGTCCCTTAATTAGTTTTGTTGCCCTTCTCTGGACTCCATTTCCAGCACATTCTTCCTGAGGACTGGAGCCCAGAACTGGACGGCTTAGTCAAGGTGCTGCCAGACCAGAGTCTTATAGAGTGGGAGAATTATTGTTTTATTTCTGGAGTTAATTCCTTTTTTTAATGCATGTCAATATTCTGTTTGCTTTGCTTGCAGCAGTCTAGCATGCAATGCCATTGCTGAGCCTATTATCTACTAGGACCCCCAGGTACTTTTCCATCCTAGATTCCCCCAGAGGTTCTCCCCTCAAGGAGTAGATTGCATTCATATTTTTGCATAAGTATAAGTTATTGCTCGGCTTAGCTTATTATTGTGCGCATATACAGAGATTGAGCTGTTTATCCCATCATCCAGGTCCTTTATGAATAAATTAAATAGGATTGGTCCCAAGACAGAACACTGGGGGCCCCACTTTCTTATTTGGTTTACCATGGTGAGGCCTGTTCTGAGTGGAACCTGTCCTGTTAAACCGCTGTATGGTCTTGGCCACCGTGCTGCAGCTCAGTTTCAGGGTCTTGGCAATTTTCTTATAGCCTAGTCCATCTTTATGTAAAGCAGCAATTCTTTTTTTCAGAGAGTTCTTTGCCATGATGTGCCATATTGAACTTCCAGTGACCAGTATTGGAGAGTGAGAGCGATAACACCAAATTTAACACACCTGCTCCTCATTCATACCTGAGAACTTGTAACACTAACGAATCCCGTGACACTGGGGAGGGAAAATGGCAAATTTGTCTCAATTTGGACATTTTCATTTAGGAGTGTACTGACTTTTGTTGCCAGCGGTTTAGACATTAATGCCTGTGTGTTGAGTTATTTTGAGGGAACAACAAATTTACGCTGTTATACAAACTGTACACTCACTACTTTACATTGTAGCAAAGTGTTATTTCTTCAGTGTTGTCACATGAAAAGATATAATAAAATATTTGCAAAAATGTGAGGGGTGTACTCACTTTTGTGAGATACTGTAGAAGTAGTATTTCAGGAAGCTAGGAGCCACCAAAGTCACCAATGTTATTAGCTTACATGGCCGTTAATCCCCAGCCATGACCATATTTGGTCAATGATGTCATTATTATCCCCACCCCTTCCCTGTCATGTGTGCCGGGTCTGTTGGGTTTTTGGTGTTGGCAGGTTGGCAGGGGACATAGATCATAAATAATTATGAATTTTCAATGAGGGGCTTTTCTTGGGTTATTTTTTTAATTAAGGACTAGGGATGAGCTTGGCGAAGCCAGAACTATGTTGGCCCTTCGCACCATAATTCTGGTGGCGCTCACGTCCCACAATGGACTGCGCGTGCATTGCTGGCTCATGATTGGCCAAGCATGCACTGTGACCCCGCATGCTTGGCCAATCACAGTGCCAGCAGCGAGGAGAGCCCTGATTGGCCACAGGCAAGATGCCTGTGGCCAATTATAGCTCAGGCTGTGTAGTACACGCCCCACAATATATAAGGCCGCCAGCGCGGCAGCCTTGTGCAGTGTTCTGGAGTCTGCAGGAGTTAGTGGATGTTGTCTGTGTGCCTTCACCGCACAATACATCTGTATCTACCCTTCATTGCTGTTCTGAGTGTTCTCTAATTGAGCCATCTGCCATATGTAGGAGTTAGTGGGTGACTAGGTGTTGTCTGTGTGCCTGCACCGCAGAATACACCTTTATCTACCCTTCATTGCTGTTCTCTAATTGAGCCATCTGCCATCTGCAGGAGTTAGTTGGTGTTGTGTGCCTCCAGCGCAGTATACACCTGTAGCTACCTATATTGCTCTTCTCTAATTGAGCTATCTGCAGGAGTTAGTTGGTGTTGTGTGCCTCTAGCACAGCACAGTATACACCTATATCTACCCTTGATTGCTGGTGTTCTATAATAAAGGCATCTGCAGGAGTAGTGATAGATGGTCCGCCCGGCGGTCGTTTTGTGGCAAATTTCGGCTGTTCGCGGTCCGCCCGTTCGGCGGACTATTGGCGCCGTTCACCCGGCGGACTTCCGCGTTTACTGTGTAAAAGAACTTTGACCTATGATGACACATCCATCATGGGGTACAGGACAGCCAATTGAGACATTACAGCACATGGACACTTGGACATTCCCCCGATCCGGCGGCCATTTTACATTCTTTCTTCTGTCACTATAGAGAGAGGTTGCTGTGTGGAGCAGGGAGAGATTACAGTGACCAAAATTGCTAGCTATTTGGTACACAAAAGTTCTTTTCAGGACTGGTATAGGTGTTAGGTGTAGTTCAGGACATAGGTTTGAGGCAGTGCTGTGCTAGTGATTGTTGCAGCAGCCTGAGTGCCTTTTGTCAGTTTAGAGAAAGGGACAGGACGGTGTGTGCTGCAGGGACAGCCAGATTAGTCATTAGCTGTTACTATCAGGTCCACAAAAGTGCTATTTCAATTATTGTTCCAGTAGCCTCTGTTTTGTCATTTTATATAGGGACAGGCAGGAAGCAGGCAGGAAGCAGTGTGCGAGGCAGTGAGGGTCAGTTTAATCAGTAGCTGTTACTATTAGTTCCACAAAGGTTATTTTCAGGACTGGTATCAGTGGTATGGTAATAGGCTTGTACACGTATAATATTCTTTCTTTCAAATATAGAAAGAATATTGTACTTGACTGCTGCAGTCTGCTAATCATTCACAACCCACTTGTTCCACAAAGCTCCTTATAAGCACTGGTAATTTGGTCTGTCTAGGGTGCTACAGTACATAGGGTTGAGTGAGGTACAGTCTGCCATTCTATAAGGACTGGTATCGGTCCACAATACATAGGGTTGAGGTGCACTACTGCTGACCGCTGCCCTATACTGCAGCAGTCCTTCATCGGTATAGGAACTGACGTACAGTCTGCTAATCACTCACACACAACCTACTTGGTCCACAAAAGTCCTTATAAGGACTGGTAACTTGGTCTGTCTAGGGTGCTACAGTACATAGGGTTGAGTGAGGTACAGTCTGCCATTCTATAAGGACTGGTATCGGTCCACAATACATAGGGTTGAGGTGCACTACTGCTGACCGCTGCCCTATACTGCAGCAGTCCTTCATCGGTATAGGAACTGACGTACAGTCTGCTAATCACTCACACACAACCTACTTGGTCCACAAAAGTCCTTATAAGGACTGGTAACTTGGTCTGTCTAGGGTGCTACAGTACATAGGGTTGAGTGAGGTACAGTCTGCCATTCTATAAGGACTGGTATCGGTCCACAATACATAGGGTTGAGGTGCACTACTGCTGACCGCTGCCCTATACTGCAGCAGTCCTTCATCGGTATAGGGACTGACGTACAATCTGCTAATCACTCACACACAATCTACTTGGTCCACAAAGGTCCTTATAAGGACTGGTAAGGTATAGGGTACTACAGTACATAGGGTTGAGTGAGGTACAGTCTGCCATTCTATAAGGACTGGTATAGCAGCAGTCCTTTATCGGTATAGGGACTGAGAGTTTTGTCACAGGGTCATTTAAAAAATGACAGGCAGAGGAAGAGGCAGGCCCTTCCGCAGGGGTGGTAGGGGTAGGGCAGGAGCAACAGGCTTGAGCCAAAGTGGGAAGTTGCAGAAGGTGCATTCAATTACTTTAAAGGACGCACCAGACTTGGTTGAGTGGCTCACTCAGCCTTACTCTTCTGCACCCTCCTCATCCTCTCGATCTGCACCCTCTTCTTCACTCTCTGCTATGTGCACCCCCAAAGACACTACCACCAACAACACCACCACCACCACCACCACCACATACCTTCCGCTTGAGTCACAGGAATTATTTTCCGATCCATATCAAGACATTTCTGATGCGCAGCCACTCTTGGTATTGGATCAGGAAGAGGAGGCAGCAACTACCGCTACTCAGCAGTCTGACGACAGTACCCAGATCATCCCAAGGAGGAGGTTGGTCCCCGGTGTTGCTGCCTACTCCGAGATCTCTACTTATAGCGGTGGGGAAGGTGACGTTGATGATGACGTGTCTAGTGATGTCACGTGGGTGCCCACAAGAGAGGAAGAGGGGGAGAGTTCAGAGGGAGATATGGACCAGCAGATAGGGAGGAGAAGCAGGAATAACTTACATTGCACAGGAGGGACAAAGCAGACTGCAAATGTATTAGGAGTAAGTCATCGACCATTTACGGTCACATCTGGCGCTCCCAGGACACCGGCACATGGCTCCGCAGTGTGGGCTTTTTTTAACGTGTCCGCTGCTGACAATAGCGTTGCCATCTGCAATCTTTGCAGTCAATGCATTAGTCGCGGTAAGCCCAACACTCACCTAGGGACGACCGTCTTAAGAAGGCACATGAGCAGCCATCACTGAGCCGAGTGGGAGCAACGGAACACACAAAGCCACACTGCAGGCTCTCACCGTCCAGCCTCGTCTTCTACTTCTCCTTCTCTTCTCTCCTCACAATTGTCCTCCACTCCACCTTCCATCACGCCAAGCTCACGTTTTTCTGCAAAAAGGCAGGCTTCCGTGGGCCTAATGTTCAAGCGTAAAAAAATGATGATGCCGGATAACCCTCTTGCCCAACGGTTGATGGCTGGCTTGTCAGAACTCATAGCCCGCCAACTACTGCCATATAAACTGGTGGACTCGGATGCCTTTCGCAAATTTGTGGCCATTGGAATACCACAATGGAAGGTCCCAGGAAGGAAGTATTTCTCAGAGAAGGGCATCCCAGAGCTATATGGCCATGTTCAGCGGCAAGTTACAAGATACATCTGACCACAGACACGTGGTCTACCAAACACGGGCAGGTAAGGTATATCACTTTTACTGCCCACTGGGTGAACCTTCTGACGGCCGTCAAGCATGTAACCCGTGGCACCCGTGCAGATTTGGTTTTACCGCCACGGATTGCATGCAGGCCTGACTATTCTTCTCCTCCTCCTCCTACTCCATCCTCCTCCCTCTCCTCCTCAGCTGACTCCTCCTTTTCTGCTGCTAGCGTCTCTTCCGCTGCGCCGCCCAAGCTCCCCAGAACCTATTCGACATGCCAGGTGAGACGTTGCCATGCCGTGCTGCGTCTGTTGTGCCTGGAAGCCAAGAGCCACACTGGCCCGGCACTCCTTTCAGCTTTGCGTTCACAGGCAGATCAGTAGCTAACACCGCTCAATTTGACAGTTGGTAAAGTGGTGTGTGACAGCGGTGCCAATCTGCTTAGCGCATTGAAACAGGGCAAAATCATGCACGTGCCATGCATGGCACACATCTTAAACTTGGTCATGCAGCGATTCCTTGTCAAATACCCTGGGGTCCAGGACATCTTGTGGCAGGCAAGGAAAATCTCGGCCCATTTCAGAAGATCTTACACGGCCATGGCTCGCCTTGCTGACATTCAGCGGCGACACAATCTGCCGGTCAGACGTCTTATTTGCGATTGCCCGACGCTTGATAGGCTGCTCCAGCAGAAACATGCAGTTAACGTCTACCTGTATGAACTCTGCGGCAGAACCGGTTCTGGGGAGCTGGGGTTTTTTCACCGCGCCAGTGGCTGCTCAGACTTCTGCGCCCATTTGAGGAGATCACCAAACTGGTCAGTCGCAGCCATGGCGCCATCAGTGACATGGTACCTTATGCCTTCTTTATGGAGTGTGCATTGCGTTGTGTCATTGATCAAGCTGTGGAGGAGCAGGAGCGGGAAGATGAGGAAGTCGCAATGCTGGATGAATTCCCAGGGGGGGGGGCTACTCTATCTGAGACAAGTCAACAACAGGAGTCTGAAGAGGAGTCAGAGGAGGATGGTGCCGGGGCGGATGAGGAGGAGCAAGAAGAGCATGCTTTAAACCTTTCTGGGATCCTTGTTGTGCGTGGATGGGGAGAGGAGAATGAAGAGGACGACATTATCCTGGATGATGAGCAGGAGCCAGGCCACCACATCGCTTCCACTTTAGTGCAAATGGGGGCCTTCATGCTCCAGTGTTTTAATAGGGACCCCCGTATAAAAAGCATAAGGGTCAAGGACCAGTACTGGGTGGCAACGTACTTAGACCCCCGGTACAAACACAAAATGGCAGAAATGTTACCGCCGTCACAGAGGGCTGTCAGAATGCAGCACTTCAAGGCCTTGCTTCGAGAAATGCTGCATTCTGCTTTTGCGTGCGCTGGCAGAGGAGCAATTCCCACTTCCAGAGAAGGAGTTGCGGGTACCAATCCAACAGCGCCTGCAAGAAGAGGCCGGTTTGAAGATGTGTTGGTGACTTCGGATATGAGGTCATTCTTTCAGCTGACCCATCGACAGGTGTCATCTGGATCCAGCATCAGGGAACGCCTAGACCGTCAGGTGTCCGACTACATCGGGTTAACGGCCGATGTGGATGCTCTGAGGAGTGATGAACCCCTGGACTACTGGGTGGGCAGGCTTGACCTCTGGCCAGAGCTTGCCCAATTTGCAATCGAACTGTTGGCTTGCCCCTCATCCAGTGTCCTGTCCGAAAGGACGTTCAGCGCAGCAGGGGGGATCGTGACCAATAAGCGTACTCACCTAGCTCACGACAGTGTTAACTACCTCACATTTCTAAAAATGAATGAGGCATGGATCTCAGAGGAATTCAACACATGTGACCAGTAGACCATGTATATGTCTATAAACAATTTTTTTAATGGAGCACATAGACCTTCTTTCTTCATTTGGCTCACTTCCTTGTCCAAAAAAAGCACACCGTACTATATGCCCGTACCCTCCTCTTTGAAGAAGTTGAGCGGTGTCATATTTCTACTGGGGCTGCTTATTATGAGGGGCTCCCACCATCCCTGTGCTGTGCTGACTTCCTCCTGGGGCTGTACCTCTGCTGTGCATATTTTGAGGGGCTCCCACCATCCCTGTGCTATGCTCATTATGTGAGGGGCTCCCACCATCCCTGTGCTGTGCTGACTTACTCCTGGGGCTGCTTATTATGAGGGGCTCCCACCATCCCTGTGCTATGCTGACATCCTCCTGGGGCTGCTTATTATGAGGGGCTCCCACCATCCCTGTGCTATGCTCATTATGAGGGGCCCCCACCATCCCTGTGCTATGCTGACATCCTCCTGGGGCTGCTTATTATGAGGGGCTCCCACCATCCCTGTGCTATGCTCATTATGAGGGGCTCCCACCATCCCTGTGCTATGCTGACATCCTCCTGGGGCTGCTTATTATGAGGGGCTCCCACCATCCCTGTGCTATGCTCATTATGAGGGGCTCCCACCATCCTTGTGCTATGCTCATTATGAGGGGCTCCCACCATCCCTGTGCTATGCTGACTTCCTCCTGGGGCCGCTTACGGTGCAGGTGTCAGTGCTGTATATCACGGTGCTGATGTCAGTGCTCTCTGTCACGGTGCTGCTGTCAGTGCTGTATATCACGGTGCTGGTGTGAGTGCTTTATGTCACGCTGCTGATGTCAGTGCTCTCTATCACGGTGCTGCTGTCAGTGCTGTATATCACGGAGCTGGTGTAAGTGCTTTATGTCACGCTGCTGATGTCAGTGCTCTCTATCACGGTGCTGTTGTCAGATGACTCTATCACAGTGCAGGTGTCATTGCTGTATGTCACACTGCTGATGTCAGTGCTCTCTATCACGGTGCAGGTGTCATTGCTGTATGTCACGCTGCTGGTGATCATCTCCTGCACCCTCTTCTTTGCCTACCCTGGTCCCTGACCTTCCCTCTCCTCCATTGCCTTAATGCGCTCCACAGTCCTGAATTGTCGCAACAATTTCCCATATAAAAAAAGAATGCTTGTAGTTGTCGATCCCAGTTTCACCTTATACATGTGTTATGTCATTGGCCATGTCATGGGACTATGTTTGCACAGCTATTAATTATTTTGTGGCTGCAAATTTGACCTGTAGGTTTGCGAAGTTCGCCTCCCATTGAAGTCAATGGGGCCTGCCGCGAACGTTCCGGTTCGCAAACTATCGGCCGCATTCGCAGTCCGCGTTCGCGAAACATCCCGTCGGAAATTCGTCCATCACTATGCAGGAGTTAGTGGGTGTTGTGTGCCTCCAGCACAGCACAATATACACCTGTATCTGCCCTTTATTGCTGGTGTTCTATAATAAAGGCATATGCAGGGGTTAGTGGGTGTTTTGTGCCTCCAGCACAATATACACTACCCAATTGCTGGTTTTCCCATCTCCCTGCAGACCATTACCATGTCTGGAAGGCCAACAAGGAGAGGCAGACAGGCATGAGCCAATAAAAGAGGGCAAGCAGGCTCTGTGTCTAGAGACAACAGTGCTGGTCGTGGACGCGGTGCATCGTCATCAGCACATGGCCATGGGACATGCTTGTCCTTATTTTAGGCAGCTAGACGTGTTGAGCCGCATCATGCTGAAGACTTGGTAGAGTGGATGACCAAGCCCTCTTCATCCTCCTCATCCTCTCTCACCCAGGCTCAGGGTACTAGCAAAGCAGCTGCCAACACATCCTCTTCCCTCGTCTCAATGTCATCATCAGTGACTCCTTCCCTAGACCCACCACGTCCTCCTGAGGAGTCCCCCAAACTGTTTGAGCACAGTGTTGGGTACATGCTTCAGGAGGATGCCCAGTGTTTTGTAGGCTCTGATGATGTTACTCAGCTAGAGGAAGGCAGTAGCGTGAGCGCAGAGAGAGGGGATGCTCAAGAAGGACAGCAATCTAGCAGTCATGTTCCACAAGCTGCAGCATACTGCCAGGTTTTCTCCAGTGATGAAGAGGTAGGGGATGATGAGGGCACTGACTTCACGTGGGTGCCTGGTAGGAGAGAGAGGAGGAGGAGGAGGCACATCTCCAACGAGGCAGGATGCCCTCCGGGGGCCATCTTAGGGGCAGCACACCGACTGAATCACACCGCAGAGCTCCGCCTGTGCAGGGCGCTGCCTCTGCGCGTTATTCTAAAAGTTCTTTGGTGTGGGCTTTTTTGAGACGAGTACATCAGATCGCACCACTGGTATTTGCAACATATGTCTCAAGCGTATCTCGCGTGGCCAAAACATCACCCGCTTGGGCACCGCATGCTTGACCAGACATATGTTGACCTGCCATGCAGCTCGTTGGCAAGCTTACCTCAAAGACCCACACCAAAGAACAAAGCGGAACTCTCCTTGCTCCTCATCAGCTAGGATTTCCAACCCCACTAGACCTTCAGTCCTCTCTGAAACCTGCACTGTGAGGAATGAAGGTGTAGAATTAGGTGTGTCACAGCCAAGTGCTTGTGGGCACTCTGCTAGCAGTACACCCACGTCCGATTGTAGTAGGCACATTTCCCTGCCCCAGCTGCTAGACCGTAGAAAGAAGTTCACTCCCAGCCATCCACATGCCCAGCGGTTGAATGCTAGCTTGGCTAAATTGCTAGCACTTCAACTGCTACCTTTTCAGTTGGTAGACTTGGCCCCCTTCCATGAGTTTGTGCAATGTGTGGTTCCTCAGTGACAGGTCCCCAAACACCACTTTTTCTCACGGAAGGCGATTCCGGCTCTCTACCGACACGTGGAAGGCAATGTCCTTGCCTCGCTGGACAACGCGGTCAGCAGTAAGGTGCATATTATCGCTGACTCATGGTCCAGCAGGCATGGACAGGGACGTTACCTGTCTTTCACGGCCCATTGGGTCACTCTTCTGGCAGCTGGGAAGGATGCAGGACAAGGTGCAGTAGTGTTGGAGATTTTTACGCCAACAGGTCTCCAAAATGCTACTACTGGTTGTGACACACCTCTCTCCTCCACCCCCTCCTCTTCTTCTTCCTCCATGGCCTCTTCCAGTGCTACCCTTGGAACCAGCGGTGCTCCGTAGGCGTTCAAGGAGCTATGCAAGTACGCAGGCAAAACAATGCAATGTCCTCGGAACCAGCGGTGCTCCGTAGGCGTTCAAGGAGCTATGCAAGTACGCAGGCAAAACAATGCAATGCCGTGCTTGCTTTGGTTTGTTTGGGGGACAGGAGCCACACTGGGGCAGATATTTTGTCAGCTCTGCAGGGGCAGGCCGAGAGGTGGTTGATGCCATGCCAGCTTAAAGTGATTGTAAACCCTTACAACACACTTTGACCTACAGGTAAGCCTAGATTAAGGCTTACCTGTAGGTCCAAGAAATATCTCCTAAACCTACACGGTTTAGGAGATATTTGCCGAAAGACAGGCACTGCTGTCTACGGTGCATGCGGTGTAGACAGTGGCGCGCAGGCGCACTGAGCGCGGCACTGTCAACGATGAAGATGCAGCGCTTGTCAGCTCCCGTGAACATGCGCGGGAGTGACGTCATCGCGGCTTCGCCGAATGACAGCGGCAAAGCAGCGAGACCCTCCCGAGAAGATGGATGCACCGGACTACAGGGGACAGCGGTGATATCGCTGGCTCCTGTATCAGGCAAGTGACACATAATGGACTACTATGCGATGCATAGTAGTCCATTATGCTTTGCCTTTGCAGGGAATGAAAGAGGAAGTAAACTCATGAGGGTTTACTTCCTCTTTAAGCCTGGATTGGTGGTTTGGGACAATGGCACCAACCTCCTCTCCGCCCCCTGACAGGGATAACTGACCCATGTGCCCTGTGTGGCTCACGTCCTTAACGTGGTGGTGCAGCAGTTCTTGGGCAGGTACCCAGGCTTACAGGATGTCCTGAAGCAGGCCAGGAAAGTCTGTGTGCATTTCTGCCGATCATTTAATACCAGTGCTTTTCTGGCTGAGCTCCAAAAGGAGTTGAACCTGCCCAAGAACCGCCTTATATGTGACATGCCCACCAGGTGGAACTCAACGTTGGCCATGCTGCAGCGGCTGCACATGCAGCAGAGGGCCATCAATGAGTACCTGTGTGACTACGGCACCAGGACAGGGTCAGGGGAGCTCGGTTTTTTCTCACCACGCCAGTGGGGCATGATCAGGGATGCATGCACTGTCCTGTCACCGTTTGAGGAGGCCACAAGGATGGTGAGCAGTGACAGTGCATGCATCAGTGACACTGTACCTCTTGTCCACCTGTTGGAGCATACGTTGCATGGAATAATGGACAGGGCACTTGAGGCAGAACAGAGGCAGGAAGAGGAGGACTTCCTTGCCTCTCAAGGCCCCCTTTTATCCAGACAGTGTTCCTGCTGTCCCACCCATCACACAGGAAAAGGACGAGAGGAGGAGGAGGAGGAGGAGGATGATTGTGTCAGCATGGAGGTGGATCCTGGTGTGACGATCTCGGGTGTCAGATCCCTGCCCTCCTCGCTAACTGGCGACAAAGGACCGGCCAACCTCACACCACGCTGTCACTTACGTAACAATGCCACACTCAGCTTCACCCAGCACAACGATTTTCCAGCTTGCGGGACCACAATCTAGGTGCGGGCAGGCTGAGAGCGACTGTCACTGGGCTAATTACACAATTCACCCTTTAACTGCCACCACCCCCATTTAAAAAGACAGAGCCGGGGGACTCGTAATTTAAGCAATACCAATAATAATTTTAGAATAAGCGCCTGCAACACACACTGCCACCACAGACAGGTCTGCTCAGCGCTTTACTCTACCACAGTAGCGCCCTTTTAAGAGACAGGTTCGTTTATAGTTTGCATCAAGAGGTTTAAAGACAAGGTTAACACTTTTCAACATAAGGATTTATTATGAAAAGGTCCAGGTTGGTGCGAATAAAACATTTACAGAAAAAGGATGTTTCAAAAAATAAAGACAATATACAGCCACAAAGAAATAAGGTAGAATTGGGAAGGAAGAATACTTGCAATTAATGTCCGAGAGTTGATCAGAGTCGATCGATGAGCAAAGGTAATCGGTTCTCAAACTTGGCAGATGTTCCTGCTTGGATGGTAAAAGGAGAACTGACCATTGCCTTGGCCTCTCCTCTTTTCTGTCAAATCAAAGGGGGTGTTGACAGCGACCAGTGACCAATCGTCTGGTCATCTTGTTTAGGGGTTGGTTGCTGGGAGGTGTCTACACTCATGACCCTGTCCCAGGTACACTTCGTGATACATATTCATATCACTGCCTCTCTACTGTTTATAGACTGCAGATATCCATTTTAGTGATCAGCATGATATTTGCTTCAAAACAAGTCCACACATGACAGGTTTCCCATTTTAGGGTTACCTAGGAGGAGTAAGGGGTCCAAGTGGCTTCCCATATGACCTGACATAGGAGTGTCTAGACTTGAAATGTTAGAAATTATCTGAGGAAACTAAATATGTCCATACTATGGCTGTGCTATGATTGCTTTGAAAGTTATAAAAAATGTTGAAGTTTCAAAACGTTACTAATCTGTTTGCACTCTGTGGTTGGAAGTATTTACGATGGGTACCTGTTGGTTCTCTGAATGGAGAGGGTGACAGTTTTACGACAGGCCTGAATATCTTGCCAGGCAACTTGAGCCTTGTTTATTGACCTAGCCTGGTTCTGCTTCCTCTGCCGAGATAACCTTTCTTTCCTTTTGAAAATTTTAAAAGCTTTGGATTCCTAAGACAGGGAGGGGGGAGTTCAGATTATTCTAAGGTCATGGCTGCTTTCCAAACAACATGGAAACTAGTTACAATATCTCCTGTCTCGGACGTGATATCGTTACACCTGGCACTCAGCATCAGCAGCAGCCTTGTAGGGATGATTTACAGTCCCAAGAAACCCGTGGACTTGTACGTGGCTGGGAGGAGGTAGCTGCGGATCATGTTGTCCTGTGACCCAAAGGAATCCGGGCCGAATGCCTCAGCTAACCTACGCTGCATGGCCTCCCTGATCCTGCAAAGCCTGCAGAAGGATCCTCGTATTCTTTGGATCAAGGAGAGGGACCATTACTAGCTGGCCACTCTCCTTGATCCACGGTACAAGGGTAAGGTTGATGACCTTATCTTCTTGCCGTCGCAGAGGGAGCAGAGGATGAGACATCTCCGGGAGGCCTTTCAGAAAGGTCTGTGCAACGCGTTCCCAGAGACTGGGAGGTTACAAACTCCTGGTTCTGGACAACGTGTTGCTGAGGCATCAGTCAGAAGGAGCGGTGGAGAAGGTGGCCGTCTGACCGATGCGTTCAGACAATTTTTTAGTCCGCAGCCACAAAGTATGATCGGTTCCAGCAACCATCGCCAGCATCTGATTTACATGGTACAGGAATACCTAGGGGCAAGGTCAGACTTGGACACCTTTCCCGCCGAAAATCCTCTGGCTTACTGGGTCTTCAGGATGGATCACTGGCCAGAGCTTACACAGTATGCAATTGAGCTACTGGCCTGTCCTGCATCCAGCGTTCTTTCGGAACGCACCTTCAGTGCTGCTGGTGGCTTTGTAACCAATCACAGGGTGCGCCTGTCCACTGACTCGGTTGATCGACTGACCTTCATGAAGATGAATCAGTCTTGGATCACCACCAGCTACCAAGCACCTGAAGCTAATGTAACCGAATAATGTTTTGGGAAATATTACATCCCTTCAAGACTGCCTATGCTGATGCTGAGTGATTGTCCTGTTATGTTGACTGTCTATCCTCTTCCTCCTCCGCTGATATCTTGGAAGAACATTTTTGGTTCTGGGTGATGCCACCAGCCCAATTTTTCATCCCCTGTTTAACAGGGGCATGTAATTACAATTTTTGATGCAATGCTTTGCAGCAGGGCTCATTCCTGCACTCCAACTAGAGTATCTGGGAGAGGTTGCAGTGTTGTGGCACCAGAAAGCAGTGCCTAAGGCCCAATTTTTAAGCCCCTGTTTAACAGGGGCATGTAATTACAATTCTTTATATAATATTTCACAGCAGGGCCCGTTCCTGCGCCCACCGAGAGTAACTGTGAGGACTTACAGTGTTGTGGCACCAGCACCACTGCCACCACCACAACCACCAAAGGCCCTATTTTTCTACCATTGTTCAACAATGGCATGTAATTATAATTCTTGATATAATTGTTCACAGCAGGGCTCTCCAGCATCTACCAAGGGTCACTTTGAGGGCTTACAGTGTTGTGGCAACACCAACACCTTAGGCGCAAATTTCTGCAGAGCATATAGGGCAGGCCCCTACTTTCAACCATCCAACTTACAAACGTCTCCTACTTGCAAACGGAAGGAGACAACAGGAAGTGAGATGAAAAAAGACAGATGGCAAAACAAATTATACAGGGGTGATAGCCCTTCCCTATGTTTTCCAAGAAGCTTAAAAATAGATTTTTTGACTGGAGCTACACTTTAAAAATGTACCAGTTCAAATTTACTAACAGATTCTACTTAACACAACAAACCTACACAACCCCTGTCTTGTTTGCACCGCTTGTAGCCTTTCCTTTTTTTAATATGGGTACAGGGTTCCACTTAATATCCGCACAAGACCCAAAGGGGCCGGTAATGGGCTGGGGGGCTACCTATGCCATTTTCCTCAATGATTTTCATGCATTTTGCCAGAACCAGATATTACATTAAAACCGCAAGCAGTTTTAAATGACTTTTTTTCTGTTAAATGTCATTTTGTGCAGGGACTGTTCTAAACACGGGAAACACATGGCACTTCACAGGCATACTATAGACACCCCCAGGCACGATATTTAAAGGAATATTTCACTTTTTTTCACTTTAATCGTCATTAAAATCAGTGCTCCTGAAAAAACGGCCATTTTTAAAAACATTTTAGGCATTGACCCATGTCCCCTGGGGCAGGAGCCATGTTCCCAAACCCTTTTTAGGACAATATCTTGCATATTAGCCATTAAAATTAGCACTTTTATTTTGAACGTTCGAGTCCCATAGACTTCAATGGGCTTCTAAAGTTAGCACAAATTTTCGGTCCGTTCGAAAGTTCTGGTGCGAACCGAACCGGGGGGTGTTTGGCTCATCCCTATTAAGGACATGTCAAACATTTGGGTGTCTTTATCTATAGATTACTTTTTTTGTAATTGAGTAGGAGTACTATGTGGCTCTTACTCATTCACATAGGGAGGCCTCCATACTTTTAAAAAGGCTTCCAGCTTCTAATAAGCCTACCTCTTGCAGATCCCCGCAACCACCGGGCCAGGGTTGTGGGGAGGGGGGTTATCTATCGGTGGATCTTGAATTCCACATATAATTGAAAGAGGACTTTAACACAAGTTTGTTTTGTTATTGAATTATTGTATTATGCCATATTCCACTGAGCAATCAGGGAGAATACTGTGTCCATGGTGGTGGGATGGATATATTGGAGATGTGGAAGCACTGCATAATTAGAGTTATGGTTGAATAGACAAAACCATAGTGGAAATGTAAAAATTGATCTGGTCCATAAAGGATATACAGGTTCAGGAGCTGAGCTGGTAATTGTGTTTATACTCGGTTGTCCACCTCCAGCTAAAGCCAAAATCAGTCTTGCAGTGGGAGTGTCTGTCACGAAAACTGATGATCAGGAGACCCCTAGGTGGGATTGCAGGGGAAGAACTCTTAGCCCTTGTACACACGGTCGGATATTCAGACGGAAAATGTCTGACCGGACCGTGTTGTCAGATAATCCGACCGTGTGTGGGCTCCATCGGACTGTTTCCGTCGGAATATCCGACCGACAAAGTTTTAGAGCTGGGCTATAAATCTTTCCGACAACATGATCTGATCGGACGAAGTCCGATCGCTTGTAGAGAATTACGATTGGACAAAGTTCCACGCATGCTCAGATCAAATTGATTGGCTACTAGCCTGAACGCTGTCCCATCGTAACGAAATAACGTCATCATGTTAGGAACGATCGGATTTTCCGACAACTTTGTCCGACCATGTGTATACAACACTAGTTTCTGACAAAATCTGATGGATTTTGTTGTCGGAATGTCCGATCGTGTGTATAAGGGCTTAGAGGGGATTTTATCAAAACTGGAGCAGCCAGAATCTGGGGCAGTTATGCATGGTAAACAATCAGCTTCTATCTTTCATCTTTAAAGTTTAAGTAAACGAGCTGAAGATAGAGGCTGATTGGTTGCCCCAGATTCTGGCTGATCCAGTTTTGATAAATTCCCATTGACGTCATATTATCAGCTTTCACTGATGACTGTAATCATTTATGAAATAATACATTTATTCTTACATCTTTATCTGATTGGTCCGGTGAAATAAAAGCACCACTAAAATCTGCCTATAGATCTCTTGTAGACAGCTCAGGTGACGTGTTTGTTGCGAAAGACCCCAAAAAACATTAAAAACTTTCTAAGATTTTCTTCTGTCCATTAAGAGTTCCAGATTAATTATACAGACTGTTTTCTTTCTTTCTAGATTAGTTATGGAGCCAGAGATACTTTACTGAGTGATAGAAAGATGTATCCAAACTTTTTCCGGACAGTTCCGGATGATGAGATGCAATATGTGGCCATAGCAAAGTTACTGGAAAGGTTGGAGTGGAACTGGGTCGGGATCCTCACATCTGATGATGAATACGGAGAGAGGGAGATCCGACAACTCAGCAAACATTTATCTAATCATGGAATTTGTATTGAATTCAAGATTCTGGTGTCTGAAAAGAATCATAAAAAAATTCCTCCAGAGCTTCGGACCTCAACTACGGAAGTTCTTATTATTTGTGGCTCAGTTAGTCTGGCTTATTACAAGTTTTTGTATAATAATGCCCCTTATTACACGGAGAAAACATTTATTATACCAGATTCTTGGTCAATGGGTGAAAAGTTTTTTATTCTCAGTAAATGCAGCTTGGTGTTTATGTACCCCTATCTCTACATAAAGGGATTGCTGAAATATTTTTATAGGATTTATCCATCAAGCCGCCCAAATGACCCCCTGATGGAGGATATTCTCATATCTGAATATGGATGCTTTTCAAAAAACCAAATGAAAAATCTCCTTATTCCACTCACAACTGGATATCCTAATAGGAACTGCAGTTTGGAGAAATTTCCACATCATTTCTACTATTCTGATGAGAAAACATCCCATAAAGTGTATATCTCAGTCTACATTTTGGCTCAAGCATTACATGACATGGATTTCACTTATAAAATAAATAACAAAAAATCTGAAATAAATCCCCACACACTAAAGTATAAGGTGAGAGCGTCCAATGAAAGTTTCCTCGTATCTTTTTATACTCGGTCAGTTCAGTACTGGAACACAATGTGCCCAGACAAAAATTACACCCAGTTTAGGTTCATGTTTAGTTTAGAGATGTTTAATCCTTTCACTTCTGGAGCTGTTTTTTTATTTATTTTTTGCAACCATGTTAAAAAAATCATTTTAGGCCTGAAGATTATATAAAACCCCCAAAACAGTATACAGTATATTTTCTATAAGCAGAGACCCTGGAGAAACAATACTTGCTGTATCTTCTTTTTCTGTCACATGATATTAGTGCAATGGTTTACCAAATGTAATCTTTTGTTTTCAGTAAAAGATACACAAAGTCCATTTTAGGGCACACAAATGTAATATATTACCCAATTATTTGGTAGAATATAAAAGATGAGGATGTACTGAATAAATAGTTAGTCAGTATGTCAAGCCTGAAAATGAGCGGCACCTCTGAAATGGTGACAAATTTTAGTACCATCACTTTTCCATAGGTGATGCTTTAAAGGCTAAGTTCACCTTTTGGAGCTTGTTACATGGCACATCAGTATTTAGGGTGTAAAGTGTTCCAGCACATGTTCCCAAACCACCCCCTCCCTTGCCAGTGGGCAGGGGGTTCCTCTCCCTCAAAACTGCGGCCACATTTCAAATTCTCTCCACCCACACAGCCATGGCATTCACTCACAAGAATCTGGGAATTAATAAACTACAAGTCCTGTCTACCATCGTGGCAGACAGAATTGTAGCATCAATGGACTGTAATTGTGCTGATCAGTACACTTGTAGTCCATTCACAAGTCCTCCAGCTTTCTAGCAAAAAGCCTGTACAGATGTATGGGCAGAAAGCTGAAGGACTTGTCTGCAGGAGCCTGACATTGCACCCATGATCCACTGATACCAGATAACTGACAACAAGTCTAAAATTATTGTTCTCACTCCAGTATGTGTGTTGATAACATGTGCAGAAAAATTGAAACTTTATTGCACAGACGCCCCTCTCGTCTGTGTTTATTTTTGTATATGTGTGTATGTGGGGGTGGAGGAGGTTCATATTTATGTATTTTGAGGGCTTAAAATGATTGGATTTAACTTTATTTTTTATCACATGAGGACATGAGTCCCCTATGTGATACTTTTTTGGGGACAGGTTCCCTTTAATGAGACCCCTGATGTCTCCCCTGCCCTCTATTAACCACCTTCAGACCGGACCATTTTGCTGGTAAATGACCAGAGGTCTTTTTACACTTTGGCACTGCGCTGCTTTAACTGGTAATTGCGCGGTCATGCAATGTTGTACCCAAACAAAATTTGCGTCCTTTTCTTCACACAAATAGAGCTTTCTTTTGATGGTATTTGATTGCCTCTGCGATTTTTATTTTTTGCGATATAAACGTAAAAAGACCGCAAATTTTGAAAAAAATGATATTTTCTACTTTTTGTTATTAGAAAAATCCAATAAACTCAATTTTAGTCATACATTTAGGCCAAAATGTATTCAGCCACATGTCTTTGGTAAAAAAAAAGTCAATAATTGTATATTTATTGGTTTGCGCAAAAGTTGTCACATCTACAAACTAAGGTACGTTTTCTGGAATTTACGCAGCTTTTAGTTTACGACTGCCTATCTCATTTCTTGAGGTGCTAAAATGGCAGGGCAGTACAAAACCCCCCCAAATGACCCCATTTTGGAAAGTAGACACCCTAAGGAAATTGATAAGTGGCATGTTGAGCCCATTGAATATTTTATTTTCCTGACGCCTTCATGGCACCACACACTGGGGGTTGTGACTCCGCCCCCACAACCTGACAGGATTGGTTAACTATAAATTTGAAGGGGAGACCTCCCGCTGCATTCTCTTTTTTATCCTCACCTGACAGGTTGGAGCGTTCGAGTTTCAAAGATACCTACAGATGAATAAGCCTCTTACCGCCTCACCCCAGCAGGTTCAAGCCTCTCCTGTTTGGAAGTCCCTCCTGTACAGTCTCTAAATGAGCTCTATGGAGGGAATCCCCGTTCTGATGGTCTCAGGGGACTTCTCATGGATTTTTTACAGGCTTTAAATAAGCCTTTATTATGCAGTGGGCTCCCCTTTTTTCATGTATCCTGCTCGTTTGTCTGCTTATGCATTTATTTCCTTTCTTACTTTTGTGCAGGAGTGGCTGGGTCTTGCTGTCCTCCAGGACAGCTGTCATGGCCGCCGCTAGTATCCTCGCCGCTCTGCGCAGGTCTGTCGGCATCTGGTTGTTTTTTCTCCCACGAAGAGAGGGTTTTTCCCTCTTCCAAGATGGCGCCGGCGTCCTCGAGCCGTTCTGCGCATGCGCGGAGCGTCATTCGGCGCCGTTTTGGCGCCGTTTTTAAAATCACAGCTGTATGCTTCTGCATACTGCTATTTTCAAGATACTGCCCTGTATTTCGATTATCAACTGGATAAGGTAAGAATATTCCTTATTTTTTTTACTGTAGCTGCATAGTTCTTTGTGTATGTATACTGCCTCCTATTTTGCAGATGCTAAATTTTTTAAAGGGACAGGTTTCCAAAAAAAAAAAAAAAAAAATTCTTTAAAAAAAAAAAAAAAAAAAATGTGTGTGTTTTCTAATTATTTGTTTATTATCGGTATCGCAAGGAAAATTCTTTTCTTCTTCCCTTCAGCCTACTCTGTCTACCTTTTTTCATGGAGTCCACTGCCCACGCAGACCATCGACAGCTGGAAAGGTAAGAGGCTCTACAAAGTCGTAGGTGAGTATTGAAGGGGAAAAAGAGTGCCGACTGCTAAAGATGCTGCTTTTCTTGCAGCCCTACCAGATCAAGGGGAGCAAGTCCCAGGCATGGAAGAGGCTCAAATCGCACTTCCAGCAGGAGATCGCACAGAAGTCGCTCCAGGTCCTCATCTCGTCAGAGACATGGTCGCTCCCACCACGGTCGCACTCGGCATAGCCGCTCGGACCACAGGTCTCCTTCCTCTCATCACAGCCATCGCACCAGACCCGCAGCTAACGCCTGCTGGATATGTGGCGCACCGGCCCTTCCGGAGAAGCTTGCCTGTCGCTCTTGCTTCAATGAAGCAACTAAAGAGAAGGAAGCAGACGCCAGAATTGCGACTGACCTCATAAGGGAATCAGTGCGTGAATCTATTTTGGCAACAGCACCTGCTATGGAGGTGGCAGGCCCTAGCACATCCACTGCGCACACATATCATTCTCAAGCTTCAGAATCATCCTCAGATAATGACGGCCAGGAAATGTCTGCAGGATTTGATTTTTCTTTGGTGGAACCATTTGCAAAATCGGTCAAGGAGGCTATCGGCTGGGAGGATATTATTCCTGTACCTCAGAAGACCCGCAAGTACTTTCCCAATTTAAAAAGACGACCAGAGTCCTTCCCATTTATTGAGGAACTCGGAGATCTTATTAAAGATGAGTGGGAATCAGACAAGCGTCCGAGCATAGCAAACAGGTTAGCGAAGATGTATCCGCTGGACGAATCAAAGGTTAAACCTCTGATTAATGCTCCCATAGTGGATTCCTCCCTGATGCGCCTGGCCCGTCATGTCACTTTGCCCATTGAAGATGCGGTCTCTTTTAAAGACGTATTGGACCGTAAAATGGACTTGGAGTTAAAGAAAGCGTATTCCATGGCAGGGGGCTCCTGCAGACCGGCTATTACTACGGCGGCAGTGGCAAAAGCTATTTCTGGATGGGCTACTAAATTGGAGAAGGATCTGCTAGAAGGTGCAGAAATGGAGAAATTAGTCTCTTCCTTGCAAGAGATTAGGCTGGCAGGCGACTTTGTAGCAGAGGCCTCAGTGGACATTATAAGATCTTCGGCCAGAACAATGTTGGCATCGGTAACAGCTAGAAGGGCCCTATGGCTGAAACCATGGATGGCCGATACAGCCTCTAAAATAAATTGGTGCAAGATCCCTTTCGATGGTGCTAATCTCTTTGGGGCCAAACTGGATTCGGCTATTTCCAAAGTCACAGGAGGGAAGTCTGGTCTGATCCCCTCCGACAGAAGACCCAAAGTTCACAAAGGGCCTTCTTTCAGGCGAAATCTTCCGGACAAGTATAGAGAGTCCAGATCCTATCGTCCCGGCAGAGAATTCAGGAGGGATTGGAAGAATACCAAGCCTTCTTTTCTGAGAATGCAAAAGACCAAGGCTACACCCGCAGGGGAGCATCCTAAATCCTTTTGAAAGTTTGCCCGCTCACCCAGCCCAGGTGGGCGCCAGGCTAAGAGGGTTTATTCGGATCTGGGCAAGTCATATACAGGACAATTGGGCACTGTCCACAATCAGGTATGGGCACAAGTGGGAATTCATCAACGGGTTTCCAGGCAACCACTTTCAGCCTACCAGAATGCCTTCCACACTATTCAGGAAAAGCCTCCTGATAGAATATGTAGCGGATCTAAAACAGAAGGGGGCTATTGTGGAGGTTCCATCAACTCAAAGAGGGAGAGGTTTCTACTCCCCGTTATTTTTGGTAAGGAAGAGAACAGGAGATTTTCGTCCAGTACTGGATCTCAAGAAGCTCAACAAGAACATCAAAATAGAAGCTTTCAAAATGGAGAGTCTCCAGTCCATACTCCTGGCAATAAATCTGGGCGATTGGATGCTGTCCGTAGATTTGTCGGACGCCTATCTTCACATCCCAATACATTCAGCCTTTCAGAAATTTCTTCGGTTCTCCATCAATCATTCCCATTTCCAGTTTCGATGCCTTCCATTCGGCATTTCGTCGGCTCCCAGGACCTTTACCAAAACTCTTCTACCGTTAGTGGCGTTCCTGAGGGGGAAAGGTCTTCGAATTCACCATTATTTAGACGACATCCTGCTGTTAGCAAAAAGTCAAGAGTTATTACTTCACCATCGGGAAATTCTTCTTTCAACTCTCCACAACTTCGGGTGGATCGTCAATTTCGGAAAAAGCAGTTTACAACCTACACAGAAGATGGTGTTTCTAGGGGCACAACTGGACACCAAACAGAACAGAGTTCAGTTACCACAGGCAAAGATTCAGCTCCTAATTCAAAAGATGCGGAGACTGCTGTCAGCAAGTCATCTTTCAGCCAGGGCCTGTCTAAGCGTGCTGGGATCCATGTCGGCCACCATACCCATGGTGCAATGGTCCCAATGGCACATGAGGACCCTACAAATCTCCTTTCTCAGGCAGTGGAATGGAGTGTCCATGCATCAGACTATTGTCATTTCCAAGCCGGTGAAACAGTCAGTATGGTGGTGGACACACCAGTACAATTTAGAGAAATTCAAGCCAATAGTCCCTCCAGACCCAGAAGTGGTGACTTCGGACGCCTGTCAGAGCGGCTGGGGAGGACACTACCAGGATCTAGCAGTCCAGGGCCAGTGGCAGTTCCAAGCCCTAGGGGTAGTTTCCAATATTCTGGAACTCAGAGCAGCCTTCCATGCCCTAACGGCATTCACATCTCTGCTCTCGGGGAAGAGCGTGCTTATCAGGATGGACAACAAGGTGGCAGTATCTTATGTGCAGAGACAGGGAGGTACAAGGAGTGTCACCTTGATGGAAGAAGTTCGTCCCATTTTGGATTGGGCCCAAGTTCACCTAGCAGACTTGAGAGCAGTATATGTTCCAGCAACACAAAATGTATTGGCCGACTATCTGAGTCGGAAGCCGTTGTCCAACAACGAATGGTCTTTGAGTCCTCAAATTTTTCTTTCCTGACGGGAACCTGGGGGACACCGGAGATAGATCTAGCAGCTACTCCCTTGAACACCAAATGTCGCAGGTTCCTGTCGAGGAATCCGTTTCCGTCAGCCGAGGGAATAGACTGCCTGACACATCAATGGAGTTTCAAGTTGGGGTATATATTCCCGCCTACTCCTCTAATTGCGAGGTTCCTGTCCAGACTTCGGAGGTTTTCAGTAACAGTAATCGCAATAATTCCGTTCTGGCCGAGGAGGCCGTGGTTTACGACTCTTCTACAACTCAGTGTCCAGCCACCAATTGCTCTGCCACTAGAACCAAACCTCCTCTCACAGGGGCAGTTTCTTCATCCTGCTCCCGAGAGGTTACATTTGATGGCCTGGAAGTTGAAAGGTCTAGGTTGAAGGCGCAAGGCTGCTCCCAGGAGGTCATTTCTACTTTAATGCAGGCTAGGAAAGTTTCCACGAATTCCGTCTATACTAGAATTTGGGAAAAGTTCTGCCTTATGGCCCAAGAAAAAGGTTGGGACCCTCTTGCTCCAGGACCACCTCAGATCCTGGAGTTTCTTCAGTCAGGAATTAACAAAGGCCTCAGTTCAAGCACCCTCAAGGTGCAGGTTTCGGCTCTCTCGGCTAAAACAGGCACCAAATGGGCTTTTCATCCTCTGGTCATCCAATTTCTGAAGGCTAGTCTGAAGATAAAGCCTCCTAGGAAGCCTATGTTTCCGGCATGGGATCTATCGGTAGTTCTCCACGCTTTTTCTAGTCCACCATTTATTCCTGCGGAATCTATCTCACTATGGGACCTGACCTTGAAGCTTGCCTTTCTGATTGCCATAACATCGGCCAAGAGAGTGTCGGAAATTCAAGCCTTGGTTATTTCGGAGCCTTATCTGGTTTTCTTTCCAGACAGGGTAGTTCTTAGACCCTCAGATCGTTTTATACCCAAAGTGGCTTCTTCCTTTCACTATAACCAAGATATTGTCCTTCCATCCTTCACTGATGATCAGGGATATCCTCATCCGCTGGACATTAAATCCACCATCACCAACTACCTGTCAGCTACAACCTCTGTTAGGAAAACGGACTCTCTCTTTGTTATTCCTCATGGAACTAGACGCGGAATGCCAGCTTCCTCACGCACTATTGCGACCTGGTTGGTGAGGGCCATTAAAAAGGCATATTCTACGCAACATTTGACGATTCCAGAGGGCGTCAGGGCTCATTCTACTAGGGCAGTGGCTACTTCCTGGGCGGCATATTGCAGAGTTTCTCCGGAGACGATTTGTAGGGCAGCTACATGGTCTTCTGAACATACCTTCATTTCTCACTATAGAGTGAACTCTGCCCTTTTGTCCTTGGCAGAGTTTGGTAGATCTGTTATTAGAGCCAACACTTCGGCATTATAGGAATTAAATATATTTTGCATTTACCCACCCGTCTGGCGAGTTATTTCCCAGTGTGTGCTGCCATGAAGGCGTCAGGAAAACGGAAAATTCTATACTCACCTTTCCGTAATTTTCCTTTCCTGACGCATCTTCATGGCACCACACAAATCCCTCCCGTTTATTTAATTTATGTTGATATTTACAGAGAATGCAGCGGGAGGTCTCCCCTTCAAATTTATAGTTAACCAATCCTGTCAGGTTGTGGGGGCGGAGTCACAACCCCCAGTGTGTGGTGCCATGAAGATGCGTCAGGAAAGGAAAATTACGGAAAGGTGAGTATAGAATTTTCCGTTATTTTGCCTCAAGCGATTGAATAATGACAAAAAAAAATATTTTTTTTTTTTTACACAAAGTTGTCACTAAATGATATATTGCTCACACATGCTATGGGCATATGTGAAATGACACCCCAAAATAAATTCTGCTGCTTCTCCTGAGTACGGGGATACCACATATGTGGGACTTTTTGGGAGCCTAGCCACGTACGGGGCCCTGAAAACCAAGAACCGCCTTCAGGTTTTCTAAGGGCGTAAATATTTGACTTCACTCCTCACTACCTATTACAGTTTTGAAGGCCATAAAATGCCAAGATGGCACAAAACCCCCACAAATGACCCCATTTTAGAAAGTAGACACCCCAAGCTATTTGCTGAGAGGCATGTTGAGTCCATGGAATATTTTATATTTTGCCACAAGTTGCGGGAAAATTACAAACTTTTTTTTTTTTCACAAAGTTGTCACTAAATGATATATTGCTCACGCATGCCATGGGCATATGTGAAATGACACCCCAAAATAAATTCTGCTGCTTCTCCTGAGTACGGGGATATCACATATGTGGGACTTTTTGGGAGCCTAGCCGCGTACGGGGCCCCGAAAACCAAGCACCGCCTTCAGGCTTTCTAAGGGCGTTACAGTTTTGAAGGCCATAAAATGCCAAGATGGCACAAACCCCCCCCCAAATGACCCCATTTTGGAAAGTAGACACCCCTAAATTTAGGGGTACACTAGTGAGACTAGGTAATAAATGGCGGGTGCCCTGAAACTATAAAAAAAATAACTAACCAACCAGCGTCACCTGTAACAGTTATATGGTGATCACTGGTGAAAGGGTTAACTAGGGGGCAATCAGTGGGCTTTATGCGGTAGTATATGGGGGTCCCTGGTGCTATAAAAAGCTGCAGCGAACCTAAATACCTACCTGCCTAACTAGCGTCACCTGTGACACTAATACAGTGATCAGAAAAACGAATCCGCGGCGGGTTCCCGCATCGCATGCCTCCCGGCGGCAGTTCACACTGCCCTATGCGAACTGCTGGGAGTGTCAGTGAAATGTTAATGACACCCCCAGATCAGTTTGCATATCGCAGTGCGATCTGCAAACTCGGATCGCATGGTGTGAACACCCATGCGATCCGATTCTGCTGCGGACCAAAAAAAGGGTCCCGTGCGAGTTTGCGGCGGGTGCGGCGGGTGCGACACGAATTCAGCCATACTATCTGTATGGCTGAACTCGAATCGCACAGAGATCGGATGTGATTTGCACTGCAGTGCGGTGCGAATCACATCCGTTCTCATAAACCGCTGCAATGTGAACCCAGCCTTAGTGACACTGGCGACGGGGGGTGATCACGGGGTTAAACCTTTATTGGGGGGGGTTAGGGGGGTACCTTAGAACTAAAGGGGGCTAACCCTAACTGCCCTAACAGTTATTACAGTCACAAATGACACCCGCTGGGTGATCAGGGGGTTAAACCTTTATTAGGTAATAAATGGCGGGTGCCCTGAAACTATAAAAAAAATAACTAACCAACCAGCGTCACCTGTAACAGTTATATGGTGATCACTGGTGAAAGGGTTAACTAGGGGGCAATCAGGGGGCTTTATGCGGTAGTATATGGGGGTCCCTGGCGCTATAAAAAGCTGCGGCGAACCTAAATACCTACCTGCCTAACTAGCGTCACCTGTGACACTAATACAGCGATCAGAAAAACTATCGCTTATTAGGCTGGGTTCACACTGGAGCGATGCGGGAACGCCACGAATCCGCGGCGGGTTCCCGCATCGCATGCCTCCCGGCGGCAGTTCACACTGCCCTATGCGAACTGCTGGGAGTGTCAGTGAAATGTTAATGACACCCCCAGATCAGTTCGCATATCGCAGTGCGATCTGCAAACTCGGATCGCATGGTGTGAACACCCATGCGATCCGATTCTGCTGCGGGCCAAAAAAAGGGTCCCGTGCGAATTTGCGGCGGGTGCGGCGGGTGCGACACGAATTCAGCCATACTATCTGTATGGCTGAACTCGAATCGCACAGAGATCGGATGTGATTTGCACTGCAGTGCGGTGCGAATCACATTTGTTCTCATAAAAAGCTGCAATGTGAACCCATCCTTAGTGACACTGGCGACGGGGGGTGATCACGGGGTTAAACCTTTATTGGGGGGGTTAGGGGGGCACATTAGAGCTAAAGGGGGCTAAACCTAACTGCCCTAACAGTTATTACAGTCACAAATGACACCAATGCAAAAAAAAAAAGCAATTGGTGTCACTGTGACTGGGGGGGCAGGGGTAATTGGGGGGTGATCGGGGGGTAAAGGGGGGGTGTGAGTGTGCCTGGCATGTTCTACTGTATGTGTGGTGTGTTGGTGCAACTCACCAAACCTCTCTCCTCGGTGCCGGAACGAAAAATACCGACACGGAGGAGAGAATACATCACTTCCTCTCCTGTGTTTACATTACAGGAGAGGAAATGATGTCACGGGACATTTTCATTCGTCGGGAGCGATCGCGAGGGGGTGGCCATGAATGAATGGCCGTCCCCTCGTCCAGGATCGCTCCCGAACGAATACCGACCACCGCAGGCACCGGGCGGGGGCCCGATCGGGCCCCCGACCGGCGGGCAGGCAAGGACGTACATGTAAGCCCTTATGCCTGCCCGTGCCATTCTGTCGACGTACATCGTCGTGCGGCGGTCGGCAAGTGGTAAAGGAATGGAGTGCAAATCACGCTCCATTAGCTTCTTCCCAGTGGCAGGAGGACCCCAAAGTCACATTTTACTGATTACTTCTGCTTAATTGATAGGGGAGATCAACAAACAAACATTCACTGGTCTCCCTAATGGAGGCTGCCATTGCTGAATTCTCCTTGGAGAATAATAGTTCTTTGGATGTTCAGATTCTTTCATATCGGAGTTGTCTGACTCCAGTTATACAGGAAATATTTCTGACAATGATTTCCTGAAGTCACACACAGCAAGGTATCTATACGTTTTTAGGGCTAAACTTTAAAAAGTCAAGATGATATATTAATTCTGAGCACATTGGGGGGATTTGAAGTCATCTCGAGGGATCTAACCATCAGTGGTGCTCTGTTTTGGTTTTCTTTTTATTTATTTTATTAGTTATTCAGTTTTTAACCACCTTAAGAATAGGCTGCCCCACCACCACCACTTTTTCTGGCCCAGGCCATTTTCAGTTTTCAGCACTGTAACACTTTGAATGATAATTACTCAGTCATGCAACAATGTACCCGAATGAAATGTTATCATTTTTTTTAAACAGATAGCGATTTATTTTGGTAAGATTTAATCACCAAATTTTTGTTTTGCAATATAAATGAGTAAAATCTATTCTGATTTCTCCCCCCCCCACAAGCTATATTCTATATTAGACCATTTTTTCTTTACGGCCGCTCTCCTTCCTTATGTAATCTCCTCAGAGATAAACCCCATTACCTGCTCGGACCATGCACCCATTGAACTAGACATTGTTTTGACGTCTTCAAATCCCAAGACGTGCCATTGGTGTCTCAATGAATCCCTGATCAAAAATCCAGTATCCCAAACCCACTTACAACAGAAGCTGACTGAATTCTTCCAACTAAATGATGGGTCGGTTTTCGGATATATCCACCTTGTGGGTGGCCCATAAGGCTTTCTTCAGAGGCGAGCGCATATCTACAGGCTCTCGCCTGAAATGAGACCCTGCCAAATTAAAAGTCGATCTCCTTGCTTAACTACAAACTGTAGAGAAGCACCTGTTGGAATCCCCCACTGTGGAAAGATTGAGAGCTGTTACCTCAATCTGAAACCAAATCAAATCATTTGATGTGACTAAAATTTCCAAATCTATGCTATGGACCAGACAAAAATTCTATGAATTTTCAAATAAACCACATAGGATGCTAGTTAACAGGTTAAAGTCACAGCCCTTTCTATCATTACCTGACCACCTGATGCAGCCTGACGGCACCCCTACATATTGCCCTAAAGCTATGTCTAAAGTATTCGGGGACTTCTATAAGCAGTTATATAATTAGCAAAAAGAGAGATATATGGGATTTTAAGGTACAAATTAAAGGTAAATTAAAGGTAATTAAATCAAATTTTAATATAAAAATAAATAAAATAATTTTATTAGAAAATGTAGATAAAAAGTAGTGAACACAAGTACATTCAAGGTCATAAGTACATACACCTAATGCCTATTACAGACAACGATAGTACTGTATTCACATATATATGATCATCATCCAACCAGCTTCTACGTGTTTCGCCGTAGGGGCTTCATCAGGAAAGTGGGCGAGATCATTTCAATTTAAAACAAGACAAAATCTATGGAAATTAATAATTAAGATTGCGCTATGGACAAATTGTACAACGATTATTCGCTGCAAGGATGAATAAAGGAAGATTATAAAATCAAATAAGATAAAGTTAAATAAACTCAAGAGGTTGAAGCTGCCTATGCTTAGATCCTACTACTTAAAATAAAGGAGTAGGCCAGAAATATAAAGTACAAATTAAGCTTTGGCGCTAAAACCTTTCCTAATGTACACCTGGGTGCCAAAAAATGGGTGTGTAGTGATCTAATCTGTGTTAGTTGGCCTTATTTATTACCCCAGGGAATAATATACCAAAAATAATGTGAACCAACGTAAAATGTGTAGTCTCCTGGTGTCTTGTAGGTAGTGTCTACCAAATATCTATACATATACCTCTTTATAAATAAAGTAAGAAAAATAAATAAGAATTAAGAAGTTAAAAATACCCAGTGGTGTGCAACCCAAAAGTGCACATGTGCTGTGAAAAAGTGATAAATATGTCACATAAAAGATAAAAATAAAATAAAAATAAGTACAGAAAATATATATACTAGGTGCAAAAGATCATATGCGAACCACAAGCCACAATATTAGTGATCCATAAACTGTACTCTATATTATAAGTCCCAAAAATGACAGTCCAAAATGATCGTAAAGATAACAAGAAAAAAATGACAAAAAGAAATCCTTCAATATCCAAACGAATTTTTCAAAATCGCATCACACAATTGCTGAAAAAACACATAAAGTCTTTTCAAGTAAAAGGATAGAACAAGGTGACTAGTGCAGGAAGGTTAGGAGCATTCCTCTCCGGTGCGCCACTCAGTGTCAGGAGAATATAATTGCGCTCACCAGACAGAGAACCCTCAATGGGTAAGCCGAGCAGTCACAGTATGAGCCACTGTGCAGCTTTCTTTGGGCTCTGCTCCTGCTGTGCTGGGGGAATGTTCGCCCTTTTACTTCCGCATATAGTCCGTTAACAAGTACATGAGGGAGGAAACAGAAGTACATTCCTAGTGCAACACGGTCTTAGAACTGTTTATTTACTTTAAAAAATTCCAATTACTCACAATATCTGAGAAAAAACAATCCGCCTTAGTATCGGCTGCGCCGGCGTTGCTGCCTGTATACCAATGTGAGGTGCACGTCCTAGGCCACGCCCTACGCGTTTCGTCAGAGCGACGTCATCTTTTACATTCTGCACTTAGAGGCACCTTTCTCTTTCCTTTACAAAATCCAATTTGTATTTCTTTTGTATCTGACTGATTTGTATTTTACTTCTGGGAGAATCAGTGAGCCAATCACACAAGCAGGAAATTATATTTCTGGGGGAGGGGATTCTGTACAGCATCTGTGTAAAGAACGCCTCCAGGTGGCCATATTGCATTTTACAGAACATTTTAGAGCTATAGATTGAAGAGAAAAGGTCATTTTTAATAGCATTCAATTACAATATGACTTGAGCTCATTTTTCTCATGAAAGTGGAATTGCCCTTTAACCTTTTCGCTGCCAGAACCATTTTTGCGTTTTTTGCACACACGTTTAAAAAATAATTTTAGGCTTGAAGATTACACAATACCCCCAAACATTATATATTTTCTGAAAGCAGAGACCTTAGAGAACGAAATAGTGGTTGTTCCAATTTTTTATGTCATACAGTATTACCACAAAGGTTAAGGAAATTCAACATTTCTGTAGAAATCACACCAACGTGAGTTTTAGGCAATGGTAAAATATAAAAGATGAGGTTTCATGAGTCAATAGATACCCAACATGCCAAACCTTATATTTTTGAGTGCCCGTGAAATGGCGTCAAACTTCAGTACCCTATATCTTATATAGGCAATGCTTCAGAAACCCCCTATAGGTATCAGGTTAGCGTTAAGGAGGAGGTCTTGTATTAGAATTATTGCTCTCACTCTGGCATGTGCGGCGATATGTAACAATATGTATTGAGATCAACATTTTCACGTGTAGGCACCCCCCCCCGTGCATGCGTTTACATTTGTGTGTGTGTATATGTGTGGGTGGGAAGCCTCACATTTTATTTTTGGAGGGGGGGTTATGTGCTTGGGTGTAACTTTATGAATTTTTTAAAAAAATTAACATTTTTTTTAATTTACCTTTTTTTTCATCACGTAGGGGACAAAAAGTCCCCTATGTGATGTTTTTTGGTGTAAGACAAGTTTTTGGCGCAAATCAAAGATGATATTATTATGTTCCCACTACGAGAAAAAGTCTATGAGAATACATGGAGTAATCAAGTCCAAGAGAGTAATTGAATGCTCTTAGTTCATTTTGTGGGGGGGGGGGGGGAATCCGCATGCAGGGCTGCCACCTTAGAAGAGCTGAAACCAAGCTCCCGGATTGCTGTAGATAAGAAGAGAAGAAGAGAGGGGCGCCTCTGGGTGCAGATTTTTCCAAACGCTTTATTTACAATGTAACAATAGTAAAATTTGCACTCACATTTGGTAGGTTAAAAGTAGGCATTTATCACAAGAGGGGTCATCTCGTGTATCTGATTAAAAACGTCAGCCAGTGATCCGGTCCACATCTGCCATCCTTCCTGTTCCTCTCAGCGTTGTCCACTACTGATGTTAGATAAGTGCCGGCTTATGGTAGACGCAGAGTATGTAGATTCAAAATGAGGCTTGGGAAGCAGAGACGGCCAGGGCACGGAGCTGTGACGTCATGAGTATGCGACGCGTTTCTTGAGCGTATGGGTCGAGATTGCAAGACGACCGCGCTCTTTCATCAGGCTAATCAGAAGAGAAAGGAGGGGACTAGGAATTTAAATAGGGGCAGGTTTTAAAATAGGCCTGGCTAAAAATGGACTGGGACAAGTGATGGGGCGTGACCAGAGCGGAATGTGAAGGGAAAGTAGAAGAGATGGGCTGTGAGAGGGGAGGGACAAGAGGAAAAACAAGTGTACGGCATAATATGAGATGATAATATGAAGGGCACCTGACAGAAGAGGGGGAAGGGGGAGGGAGGAACCTGTTGGGTTATGCTACGGCAAATTAGTTTACTGAGGAATGCTATGTGCATATCAGCAATAGCCTAAGTTATATCCAGATGTTTTTTGGTGACAGGTTTTCTTTATTGAGATATGCAGGGTCTAAAAGACCTCTGATGTCTACTCTGTGCTCCACCAAATGTGATCTGCATTGCAAAACATTATTTCCTGGCTGAGCGAGCCGGGGACACCGAGAACTTGACCCGCAAGTGATGTCAGAGACGTCTCTTTCTGGGTCACAAGAAGAAGGGGAGGAGAGCATATGTGTGTCCACTCTTCTCTTTCCCCTCCAGCCACCAGCACCCACCATGGAGCTCCCGAACCCACAGATGGGCAGCCTCCAGATTGTGTGCAATACCTCCGCCATCAGGTCTGTACAACGTACGGACCTGGCGACTAAAGGGTAAAGTGCCTCTTCTCCAGAGTGAATACCTATAATCTATCAGTCCTCATAGCTGAGATCCTCTGTCCTCCTTGTTCATTGTGTTGCCATTTGCTGAACTCTTTCTAATTCATCAACATCTTTCCTGAGGATTGGTGACCAAAACTGAACTGTATGTTCACATTGAGGCTGAGCCAGTGTATTGCAAAGGGGTAGAATTATTGGTTTATGTCTGGAATGTTCCCATTAACAAAGAACATTGTTTATAAATAGTACCAATAAAATGTATCTGATTCTAAGTGCTCAGCAAACAGGTCATCTCATCCCGATGGCATTCTCTGATTGAGATATAACTAGATAAACAATCTATAGTCCAAAAAATCATTAGACGTTCTATATACTTGTTACCTATAATCATTTCTGCCATTTTTTAAGCTGTCCCGCTATGTAAAAGAAGTCCAGTACAAGGATCCGAATGGCAAGGTCATGATATTTAATGATAAAGGAGAACTGCCCAGCCCGCTGGACATTGTAAATTGGATTACAATAATTAAAGGTGGAAATATCACTGATTGGATGTTTGTGGGTCACTTTGATGGGTCCCTTTCAGAGGGTCAGCAACTTACACTAGAACCGGAGCTAATATCATGGAGAGGAGACAAGGTGAGTTACACTGGGGAAGATGATAAAGAAGTTATACAAGAAACATACTAGTTTTGACCCTAAAGCCCATCTCCAGACATATCCTAACCCCCTCCCCCCATCCTGTTCATAGACGCCCAACATTTTCCCTGACTCATTCCATGGTGATTAGATGAAGGTGTCAGGTCTAGATGTGTGGATATAAATGCCGGGATATGTTCCCATCACTCATTATAACTGAAGAAGTGGATAAACTACAAAACATCTTCTACATTACAGAACAAGTCCAGTTGAATGTGACTGACTACTATTACCTCCCCCTCCTCATCACACAGACCGGGACATAGACACTCATAGAAGGACCGACCCCTGTGTACAGAAGAAGATAAAAGACTTTGGAGTGGAATGACCGACAGTATTATCCATGGCCAGATTCTACCCAGACCTTCTGAATTGATCTGACTGTAAAAAGAAGGAGAAAACAATTTAGAGTAGTAATTGCCCCGATCAGAAATTTGCAGTTACTGTATATACATTAAGAAACATGGAGCTACCTGGATTTCTGTATGAGTGACTCCTAAAATGCGGTCAAATGTGGTTGATTTTCTCTTTGGATTTTTAAAGCAGCGTTTATACTTGTACTGATAGTTTTGTTGCTGTAACCTTTCTAATGAAAGGATTCTGCTAGTACTCCTAGATGTCTATTACTGTCTTCTGGTTCAGAGCATATTCTGTGGTATCCAGACTAATGAAGGGCCACCTTCTGGAATGGTCCATGTGTTTCCACCAAGGTATACGGTATATGCTGTATCATTTTATACATCAGAAGCTTGGCTTACCTTCACTATTTTATATCTGTAATTTTGCTCTTTAATAAATCATATAGCTCTATATTATCTCAGGTCCCAAGAGGTCGATGTTCCGAGGAATGTCTTCCAGGGTTCCGTAAATCTGTAAGAGAAGGATATCACCCATGTTGTTATAATTGTGCTCCATGTTCAGAAGGAGAAATATCAAACCATTCTGGTAAGCTTTAGGTTTCTTTAAGTACAAACTCTGATATTGAATTAGAAAATTAAAGCATTTAAAGTCCTTAAATTGAGTTTGTTTTTTTAAAATATATTTTTGGGGCATATTTATTATAGCAAAAAGTAAAAAATAATAATGCGTTTTTTTAAAAAAAAATTGTGGCTCTTTTTTTGCTTATAGCGCAAAAAATAAAAACCACAGGGGTGATCAAATACCACCAAAAGAAAGCTCTATTTGTGGGAAAAAAAGGACGTCAACTTTATTTGGGAGCCACATCGCACAATCGCGCAATTGTTAGTTAAAGCGACGCAGTGCCAAATCGGAAAAAGTGGTCTGGTCTTAAGCCAGCAAAATGGTCCGGTCTGAAAGTGGTTAAAGAGGAGTTTCCATAAAAAAAATAAGTCAGCAGCTACAAATACGGCAACTGCTGACTTTTAATAATCGGACACTTACCTGTTCCAGGGTCCAGCGAAGCCCCGCTCGTCCCCCCCTCCACTCTGCGGCGTTGGCATTGTAACTGTGGGCACCCGGCTGTGGCTTCACAGCCAGGCACCCACTGCACAAGCATGCGAGTCATCTGAGACCGGTCACGTGTCCCAGATGACTGACAGGAGGGAGGGGGCAGAGCTGAGCCCTTCCTGTGCCGACGGGAAGTGATGTCACCAGCTCAGGCACTGAAGGAGGCAGACTACGAGGAACCCCCTAGCAAGAGGCATTTATTGTTGAGTTAAAAAAAATCCAATTTTTTTTTTTTTTTTTAGGAATTTGAATGATTTTTTTTCTGTGCAACACCACTTTAAAGTGGAGTTGCCCCCCCCCCCAAAAAAAAAAAATCATTAATGTTCCTAGAAAAAAAAAAAAAAAATTTTTTAACTCACCTCTAAATGGTTGTTGCTAGGGGGTTCCTTGAAGTCTGCCTCCTTCAGTGCCTGGCAGATCTCTGTTCTGACAAGGGGGAAGGGATGGATTCTGTGTCCCTGCAAAGCGCAGTATAAAATCCATCTCTTCCCCTAGTAAAAGCAGCACACACAGTACAAAAAAACACTGGCTAGGCAAACAGTTAACCCTTTTATCGCCCCGATGTTTAAACCCTTCCCAGCCAGTGTCAACAGTGACAGTGCATATTTTTAGCACAGATTACTGTATTAGTGTCACTGGTATGCGGAAAGTGTCAAAAGTGTCAGTTAGTGTCAGATTGCCCATCACAATATCACAGTCCCTCTATAAGTCACTGATAACTGCCATTGCTAGTATAAAAAATAACTATAAAATAAAATAAAAATTCCATAAATATATACCACAGTTTGTATACAACAGTTCACATAAACCAATCAATATATGCTTATTGGGATACATTTTTATTACCAAAAACATGTAGCAGAATACATATTGGCTTAAAATTTGATCTTTGTGAAAAAAAATTATTGAATGTGTTTAATAGCAGATTTCAAGATTGTTGGTCTTTTTTTGTTTATAGCGCAAAAAACAAAAAGCGCAGAGATGATCAAAAAATGGCCTATTCATGAAGGGGGGTAAATCTTCTGGAGGTCAAGTGGTTGAGGATAAATACAGACAACATGATTTAATACTGTCAAATAGCTACCATACCTAATGATATTTTCACTTATTTTTGCTCTACAGACAGTGAACTCTGCAAGAAATGTCCTGAAAATGAATGGCCCAACAAAGCTAAAACTATTTGTATTGACAAGGTCAATGAGTATTTATCATATGAGGAGGATATTCTAGTTTTATTTTTTTCTATAACTTCAGTCATATTGTCTACAACATCTCTCCTTATACTTGGACTATTTGTTTGGTTTCGGAGCACTCCCATAGTCAGAGCCCATAACCGGAACCTCAGCTTCATTCTGCTCCTCTCCCTCATACTGAGCTTCCTTTCTGTATTCCTGTTCCTTGGCCGTCCTGTGGATATTACCTGTATGCTGCAACAAGTCACTTTTGGAATTCCCTTCACCATCTCAGCATCTTCTATCCTAGCCAAAACCATCATGGTCTTCATTGCTTTTAAAGCCACCAGACCTGGAAGCTCTTGTAGAAAATGGGTGGGAGTCAAACTTCCCAATACAGTCATGTTATTCTGCTCATCCATTCAGGTTATGAATTGCATTCTCTGGTTGTCCATCTCTCCACCATTTCAGGAGTATGACATGGACTCCTATCCTGGGAAGATCCTCATTCAGTGTAATGAAGGGTCAGTTATCGGGTTCTACTCTATGTTGAGTTATATGGGGTTTCTGGCAGCTGTGAGTTTTGTTCTGGCTTTCATGGTGAGGACATTACCGGACAGTTTTAATGAGGCCAAGTACATCACCTTCAGCATGCTGGTGTTCTGCAGTGTCTGGATTGCCATGATCCCGGCCTATCTGAGCACCAGAGGGAAATACATGGTGGCTGTGGAGATATTCGCCATACTGACCTCCAGTGCTGGAATATTATTGTGTATGTTTTCTCCAAAACTCTACATTTTAGTTTTAAAACCTGAACTGAACACAAGAGGGACAATGCTGGGGAAAAGAATGTTGTAAATGTAACACATTGATTGAATGTATAATGCTGTAGATCAGATTAAACAAGCTCAGTCAGATTGCTACCATCATCATCGCCATCATTATGAATGACATTATCATCGGCATTATGAATTTTTTGGGTACATTGACTGCCTTCTGTCTGCCTATTGTACATAAGTGGATGGAAGGTGGATGTTACAGGATTGGATGTATATTAGAGATTCAATTTTTTCTTGCTCTTACATACCCCCTGGCATGCACAAGCAAAGTACTGTGACTGTATTGTCCATTGGACAGTGCTGATCACAATAAAATGGTGTGACCAATCAAAGCATCACACAATGTAACCAACACCTGAAGTTGTCAGCTTGCCCCCACTTTGCCCTCACACACTGATTGGAGTGTGATAAAAAAGAAAGATTCAAGATCACCAGCCGGTACAAGTGCAATCCAGTACCAGCAGTACCAGAAACAGCTTCAGTCTTCCTTCTATTATCATTCATCCCTCTACAGCACAGATATTAAACACAAGGCCCACGGGCTGAACATGGCTCACCAGACCTTGACATGTGATCCTCTAACCCAGTTCTGCAGCCTGAATGTGGAACTCCATTCTAGATCTCACTCTCCGCTCCTCACTATCACTTGTAAACACAGAAGCCTTCTATTATCACAAGGGATCTCTTTGCTCTCAGTGGTTCCAGAACTAACAGATCCCTGTACACACTCACAGTGGGGCACAGCGGGGACAGATCTCCAGAGTCTGAGAGAGAAAATGATCTCCCTGCAGGGTGAGGCAGAGCCACCTACACAGGGAGGTACTAGAGTCAGGCCAGGAAGAAGAGAGAGATGTGAGGAAGCTTTATAGAGGGGGTGAGGTTGCACACTGTGCATAGTGTTCCCCTGAACCCTGCGCTCTGTACATAGTGCACTCCTGAATTCTACACTCTGTACATTGTGTAATCCTGAACTCTGCATTCTTGATGTAACACACTCTTTAACCACTTGCCTCCTGACGATCATCAAATGACGGTTGGGCGGCATCATCAGTGCCCTGATTACAATTAAGTGCCATCAATGCCAACAATGAGACTGATGCCACTGCCAGCAATTGGCACCAATCTGTACCCACATGTGGCAGCAATAAGTGCCCACAAGTGCCAGCAATCAGTGGCCATGAGTTATGCTCGTCAGTGCTGTCTTTCAGTGCTGCCATCAATGCCCATCACTGCTGCCCATCAATGCCACCCATCAATGGCCATCAGTGCCACCCATCAGTGCCACCTATCTGTGCCTGCCAGTGCTGCCTATCCATGCCCACCAGTGCCCTATCTGTGCCCAGTGCCCACCACTGCCACCCAGCAGAGCTGCCTATCAGTGCTCATCAGTGAGACATATCAGTGCCACCTATCAGTGCCCATAAGTGCGGCATATTCGTACCTCCACATTAGTGCCACCTAATCGGTGCCCATAAATGCTGCCTCATCAGTGCCCATCAGTGCCCATCAGTGAAGAAAAAAAAATGACTTATTTACAAAATATACTGTCAGAAACGAAGAAAAACTTTTTTCAAAATGTTTTGAAAAACAAAACCCCAGGAGTGATTGAATGCCACCAAAAGAAAGTTTAATTTGTGTGAATAAAATGATAAAAATTCACATGGTTACAGGGTAGCATGACTGCGCAATTGTCATTCAAAGTGTGACAGCGCTGAAAGCTGAAAAATGGCCTGGGCAGGAAGGGGTATAAGTGCCCTGCATTGAGGTGGTTAACCCTGAACACTGTACCTAGCACACCTCAGATACAACTGGACCATTAGACACAACCATACTGTGTGCTGATACGGCCCACAATGAAATTGAGTTTGACATCCCTGCTCTACAATATATCTAGGCAATTGTTTTATGTCAGCCTTTTCTGTTCCAGCATGACTGTCCCCCTGGGCACAAATCCAGCTCCATAAAGACATGGATTGATAAGTTTGGTGTGGAAGAACTCAAATGTCATCAACATAGCCCTGACCTCAGCCTGATTGTGAGTCAGGTCTTCTCATCCAAAATCAGTACCTGACCTCACTAATAGGGATGAGCCCAATGTTCAATTCAGGTGTTTGCCCATTCACCGAAAACCGAAGATTATGGGTCATTTACGGGAAATTCAAGAGCACGCGGAATGCCCCATAATGAACGGCGAGACCGTCAGTGCACTGTGAGATTGACATCCTTTTTTTCCCCACAAATAGAGCTTTCATATGGTGGTATTTGATAACCTCTGAGGTTTTTATTTTTTGCGCTACAAACAAAAAAAGAGGGATTTTTATGACACTGGCAGGGAATGGGGTTAAACATTAGGGGGCGATCAAGGGGTTAAGTGTGTCCTAGGGAGTGATTCTAACTATGGGGGGATGGGCTACTACTCATATGACAGCGATCACTGCACTGCTCCTGATGACAGGGAGCAGTGATCTCTGTCATATCACTAGGCAGAACGGGGAAATGCCTTGTTTACAAAGGCATTTCCCTGTTCTTCCGCTCCGTAACACAATTGCGGGCACCCAGCGGACATCGGTGACGCCCACAATGCAACATACCTGTAACCCTTTTGCCCACCCATGCCATTCTACGAAGTATATCGGCGTGTGGCAGTCGGGGAGGGGTTAAAACTGCTCACGGCTGTAATGTATTGTCAGATACCGGCAATATACATAAACATTATTGAAAAAAATGTCATGGGTTCCCCCCAGTCCATTATGTAGTGGAATTTCATATTATCCAATATATTTTATGTTATTTATATTAATGTGCATATGTTTTATTGATAATATAATTATTATTCATATTATTATTATTATTATTATTATATAGTGGTGGTCTTATCAATATTATTATTCAATAGTAAAGCAATAGCCACCCCCCTATTAAATCATTCTCTGCAGCTATTACCTTTTGTACCACCACTCCCTCCCTTTAGAATGTAAGCTCTATGAGCCGGGCCCTCCTGTCCCTTTTGTATTGAACTGTAATTGTGTTGTCCCCCCTATACATTTTAAAGCGCTGCGTAAACTGTTGACGCTATATACATTGTGTATAATAATAAAAATAATAATGTTATTCCATAAATATAGAAAGTCTTCATTTTTAAATGTTGAACTTTAGATGACCTCTCTGCTCCATGCTGATATTTGTACTAGGTGAAAGTTCATTAGGATAGTTCATTTTTAGTTTTTAAATAAGCGCTAATTAGAAGAGAAACACTTTGACAGCAGTTGAACTATAGTCTGATAAGATAACATTCCTAGAAGGTAATAAATAAACATTGTCAAGAATAAGTGATAAAACTTCTTAAAAAGTAATTATGCTGAATATGGGAAAGTTATGTATAGTAATTTAGTTTGACGGCGTCAAAAGGTCTGCTTGTGTCCTCATCAAAACTGTTAAAATACATTAAATAAGAGAACACTGATGTGTATGTATATATGTATATATTAATAATTAGACAGTATTGAATAAAGCAGTTCATTTTCCCAAAGTCATAAATCTGTTATCCTTGAGTAGGTAAAGTCTTATCAGGACAAGGAGGGTTTGATTTAACATGACTGGGTGCCATATTGTCTCTATACAAGTATTTTAATGGGTAAAGCCATAGACAAAACCAGTTATAAATCATTTTAATAAACATGTAGGAATTCTGGGAATGAATAATTTTGTCTGGTTGTATGACAGGTGTCAGATTTATGGTTAGTTACATTGACGTAGATCTCAGCAACCAATCATGTTGTACCTAATATGCTTGCATTGTAAGAAACTGTATAAATGAGAGCTGCATCTTGTAATACTTTGAACATAATCCTGTATGTTCCCAGCTGTTAATAAACCTGCATCACTGAAGTCCTGCCTGGTTCTATACGTTATTTTTATACTTCAATTACCAGGCCCTTTTGAATATTAAATCAAAAAAATGTGTGGGGGTCTCCCCCCAAATCCATACCAGGCCATTTAGGTCTGGTATGGATTTTAAGGGGTACCCATGCTAAAATTTAAAAAAATGGCGTGGGGGTCCCCCAAAAATCCATACCAGGCCCTTCATGGATTTTAACCACTTGCCGACCACCGCACACATCGGCAGAATGGCACAGGTAGGCAAATGGGCATACCTGTACGTCCCTTTGAATTTGCCGCCTATCGGACATGCCCGCGCCCACCGCGCACCACGTGCCTGTCATCGGGAGCAGTGATCTCTGTCTTGCTGTTGTAAGAACATCCCCCCTCAGTTAAAATCTCTCCCTAGGACACACTTAACCCCTTGATCACCCCCTAGTGTTTAGCGCCTTCCCTGCCAATGTCATTTATACAGTAATCAGTGACTATTTGTAGCTCTGATCGATGTATAAATGACAATGGTCCCAAAAGAGTGTCAAAAGTGTCCGCCATAATGTCGCAGTCCCGATAAAAATTGCAGATCGCCACCATTACTAGTAAAAAATATATAATAAAAATTCCATAAATCTATCTCCTATTTTGTAGACACTCTAACTTTTGTGCAAACCAATCAATATACACTTATTGTGATTTTAAAATTTTTTACACTTTTTTGGTGAATGTGTAGGGGTACAATGTACCCGATACCCATTAACATGGAGGGGTGGGATCTAGGGGTCCCTTTGTTAAAGGGGGCTTCCAGATTCCAATAAGCCCCCCGCCCGCAGACCCCTCAACCACCAGGCAATGGTTGTGGGGAAGAGGCCCTGGCCCTCACAGTCTGAGAGTTCTTCAGGGGATTTTTCTGCACAACTCCAAGAGGACCTTTATGTGATTTGCATGGAGGAGGGGCTTCCGTCTAGCCAATAGACATGTGCAATTCATTTTATTATAAATCAAAATTCAGACAACATTTTCATTATTGGAGATTCGGATGTATCTGAATTTATAAATCACAATCGTAACAAATGTCAACTAATCTGAAATAAATTATAACAAATTAATTATACAAATGTGTTAATGAATTTGAATTAGAAACATATTGTAATAACTCTGGTCTACAAAGAGTAGAGATGAGAGGAAAGTAGATAAATTGTACCAGAATTGGGTCACTAATAAAGGAAAACGAAGTCCTGAGTATTCATTGGCTCCAGTTTCCAAGATACAGCTTCAGGATAAAATTGCAGCAAAATAATTCTAAATGATGAGGGGGATGTGCGATTATGTACCATGGGGTAAAAGACGCAGTGCGGATGGAATGTTTGGATATTCTTTTTTGAGATCCCTTTTCAAATTAGGAGAACCATGAAAAATATCATCACTACTATGATTGGTGGGTTCCCTCCACACCATTGGGACTGTGAAAGACATGGACTTTTTTCTTTCTTACTTTTAGCCAATGACACAAATACGTTGCACATGTTATACAACAATAATGAGGAGCCCGACTCTTGTCCTGATCCTTTATTTTGCATCCATAATATAATTATTATGCCTTTTTTTACCACTGCTGTCACTTTTGGGGTGCAAATTTAACATTGTCACAAATGTATCAGAAGTTGTCTGCATTGTTTACACAGTTTGGAGGCATCTTGGCTAGACATGTGCACTGCCGAAAAATCCATTCAATTTAGTTTTTGTTTCATTTTTTTTTGGTTTTGTTTTTTGGGTCATTTGTTATGATCGCAATTCGAAAATTGCGATCATAAATTTGTAAATTTGAAAATTCAAAAATCTGAAAATAAGAAAGAAAATCTGAAAATTTGAAAGAATAATTAACTAACTAACCAACTAACTAGCTAACTAAGTAATAAAAGATAACTGACTATTAAATTATAGGTATTGGAATTTGCTTTGAAATTCCTTTAAAATAACAAGCTGTTAGTGAATGTAGGGAATACAAATTTATCCAAAGTTACAAAATATTCTAAATAACAAATGCCACAATTCTAACGGAACAAATTAATAATGAATAAAAATAATACAAAGTTTTTATTATTATAATTATTGTTATTTATTGTAATAATTTGTTCCGTTCCATTTGCTTACATATGGCATTCATTGTTTCTGATTATACATAACTTCTGATAAATTTGTATCCGCTGCCTTCACTAACAGCCAAATATGAAAGGAAATTCCAATTCCTATAATTTAATAGTTAGTAATTATTAAGTTATTATTAGTTAGTTATTTCAGATTTTCACATTTTCGGATTTTAGAATATTAAATTTACGAATTTCCAAACTTCCACATTTTTGAATTTACCAATTTATGGATTTTCAAATTTATGAATTTACAAATTTTTGAATATTAAAATTTATGACTATTTGGATGAATGAGTTAAATGGGTTTTCATTAATTTGGTTATTTCTAAAATAAGGAATTTATTGAAATTTTTTAAAAAACGAATTTGGAACAAAACAATTTGTTCATGTCTAATCTGGCTTCTGAGGGAAAATATCACACAACTGTTCCTTGGAAATGTGAGGCAATGACACTTTCACAAGTCACCAGATGTAACTGTATGAGGTGTAGATCTGACCAAGACAAATGTACCTTGTAATAAAAAAACAATAAATTACAGTCGGGTGATGATCTTTAGTCTCACAGTGAAGATACATTTATATACTTCCATGTGGTGCCATTTTCATTGTTGTACCGTACTTTGTGGAGAAGTTATGAGGCATCATGACCATCAGACATCTCCCTCCCTTGTAGGCAAATATATTCACCTGTTTATAAATCTTTATTGTGAAATGTCCTGAAAACTTTAGCTAACAATCCCCTTTATCATCTGTTTTCTAATCCATCTAATCCAAATATGTAAGAATTATCACATTTTATCTCAGAGGGGATCATTTCCCAAAATTTGTAGACCAAAGTAATAACATTCAGGTTTAAAAGAAGACAAATAGGCTGAGTCCTACTTGGGCAGCTGTATAGAATAGAATAGAAAAAAATAGAAAACAATTCAGTAAAACAGAATAAAATATAACAGAATATAAAATAATAGAATATAACAGAATACAAAAAATTTAATTAATATAGTAGAATATAAAAGAATAGGATAGAACAGAATAGAAAAGAATATAACAGAATAGAAGGGGAAATAAAAGAATATAATACAATATGATGGGATAAAATAGAATATAAAGAATATAATAGAATAGAAAACAATAGAATAAAACAGAATATAATAAAAAATGAAAAAATAAAAAAGAATATAAATACATATTTCGATAGAAAAGAATTGAATAGAATATTTATCTTTTTATTGTCTATGTCGCAATACCACTAAATAAAAAATGTAAAAGAAAAAATGTAAAAATAAAAAAATAGAATAGAATAAAATTAAATAATATAACTGTCTTTCAATATTAGAATTTCAAATTTTGAATTTTATTAAATTATATAGAAATAATATAGCTGTCTTCTGGAAATCTAAATTTGAATAGATTAAAATAGAACGGAGTAGAACATCAGAGAAAGAATGTAATCCTCTTTCCAAATTTGAAATTTGAATAGAATAGAACATTTTTTAAAGAATATAGCCGTCTTCCCAAATTTGAATTTTGAATAGAATAGAATAGAACAGAAAGAATATATCCATATTCTGAAATTTGTATTTCAAATATACAATAATTTAAAAACTGTCTTCGGAAATTCACATTTTGAAATAGGAATTTTAAATAGAAAATAATAGAAATCAATAAAATAAAAAGAATATAACCATCTTCCAAAATTTGAACTTCAAATTTAGAAAAGAATTAGACTAGAATAAAATAGAAAGAAAATAGCTTCCATTCAAAATTAGAATTTGGAACTTCAAAATTAGAATTTTGAATTGAATAGAATAGACTAAAAAAAGAAAAAAAAATATAGCCTTCTTTCAAAAATCTAATTTAGAAAATCAGATTTAGAATAGAATTAAAAGAATATAGCCTATTTCCAAATTTCTAATTCATTCTAATTTCTAATAGAATAGAAAAATATACAGGTGACGTTCACAAGTTGAATTTAGAAATTCAAATTTTGAATATAATAGAATATGATAAAATAGAAAGAATGTAGATGGTTTCCAAAGTTGAATAGATTAAAATAAAATGGAGTTGAATAAAAAAGAAAGAATATAGCCATCTTCCCAAATTTGAAAATTGAAAAGAATAGAATAAAATAGACAGAATATAGCCATTTTCTAAAATTTGTATTTCAAATATAATAAAATGAAATATAAAAATATATATGTGGTTTTGGAAATTCAAATTTTGAAATATTAATTTTGAATAGAAACATATAGGATAATATAGAAAGAATTTAGCCACCCTGAGTAATTTAATTTCAGATTTAGAACAGAATAGAATAAAATAGAAAGAATATAGCTTTCATCCAAAATTAGAATTTTATAAATTTGAATTGAATAGAATCAAGTAAAAAAGAAGGAAAACTGCTATCTTCTTAAATTCAAACTTCAAATTTCAAATAGAATAGATTAAAATAGAAAAGATCCATAACTTACTTTCAAAATGTAAATGTTGAAGTTCAAATTTTGAATAGAAAAGAATAAAGTAGAAAGAATGTAGCCGGTTTCCAAAATTTGTATGTCAAATAGAATTAAAAAGGAAAACATATCTCTGTCTTTCAACATTCAAATTTTACATTTCTTAATTTGCATTTTAAATAGAAAAGAATGGAAAATAATAAAATAGAAAGAATATAGCCATATTTTGAAATGTACTCTTCAAACTTTGAATATAAGAAAAAAAATGAAATAGAAAGTATATACCTGTCTTCAGAAATTCAAATTTTGAATAGAAAATAATATAATCAAATAGAATACAATAAAAATAATATAGCAACCTTCTGAAATTCAAATTTTGAAATTTGAGTTTAAAATGTTGAATACAATAGAATAAAAACTGTAGTCATTTTCTAAAATCCATAATTTCAAATAAAATAGAATAGAATAGAAATATGAAGCCAACTTCCAAAATTCTAATTTCAAAATTTGAATTTTAAATTTTGCATAGAATAGAATAAAATTGAATATACAGTAACTGCCATCCAAAATTTTTAATTTCAAATTCCAAAATTCAGATTTTGAATAACGCATATATCCATCCTTCAACATTCAAATTTTGAAATTAGAATTTTAAATTTTAATATAATAGAATAGAATAAAATAGAAAGAATATAGCTGTTTTCCAAAATTCTAATTGCACATAGAATATAATAGAAAAAAAAATATAGGCAACTTTCAAAAATTGAATTTTGAAATTTAAATTTCAAGTTTGGAATAAAATAAAAAAATAAAGAAAGAATATAGCTGCCATCTGAAATTCAAACGTTGGAACTTGAATCTTGAAAATAATAGAATACAATAGAAAGTCTCTAACATCTTTCAGAGTTCAAAATTTGAATTGTGAATAGAATAGAATGAATATAGCCATCTTTCAAAAGTCAAAATTCAAATCAAATGAAATAGAATAGAATAAAGTAGAAACAATATTTAGCCAAATTCCAAAATTAGAATTTCAAATCAGTTTGAATATAGCGAATATATAAAACAAATTTCAAAAACAAATCATTCCAACATAACAAATATAAAAAAATTAAATAGGGAACCTAATGAACGTATCCGAAATAAAAAAAATGTTTCCCTTGTGCAGAGCTCTACTAGCCCCTCCCCATAAATAAATAATTCCCCCTCCACACAGGATCTCTGGAGCTCAGTCAGAGTGACCATCGGGGTCACTTCTCTTACTAAGGCCCTTCTCCCCCGATTGGTCAGTTTGGTCAGGTGACCAGCTCTGAGTCCTGGTTGTGTCATTCTTCTTCCATGTGAGAATTATGGAGGTCGCTGGGCTCTCGGGAAGCTTCAGTCCCCCGATCTGTGCCTTTGTAGTAATCCTGTCTCTGAGCTCAGCAGGCACTTCCTGTGACCTCATGGTCTTTGCTCTGTTACAGAATACATTGTCAGCTGTGATCCCTTTTATAGAGAGGTGTGCGCCTTTCCAAATCATTCGTCTCCCACAGGTGGACTCCAATCAAGGTGTAGAAACATCTCACCAACCATCCGAACTCATGCTCAGGCTGAACCATTTCTTCATCCCTAGTCTCCAGGAGTAGGTTTTTTCTTTGCAGGTCAGTAGGACTAGCAAATACTCGGACTATTCCATCTCTTACGAGATCTAACAGTGAAGAATTCATACAAAACTCTCAGGCTTTTTGCCTGACACAATTGTGGATCATAGCCACTGCTTCCTTGCCTGACAAAACAATACTGTCCACCCCTTTATTACCCAAAACATGGGAGTCAACTCAATAGAGGTTCCCCTGACCTCTGCTTGTATTGTTTTGCCAGCTCTTGGAGTTCAGTTTATGTAAAATCCTGTACTTTACCCCATCCAGGGCGCGGCCCCATCAAAATTGCCCAGTAATATTGCCATCATCAAAATTGCCCCATCATATTGTGTCTATAGGGGCTCCTGCGCTATATGTAAATGGTTATATAAAAAGGCACAAATCTATTCTAATAGGTGCAGAAAACACTTTATGAGTTGGCTCTCATTAATATATAGACTGAAAAAAGGGGGGGTGTGTTGCGCTTCCTATGTTAAAATCCAATAGTGAGCTGTCGCAAAAACCAATCAATATTAGCATCTAAACAGCAAAGAAAAAGCGCAGATGTGCTTGAACAAAAAAACGAGTGAATCAAAGTGCGTCTGTGCATAAAAATATGTGCATACAATTAAAATATATATAAATTATTACGTGAATGGTTGTAAGTAGTACCAGCAATAATGCTATAATAAATACTAAAAGTGCATGTACCCAAGAATCGGTATAAGTGAAATAAACGTAGCGAATAAAGATATAAAATAAAAACAACAGCAGCAAAAGCTAAATAATATATAAATATCTATAGCAGCAAACACCGATTATATCTGGTCAGAGTCATAGTAACAATTATACCTGATCAGAGTGACCCATACATATTTGAATCGTGAAAAAAATGCAGTGTGATAACACCAACAAATAGTGAAGTGCAGAATTTGCCAAGCCAACTCTCTTCCGTACAGGTGATTTTCTGTGTAAATGCTGATCACACTGGGTAATTACCTTGCTGCTGTAAGGTATAGAGCAAAATAATAGCCTTTTAAAAGGAACACCAGGAGATGGATGGAGAGGGGACTTCACATTTCTCTAGCGTCACCATATATCGTCTGATTCCTAGCAGCATGTATACTCCAGGGATAGACAAAAGAAATCCACCATAGTGTAGTATATCAAACAATTAACGATTTTTATTAAACGACTGTAAAACTACTCACAAAGGCGATAATGGCAGAGCGCACAGCAAACAATCAGACCAGCGAACGTGTCGCTTTCTGCCCCATCATATTGCCCCTAGCAATATTGCCCACATCAAAATTGCCACCATCAAAATTGCTCCATCATATTGTCCCATCAAAATTGCCCCATCAAAATGACCCTATCATATTGCCACCATCATATTGCCCCATCAAAATTGCCCCATCATACTGCCACCATTACATTGCCCTCATAAAAATTGCCCCATCACATTGTCCCATCATACTGCCCCATAACAATCGCCCCTTATAATTACCCTCATTAAAATTGCCCCATCATACTGCCCCCATCCTATTGCCCCATTATACTGCCAAACTGACCAATCTGGGGAGAAGGGCCTTAGTAAGAGAGGTGACCCTGATGGTCACTCTGACTGATCTCCAGAGATCCTGTGTGGAGATGGGATGAAGTTCCAGAAGGACATCACTGCAGCCCTCCCCAAATCTAGGCTTCATGGAGGAGGGGTAGAAGAGATCTGCACAACGGAAACATTTGTTTTGTTTGATTTCAGATTTGTTCATTAAATTAATAATTTAATTTCATCATATTTGTCATGTTAAAATGATTTGTTTTTGGAATTTGTTTTGTATATTCACTATTTTCAAATTAATTTGAATTTCAAATTTTGGAAGTCAATAATATATTGTTTCTATTCTACTTAATTTTTAGTCGATTTAAAATTTTAATTTTGAAAAACGGCTATATTTGTTCTATTCTATTTTTATTAAAAATACAGATTTCAAAGTTTGAATTTCAGATGACAGCTATATTCTTTCTGTTTTATTCTATTTTATTAAAAATTTACAGTTCAAATTTAAAAATTTCATTTTACAGAAGTTAGCTATATTTTTTTCAATTCTATTCTATATAAAATGTGAATTTTAGAAGATGGCTATATTCTTTTTCGTTTATTCTGTTCTATTCTGTTCTATTCAAATTTAGAATTTTGGAAATTAGAATTTTGGAAAATGGCTATATTCTTTCAATTTTATTCTATTCTACTATATTCAATATATTTCAAAATAGAAGTCATATATATATATATATATATATATATATATATATATATATATATATATATATTCAAATTTATTCTATTCTATTTGAAATGCAAATTTCAGAAAATGTCTATATTCTATTGTGTTTTAAGATTAAAATTTAGATTTTTTTTTTTCTTTTTCTAGTCTATTTTATTCAAAATTTTGAAAATTGAAATTAAAATTTTGGATGACAGTTGTATTCTTTATATTTTATTTTATTCTATTCTACTCAAAATGTTTACACTTGAATTTTGGAAGTTGGCTTTATATTTTTCTATTCTATTCAATTTTATTAAATATTGTGGATTGAAATTATGGATTTTAGAAGACGGCTATGTAGTTTCTATTTTATCATATTCAAAATTTGAATTTCAGAGGATGGCTATATTCTTTCTTTTCTATTCTATTCAAAATTCAAATTTTAAAATTAGAATTTAAGAAGATGGCTGACATGGAAATGTATAGATAGGCAACTCCTATCCTCATATTAATTAGTGGTTCCAAATTAATAATAACTACTTCAGTAGGGAACAGACAGAAAAGATACACTCAGCATCTTTCCAAATAACTGTTCTGATTTATTATGACGCAATTGAAGGTTTTTATACACATGATTACGTAGGTATCACATTAATATTACAATTGTACTTTTATGGTAACAAGGGGCGTAACATAGGCGGACTAATTCTAATCACGACTCAAAAGAATGCGAACATGTAATGAAAACATTATTAGTGGTGTGTGCACAGTGAGGGCAGTGTGCAATACATACAAAATAGAACACAACTATATACAGAACTTACACATTTCCATTACAGTCTCCTCTATTTTGATCAGTATTGGAACCTTCACACGCTTAGGTGGAGGTAGTCCTGGCCAAAGAGCCAAAACTCCATTGTGGAGAATATAATAGCTGAGCGGCTTTTTCATTACAAAATGACTTTTCATTGTGAAAAACAAATGATTGATAAGACATATTTACAGAGTACCGGCTGTACACTCCTGTGGCCAGTATGGCCTTCTAGCTTAATTGTTGGCATGCTGACTTATCAGTGTATGTAAACACAGACAATTCTACATAAAATGGAAGAGGTACAAAAGACAAATATGACTTTAATGTGGCTAAACTACTTTTCAAATCACATTATATATATATATATATTCCTTACAATTAGTATTTGAATAAATAGGACCCTAGACTGTGATCACAAGAGGGAATCAAACCAAAAACAAAGATTTCTTTAATTTTGTCATTTTTGAAGTGTCTGATGTGAATCCAGGGGGACTTTTCCTTCAAGTTTTGCACAACTGTACACGAATAGACGCTGTATTGAGTCTCCAAACATTTCATTGTATATAAATGTCTCCTAACAATCCACAAGTCACCTGGATTTAGTTTTAGATACTTCCAAACTTTTAGAATCTGGAATTGGGAAGAAAACACATGAGTTTGTCAAAAACCTTAAAAGATCAGCAACATTCTCTCTCCGAGATCCAAATGGAGGACTTCAGCTGCTGAGACAAAACATAAGCAAGTGAGTAACACACTCCCAAACCAAATCCTATAGGGAGAGAGTCCAAAATACCCGTAGGGGCTTGATAAAATATAAGAAAACATTCAGGCAAAAGTTTTCTAGTTTCTTATACTACTTTTTCTCCTACATTGTACAGTAGGGGGTATAAAAATAAAACCTCAAAACTTCTAGTAAGGACTCTCCTATAAAAATTATTTCCTCTGTTACTCTCTGTTAGACATGTGCAGGATGAAAAAAAATAGCTTAGTTTAGTTTTCTTTTGATTCGTTATTTAACTATATTTGTTTAGTAAAATTTGTTGCATTCATTACATTCGTTTTTGGGATTCGTTTAGTTTCGTATTCGAATTCGAAAAAATTTGCCCACAAACGAAAAAAATTCAACCGCATTAAAAATAAAAGATCAAATTTCGGAAGATGATAGATATATAGATATATATAGAAGATGTCTTCTGAAGTTCAAATTTCGTATGGAATGAATTTGAATTTGAATACAAAAGATTAGAATAGAAAATAATAGAAAAGAATAGACTAGAAAAACAATAGAACAGAATAGAATAAAAAATAAATAATATATATATATATATATATATATATATATATATATATATATATATATATATATATATATATATATATATATATATATTATATTTTATTCTTTTCTATTCTTTTCTACTCTTTTCTATTCAAATTCTATCCCATGCTCATTTAGTAAGATAGCCATAACTGCTTGTGACTGATGACACGGTCCATTTGTCAAGCTTGAGGGAAAAGAGTGTCTGGCAGACATAAAAGATCTAATTTTTTCAAAATCCTGTTTCATAATAAGTTGCCCCCTGTGGACCACTTGTTCTTCTCATTCTGGGGTTCTTAAAGTTAAATTATTAATCTCAGCTATACTGGGCCAGAACTAGGGTGGAATCTGCGAGTTGCACAGACCCGGCAAGTGCCCGGGGCTGTAAATGCGGCATCCTTAGTCGCCTGGTCTGCTTCCATGGGTTTTAATGTAAGTATGACTACCTCAGCAAGAAGCTAGAAGGCTGAAAACAGCCAATCAAATTAATTTAGCATTCTTTATTGGTTTACCTGCTGAAGTAAAAACAAACTTCTGGCCTTTCAAATGGAACCAAAAGATCTTTAATTCTCTATTATCTATATATATATATATATATATATATATATATATATATATATATATATATATATATATATTCTCTTTTTATAGCTCACAGGCTTTGCTAAAACATGGAACTCTGCTTCTTGAGCTGGAAAAGGATCCAATGACTCTGAATACAGAGTGTCCTTCTGGGTGATAAACACATTCTGCATCTTTAGTATACAACCAGGAATCAAATCTACATAAAATTAAATATCTGGGTCTTCAGGGAGTGTGTCCTGCACGGGGCTCACAGCATCTGATTCCTACATCATCAATGTAACACGTGTGGTTTTATTTGTCTTCAGCCTCCTCCAATAGAGCCAATAAGGTGGCTGGATACAAATGTATGTATTTTTATTGTTAGAGATATACATAAACAAACAAACAAATTCATATTTTGAACCTTTCATTAGGCAAACATTTAGTTAGCTGTATATTTGCTGCGCAGAATGTGGGACCATTAAAAATTAAATATTTGACTAAAATAATGTCTGTAACTTTGTCTAATAGCACCTTTGCATAAAAGCTGCAGCTCTGATATATCGGGGTGAACCCTTCATTACTGGGTCCAGCTTCCATAAATATAACAATGGCTTGTTTTCTATCACACTGTTTGTGTAAGAACTCCAGTTTCAAAAAGATAACTTTTTCCTGGCAATATTATAATTTCTCATTGCTTGCTCTGTTGTTAGTTATAGCGAGATAACACAAGTCCTTAGTTTCCATCTGACATTATTTTCCGGATGTCATCACATAATAAATGATAACAATACCCTGCGGTCATGCAGAGATGTCCAATAAATCCAATAAAGTATTCTTCTGCTTATACCCACTGCACTTTACAAGGACACATCATTTCACAATCCACACATTCTGCTTTGGATTTCAAAAATAAAAATGAATAAAAACAAAAGGAGCAACAATCTGTATATGACAGAACAGAAATCTCTCAGTCACATCAAAAGTTATAAAACAACTGGCTGCAGGTGGGATCTATCCTAACAGGGTGTGTGGACTTGATGTGATGGGTCGTTTTATTTAAATTTTATTTATTATTACTGTCAAATCATGGACCGCACATCACGTTATTATCAAAACTTTTCGATTTCATCATTGTAGGAAAAAGTTATTTGTTAAAAATGATGGCAGCTGAATTCACATTAGCAACCTGATCTTAATTGTGTTTTCTTTCAATAAGGGTTTATTGTATAAATGTAAAATTACACAATTCTTATCTTAATCTAAACTAATCCCATTTTACAAATTTCCACAATAAACTGGATTTCATTTCCAACCAAAGGTTGTCTAAACAATATACAGTTACAATATATCTATATTATTAATAAAATTGTTAAACTCAAGAAATTAATACTCAAGTGATAATCTCAATATCACATCCTAATTGTAATATATATCCACAGATATATTTCCTTAAAGGGGAACATATTACTTAATTTCCATTTTTTAAAAGCACTTTTCACAATCAAAGGATATTCAATGTGTGTAATACACGGTTAAATGTAACCTTCATTTTACCATGTTTGGAAAACAGATTGAAAAGTAATTGTGATCACATTGCTTATCTTTAGATTAAATAACCCGGCAACTTTTGTTATTAATCTTTTGTCTAAAAAACAGAAATTGTCATGGTGTCCTTCCAGCTTATCACTGAGCTCTCATCCCAGCTACATTCTTTCATGAGAGTGCAAAGGAGGGGGTCACATCTGCATACATGACACACACAAGAGATAGAACTAAAGGTTCCAGCATTCACACACATACACCAATATCTCTCTAAAATCGCTTACATTTTTCCCATTTGTACGCAACACAACACATGCATATCATTCTCTCACTTTCTTTTAACTCTTAAATATTTCCCGACTTTAAATTCTGCTTTGCTTATTTTGTTCTGATATCCTTTGCATCCCATGTATTGTAATCCCATACTTCACATACTCTAGCTTCTATGATCAGACGGGCAGCCATAGTGCTCATCCCATCTTCCCTCTCTGACAATATATAAAGTTTTCTGTTTTACCTCTCATTTCTCTGTTTTGACTTTACTAGTTGTGGTGCCTGACCCCAAATTCATCCCACAACTTAACATCATTTCTGTCTTGTGTTAATTGTCACCCTTCATCCATCCTCCTCACATAGATCGCTGTTCCTCTAGCTGTTTACTCTGCATGATTCTTAGTCCCTGTGGACTTTGGTAACCCAGTTACCCATTGTGGATCCCTGTCCACTCTAACCATTAATCTAAGGGTTCAGTTTATGTGGAACCGCACCTTCAGTTCATATATTTTATAGCGCTCCTTTTGTGGTGGGCATTTTTGAGGGTCTCTTACCCTTCATTCCCTTACTTAATGAAATGCCCATAATGACTGGCCAGTCTTCTCTACATGTGCCTATACCCTCTTGCCTCTAAACTACTTTATCTAGCAGATGTACTACATATACCTGTGATCAGCACTATTCTCCCCTTTCTTATCTATAACACTCCGATGGACAGTAGACAGTGACAACATAACATATAACCACTAATCAATACAGTTCGATTAAGGGTAATAAATTAGGTACCCTTCGTCCCGAAAATTCCTTACCGATCAAGGAAGTCTGATAACTCAAATGTAAGGAAAATGCTTCCCTCAGCAGAAATTCCCGGATCCTCTCACGCTCCTCGTTTCGGATTCTCAGGGTCACCTGTAAATCCCCTCCTAGGCAAAGCTCATCATCTGACATGGAAATTTATAGATAGGCAACTCCTATCCTCATATTGATTAGCGGTTCCAAATTAATAACAACTACTGCAGTAGGGAACAGACAGAAAAGATACGCTCAGCATCTTTCCAAATAACTGTTCTGCTTTATTATGACGCAATTGAAGTTTTTTTGTACACATGATTACGTAGGTATCACATTAATATTGCAATTGAATGTTTATGGTAACAAGGGGCGTAACATAGACAGGCTAATTCTAATCAGGACTCGAAAGAATGCAAACATGTAATGAAAACATTATTAGTGCTGTGTGCACAGTGAGGGCAGTGTTCAATACATACAAAATAGAACACAATTATATACAGAACTTACAAATTTCCTTTACAAAAGTTAGTTATGCATTTTTTCTATTTTATTGTATTCTATTTGAAATTGGAATTTAATAAGATGGCTATTTTTCCTTTTTTTACTCTATTCTATTCAATTCAAATTTTGAAATTCAAAATTCAAATTGTGGATGAAAGCTATATTCTTTCTATTCTATTCTATTCTGTACTAAATTTAAAATTAAATGACGAAAGAGGTCAATATTCTTTCTATAGTATTCTATTCTTTCAAAATTTGAATTTCCAAACCCTGATATATAATTTTGTCATTTTTTTATATTTGAAATACAAATTTTGAAAAATGGCTATATTCTTTCTATTTTATTCTATTCTTTCAAATTTCAAATTTGAAAGAATATTCTTTATTCTTTATATTGCATTCAACTCCATTCTATTTTAATCTATTCAACTTTTGATTTTTGGATGGCAGCTATATTCTTTCTATTTTAGTCTATTTTTTTCAAAATTCAAATATTGATATTTGAAATTGGATTTTGGATGACAGCTATATTATTTCTATTTTACTCTATTCTATTCTAATCAAAGTTTGAAATTCAAATTTTAGAATTTGGCTATAAATTGTATTCTATTCTATTGTATTTGAAATTATGGATTTTAAAATATGGCTGTATACTTTCTATTCCATTGTATTCAACATTTGAAATTCAAATTTCAAACTTTGAATTTCAGAAGAATTATATATTCTCTTTATTTTATTAAATTTTATTAAATTATATATAATTTTCTATTCTATTATTTTCTGTACAAAATTAGCATTCCTGAAGAGGGCTCTATATTTTCTATTTTATTCTGTTCTATTCTATTTAAAATTTGAAATTCATAGTTCATAAGAAGACATCTACATTTTTTATATTTTATTCCATTCCATTATTTTTTATTCAAAATTCTAAGTTTGAAATTTAAATTTAAATTTTTAAAGACAGATGTATTTTGATCATTTTTTTAATTCTATTTGAAATACTAATTTTGGAAATCATCTACATCTCTTTCTTTTTTATTATATTCTATTATATTCAAAATTCAAAATTCTAATTTCTCTGCATCTGGACCCCCGTGAGAGGCAAGTCGAAGAAACAACTATCCACACTCCAATGTCCACTTTCCTCTAAACAGCCTCCTTGAATTTTTATATAGCTCTCCTTGGATCCATACCTCAATGCTCCTTGCATTCTCATTTCTTCACTATTTCTTCACAGTACTTTTTTTTTTTTTTAAGAAAGAAGAGGAAAATAAATTCTAATTTCTAAATTCAAATCATGAGTGTCACTTATATAATTTTCTATTGTATTCTATGCTATTAGAAATTTAAATTTGGGAAATAGGCAATATTCTTTTGATTCTATTTGAAATTGATTTTCTAAATTAGATTTTTTGGGGGTGGCTATATTTTTTCTTTTTTACTCTATATTGAATTCAAAATTCAAACTTTGAAATAAAAAATTCTAATTTTGAAAGAAAGCTATATTCTTTCTATTTTATTCTAGTTGATTATTTTCTAAATTTGAAATTCAAATTTAGGAATATGGTTATATTCTTTATATTTTATTCAATTCTATAATTTTCTATTCAAAATTCTTATTTCAAAATGTGAATTTCCAAAGACAGATTTGTTTTATTATTTTATTTTTGAAATACGAATTTCAGAAAATGTCTATAATCTTTCTATTTTATGCTATTCTATTCAAAATTTTGAAATTAGAATTTTGCAAGTTGGCTTTATATTTTTTTCTATTCTATTCTATTTTATTTGGAATTATGGATTTTAGAAGATGACAATATTATTTCTGTTCTATTGTATTCAAAATTTGAAACTCAAATTTAAAAATTTTCATGTCAGAACGTTGCTATATTATTTTTATTTTATTCTATTCTATTCTGTTATATTATTTTCTATTTAAATGTCAAAATTTTCATTTCTGAAGACAGCTATATTCTTTCTATTTTATTTTGTGTTATTATATTCACAATTTGAAGATTACATTTCAAAAGATGGCTATATTCTTTCTATGGTATTCTTTCCCATTCTTTTCTATTTAAAATAATTAATTTTAAAATTAGAATTTTGAAAGACAGAGATATATTTTTTAATTCTATTTGAAATACTCATTTTGGAAACCGATTACATTCTTTCTACTTAATTCTGTTGTACTCAAAATTTGAACTTCAAAATTAAAACTTTGAATGTCAGTTATGATTTTTTCTATTTTATTTTATTCTATTTAAAATTCGAATTTAAGAAGATGGCTACTTTCATTCTTTTTTACTCTCTTCTATTCAATTCAAATTTTGAAATTCAAAATTCAAATTTTGGATGAAAGCTATATTCTTTCTATTTTATTCTATTCTATTCTATTCTAAATTTGAAATTCAGTTATGCAGGATGGCTATAGTCTTTTTGATATTTGAAATTGAATTTTGGATGACAGCTTTATTCTTTCTATTTGATTCTATTCTATTCTATTCAAAATTTGAAATTCAAATCTTGTAATTCTAATTTTTGAATTTCGCTATATATTTTATTATATTCTACTGTATTTGAAATTATGGATTTTAAAAGATAGCTTTATACTTTCTATTCCATTGTATTCAAAATTTAAATTTCAAACTTTGAATTTCAGAAGAATTATATATTCTTTTTATTTTATTAAATTTATATTATTTTCTATTGTATTCCTTTCTGGTCAAAATATGCTTTCTATTTTATTCTCTTCTATTCTTTTTATAATTTGAAATCCACATTTCAGAAGACAGCTACATTCTTTCTATTTTATTATATTCCATTCTTTTTTATTCTAATTTCTAATTCTGACATTTTCGTGCATATTTTTTTATTCTATTTGAAATACTCATTTTAGAAACCATCTACATTATGTTTTATTATATTCTATTATATTCAAAATTCAAAATGTGAATATCTAAATTCAAATCAAATTCTATTCTATTAGAAATTTAAATTTGGGAAATAGGCTATATTCTTTTGATTCTAATTGAAATAGATTTTCTAAATTCGATTTTTGGAAGGTGGCTATTTTTTTTTCTTTTTTTTTTACTCTATATTGAATTCAAAATTCAAACTTTGAAACTTTGAAAATCTAATTTTGAATGGAAGCTATATTCTTTCTATTTTATTCTAGTCAATCATTTTGTAAATTTTTAAATTAAAATTTTGGAAGATGGTTATATTCTTTATATTTTATTCAATTCTATTATTTTCTATTCAAACTCATATTTCAAAATGTGAATTTCCAAAGATAGATTTTTTTTTTAATTTTATATTTGAAATTTCTGAAAATGGCTTCATTATTTCTGCTTTATTCTATTCTATTCAAAATTAAAATTTTGAAAGACAGCTATATTCTTTCTATTTTGTTCTACTCCATTCTATTTTAATCTATTAAAATTTAGATTTTAAGAAGACGGCAATATTCTTTCTATATCAATTAATTATATTCAAAATTTGAAATTCAAATATTGGAAGACAGTTATAAGTTAATCTATTGTCAATTCGATCAATTTGATCTATACTATTTATTTCTATTCTAATCAGTTTTTTTCCTACTCTTTTTTATTCTTTTATTTTATATTATATTCTGATTTATGCTATTCTTTTCTATTCTATTCTATTATTTATATACTTTTTATTCTATTATATCCTAGCCTATCATATTATATTCTATTCTTTTATTTTCCCTTCTGTTCTGTTATATTCTTTTCTATTATGTTATATTTAATTATTTTCTATTCTGCTATATTCTTTTCCATTCTGTTATATTCTATTCAATTTTATTCTGGTTTTTCTCAATTATTTTCTATTCTTTTCTATTCTATTCTATAAAGCAGCCCAAGTAGGAATCGGCATTTGTTTTCTTTTAAACCTTAATGTTATTATTTTGATCTACATATTTTGAGAAATGATAACCCTCCGAGATAAAATGTGCTAATTCTTACATATTTTGTTTGGATGAATTAGAAAACAGATGATAAAGGTTCTTGTTAGCTAAAGTTTTCAGGAAATTTCACAATAAAGATTTATAAACAGGTGAATATATTTGCCTACAAGGGAGGGAGATGTCTGATGGTCATGATGCCTCATAACTTCTCCACAAAGTACGGTACAACAATGAAAATGGCCCCACATGGAAGTATATAAATGTATCTTCACTGTGAGACTAAAGATTATTAGTAATTTATTGTTTTTTTATTACAAGGTACATTTGTCTTGGTCAGATCTACACCTCATACAGTTACATCTGGTGACTTGTGAAAGTGTCATTGCCTCACATTTCCAAGGAACAGTTGTGTGATATTTTCCCTCAGAAGCCAGATTAGACATGAGAAATTTGTTTTGTTCCAAATTATAATTTTTTTTTTGACAAATTCCTTATTTTAGAAATATTAATGAAAACACATTTAACAAATATTTGTAAATTTGAATATTAGAAAATGCATAAATTAAAAAATAAAAAAAATCGTAAATTTGGAAATTCAAAAATTCTAAAATTTGAAAATTCGGTAATTGGTAAATTAAAAAATTTGGAAATTTAAAATGTGAAAATGCAAACTACCTAATCTTAGTTCCTACTTGATATTCCTTATCAATAGTATTATCCGACTGATGTACTTTCATCTGTATCCATTCCCTCCTGATGTATCTATTGCATTCCTACCTGGTGCTATCCTATCTATACTCTTCCCCCCTTCCCAACGACTGGAGATATTGCATATCTACTCTATTGTTCTAGTATTTGTACCCAATATTATTTTACCTAGTTTTGCATATTAGACTAGCTATGTGTTACGTCACTCTGATCTATAGGATCTGTATCTGCTTCTCTAGTCGGAACCTCTGATAAGCTGTTATAAATTGTTTATCTTGTTTCAAACACTGAAATTCAATAAAGAAATATTGAAAATAAAATTTGAAAATGCAAAAACCGGAAAATTTGAAAATCTGAAATAATAACTAATAACTTAACAATTACTAACTATTAAATTATCGGTATTAGAATTTAATTTCAAATTTGGCTGTTAGTGAAGGTAGCGAATACAAATTTATCCAAAGTTATGAATTATCCAAAACAATGAATGCTGTATCTAAATGAATGGACCGTAACTAATTAATAATACTAAGTAATAATAATAATAATAATGATAATAATAATAATAATAATGATATATAATATTATTATTATTATTGTTATTATCATCATTATTCATTGTTAATTTGTTGCGTCCCATTTGTTTAGCTGGGGCATTCATTATTTAGGATATTTCATAAATTCAGATAAATTTGTATTCGCTACATTCACTAACAGCCAAATTTGAAAGGACATTCCAATACCTAGAATTTAATAATTAGTTATTATTAGTTAGTTAGTTATTCTTTCAAATTTTCAGATTTTCTCTCTTATTTTCAGATTTTCAACTTTACAAATTTATGAATTTTTTTAATTTGCAAATTTACAAATTGTGATCATAACCAATGACCCGAAAAACAAAAACAAAGAAAAAGGAATGAAATGGAAACAAAATTGAATGGATTTTTCGGCAGTGCACATGTAGCCAAGATGCCTCGAAACTGTGTAAGCAATGCAGATAACTTCTGATACATTTGTGGAAATGTTACATTTGCACCCCGAAAGTGACAGCAGTGGTAAAAAAGCATACCACCTATAGAGGATCAGGACAAGAGTCGGGCTCCTCATTGTTGCATAACATGTGCAACGTATTTGTGTCATTGGCTAAAAGAAAGAAAAAAAAGTCCATGTCTTTCACAGTCCCAATGGAGTGGAGGGAACCCACCAATCATAGTAGTGATGATATTTTTCATGGTTCCCCTAATTTGAAAAGGGATCTCAAAAAAGAATATCCAAACATTCCATCCGCACTGCGTCTTTTACCCCATGGTACATAATCGCACATCCCCCTGGTAATTTAGAATTATTTTGATGCAATTTTATCCTGAAGCTGTATCTTGGAAACTGGAGCCAATGAATACTCAGGACTTTGTTTTCCTTTATTAGTGACCCAATTCTGGTACAATTTATCTACTTTCCTCTCATCTCTACTCTTTGTAGACCAGAGTTATTACAAAATGTTTCACATTCAAATTCATTTGCAAATTTGTAGAATTTATTTTGTTATCATTTATTTCAGATTAGTTGACATTTGTTACGATTGTAATTTGGAAATTCAGATACATCCGAATCTCCAATAATGAAAATGTTGTCTGAATTTTGATTCATAAGGAAATGAATTGCACATGTCTACTGGCTAGATGGAAGCCCCTCCTCCATGCAAATCACATAAAGGTCCTCTTGGAGTTTGCAAAAAAATCCCCTGAAGAACTCTCAGACTGTGAGGACCAAGATTCTCTCATCTGATGAAACCAAAATGGAAGTGTTTGGCCTCAATTCTAAATGTTATGTCTGGAGGAAACCAAGCAGTGCTCACTAGACATGTGCGATTTGTTTTTCCGTCCGAATACAAATTCAGACAAATTTTTGGTTATTCAGAAATGTGGTTGTGTCTGAATCTCTGAATATAATTGTAACAAATAGTAACAAATTTTGTTGAAATTCATAAATTCATTTTGTTTATTCATTTTGTAATGAATTCCAAATTTTCAGAACAATTAAAAGTCGGAACAGTTGAAAAATGATCGACCGATTCTAATTCTGTGTGAAGAATAGCTGGTTGTTAGGCAGCGGGCCAGGGGGCCGGGAAGACGACCACCGCGTCCTTAACAACCGATGACTCATCAGCTGTCAGCGGGCTTCCCCACTGACAGCTGAAATGTAAACAACAAAATGTCGGCAAAACAAAAATGTTTAAAAGAAATGGCGTGGGGTCCCCCAAAAATACATACCAGGCCCTTATCCGAGCATGCAGCCCAGCAGGTCAGGAAAGAGGGGGACGAGCAAGTGCCACACCTCCTGAACCATACCAGACCACATGCCCTCAATATGGGGGGTGCTTTGGGGTGGGGGGCTCTGTTTTGGTCCCAATATAACCTAGCATCATGGAGCAATTCATCCTTAACTTCCTAATAGAAGCAATGTAGCCATTAATCAGGGCTCAGCACTCTACTCTCTCTTCTTCCTGTGTACCTGATCTGTGGTTATATCAGAGATTAGAAGTCTGTCCGGCTGTCAGTCATGGAAGGTGGATCAGAATGAAAATACTTCTGCTGGAAACATTGATGATGAATTACTCCACAGTGTCTGCACCTACAGAGATGACTAGGAGCTTATCTGAACATCCTGAGCCCAGTCACTAGATCTAAGCAAGTATGAGTCACCTGACATACTGATCAACATTGACAAATGATCAATCTAACTTTGTGAAAAAGACAAGGAAGGAATCAAGCAGCACAATGAGATATAGATAGAAATGTTTACAGAAATAATATTCAGAAATGCAAATTCATCAGGAAATAACATTCAACCGATATGCTTAACTGCTTAAGGACGGCCCCAGGTACATATACTGCGGCAGGTTGACCCTTCAATGCAACGAGAGGGGCAGAACGGTATTCTTCCTATGTAAACAAGGCAGACTGCGGATCTGCTAGTAAGAAAGACATAGATTTTGTGAGAGACACACGGATCTCTGTCTTTGTACAGTTAAACCATCCCCCACACAGTAAAAAAAAACACTCTTAGGGAACACATTTAACCCTTTGATCACCCCTGATGTGACCTTCTTCCCTGCCGGTGTCATTAGTACAGTGACAGCGCATTTTTTATCCCTGATCACTGCATTGGTGTCACTTGTCCCCAAAAAGTGTCAATTAGTGTCAGATTAATCTGCAATGTCGCAGCCCCACTAAAAAATCGCTGATTGCCACCATTACTAGTGAAAAAAAATTGCATAAATCTATCCTATAATTTAAAGAAGCTATGTTTGTGTAAACCAAGCAATATACGCTTATTGGTATTTTTTACAAAAAATATGTAACAGAATACATATTGGCCTAAATTGATGAAGAAATTTGATTTTTAAAACATTTTTATTGGATGTGTTTTATAAAAAACAAAACCTCTGGTATGGATTTTAAGGGGAACCCCGTGCCAATATAAAAATAAAATTGCGTTAGTCCACGCTCCCCTAGTTAACTCGCTCTCATAAGCTGATCTCACATGCCTTAAATACCTGGTGTCTTGTCCGTGGGGGTTCTCCTAGTGTATTGGAGCGGAGGAGCTGCTGGTTGATCAGGGGCTGTGGAGGCGCTGCTGGGGAGACTATCAGCGTGGTCCTGCGAAATCCCGGTGAGAGCTCGGGTGACGAGGTGACAGCTTGACGAACACAGTGAAGCCAGCCTCGGCATACCAGGTAACGAATCCTAAGCTAAGCAGTGGAGTAAGCAGCGAAGGGAGACCTCTGGTGGCCATCTGCAATATTGTCTGGTATTTGCTGTATGTACCAGATGTTATATATCAGTATGCAGAAAGTACTTGAGAGACATTTCTCTTCACCCAGTATAATATGACTGCCAGCTGCCTATAATGCTCCAAAAAGAAAATAGAAAGTCTGGAGGAGTGGAACTTATATTGTGTGAACTTTCACGTATTAACCTGCTAAAAAATGTGTAAGATCTGACTAAGTTTTGAAAAAAAACCCCGCCGCATCCGTTTTTGTTGCTCTTGTTGCTCTTGTTATTAAGAAAGGGGGATCCTAGCTGGACAGTGGAAATTATCAGAGTTTCTGGAGGCCATATAATTAAAGTGGACCCCCACGGTGTTGCGGAGGCTGCGTCGTGAGTACCCCCTCCCCTCCCTCCCTCTTTCCTTGGAGGGGAAGAGAGGTATCTCTTTTTTTTTTTTTTTTGGTTACATACTGAATTAATGATGGCAGCAGGGAGGAGAGGGGAAGAGCTGGCAGGTCAAGAGAATGTTGGAACGCAATCTTTAAGGTCAGCTAAGGATAAAGACAAGGAAAAGAGCTCACAGGCCATGGCAACGGGGACATCAGCAGCAGCAAAACTAGAAAAGTATGCGCATACTTCTGAACATACGCCAACTAAGGGAGCACAAGTAAAAGCCTCAACAGATAGAAAGAGCCAAGGGCAATCAGGTCTGGTAGGAGGAAAGAACGCAGATAAAAAAATGGCGGGTGCTGTAGGGAAACCCGAAACAGTGTTTATGCAGGACCCTTTGATTAATGGAGAAGGAGAACCCACATTAAAGGAGGTGTTGGGGGCGGTTAATGTGAGTAAACAATCCTTAGTAGAGCTATGTGAACAAACAAGAGGCATTAAGGAGGAGTTAGCCTTGATGCGGCAAGACCTACAAAATACGGCTGATAGGATAACAGCAGCAGAGGGGAGAATATCTCAGATCGAAGATGAGGTATACCCATTGAATCAAGAGGTCAAAGATCTAAAAATACAGATGGGGAAATTCGCAGGGAAATTGGATGAAATGGAGAACAGGCTCCGGAGAGACAATGTGAGGCTGGTAGGACTCCCGGAAAAATGTGAAGGCCCTGATCCAATTATATTTCTGGAAAATTGGCTTGTTGAAACCTTTGGAAGAGAGACTTTTTCCCAACAGTTCGCAATAGAAAGGGCGCATAGAGTCCCGGCTAGAACCCTGAACCGAGGGGGCCAACCTAGATCCATTTTACTGAAATTTTTGAATTACAAAGATAAAGCGGCTGTGCTCCGAAAGGCCAGAGAAATGGGTAGTATCACTTATAAAGGGGCCAAAGTTTCATTTTATTCTGATTTTTCTCCGGACTTGCAGAAGCGCAGAGCAGAGTTCATTGAAACCAAGCGCAGACTCCAGAAACTAGATGTTACATATGCTCTGCTGTATCCAGCCCGGTTACGAGTCGCAGCCTTGGGAGAGACTTTATTTTTTGATTCTCCTGCTGGTGTGTCAGCTTGGATGGAGGAAAGGGGGGATCGGTTGATGAGGAGGTGAAGGGTTAGGGGAGAGGAAGGAAAGCCCCCCCCCCCTTCCTCATCTTCTCTGTGTTCTTTTTTTTTTTTCTCTCTTTTCTCCTCTCTCTTGTTTAGTTCGTTTTTTTTCTTTCTTCCCTCCCTTTACCCTCCTTGCTCCCTCCCGCTCTCTCTCCCCCCTTACCCATGACCTATGTTGTTGGGGGGGGGGGGTTTGGACGGGGAGATATAGTGGGTACAATGCACCTGAATCACGGGCACAATGTATATACACATGCAACGGCGGGAGGTGGGACACTCACAGTATAAAGGTATATGTGAATGAAATTAGGAAGGGTAAAAAATGAGGCACAGGTTGGGTTCAAGGGGAGATGGGCTAGGGAGGGGGGGAGGGGGATGATGTAGTATGTGAATGGGTGGGAAAGAGAAGGGAGTTTGAAGGTATGGGTGAGGTTGTAATGGTCACAGGAAAAGCCCCTAGGGGTAACCCAGAAGGGTATGGGAAGGGGTGGGGGGTAGGAACAAGGAATAAAAGGGGAAATAATGGACAGGAAAAGGGCGAAGATTGCACAGTAATAGAGGATAAATTAAAAATAACGTTGGGAATATATGAAAAGTTTATCTTTTCTCTTTCACAAAGGGGAAGTTTGGGACAGAATGGTATTACAATATTCAAAAGGACACATAAGGATATTAGGAACTCTAGCCCGAGTAAGCTTTTTTCTCTCCTTTTGTTCCCTCACATCTCTCAACTTTTTTCTAGAGGGGGGTATAGAGAACATCCCTATGAGATCAATTATAATATTGAGATAATTCCTTTTTCCTGTTTTTTTTACTGTTTTTCTGGAAAGGTATGCAGGATAGAGTTATGAATATTGGCTCCTGGAACGTTAGAGGGATGGGTACATCAGTTAAAAAAGCAGCGGTGTTTGATGCCCTTGAAAAATGTGATATTGGGTTGATCTGCTTACAGGAAACGCATCTAACTGAGGACTCCAAGTTGGAGAATTATAGCAGGAAATTCCCCACTCAGTTTCACTCAGTCCACACCTCTTATTCAAGAGGTGTGGCTGTGTTGATAAGAAAAGAAGTAGCGTTTAACTGTCGGCAGACCAGCATTGATAAAGAAGGGAGATATGTATTTTTGCATTGTGTAATTGAAAATCGGGAGTATGTCATTGCAAATATTTATATTCCACCCCAGTTTAAACTGGATGTTTTATATAATCTAATGGAATTTATAGTAGGTAAATCTGGGATCCCAGTGGTAGCAGTGGGAGATTTTAACGAGGTTATAAATAAAAATCAGGATAGGCTCCCACCAGGGACAAATCTGCAGAGAGAGGGTGAGAGTCGGTTATCCAGGTTTATGCAAGAAGGGGGACTATCTGATTTGTGGAGAGTTCGGAATCTGGACCTCCTACAATATTCGTGTTTTTCAAGCTCCTACTCCTCACTCTCAAGAATCGATTTAGTGCTGGGGAACGAAGAAGCTAACCAAGTGGTAAGGGAAATAGTATACCAACCCAGGGGGGTGTCGGATCACTCATTGGTGACGGTATTGGTTAATTTAGAGGGGAGGGGTCCCTCGAAAGTATGGAAACTGAACCCAGTGTGGCTTGAGATAATTGGAGATGCAAATAAAGTATTATTCCAGCTAGAAGAGTTCATAGAGCTCAATAGGGATACCGCTGCGAGTGGAGTGATATGGGACGCATTAAAGGCCTACCTCAGGGGTATCCTTATTCAACAGGTAGTGAAAATTAAGAAAATATCTAGAGAATGGGAGAATACTGTTAAAAGGGAGTTAGTAGGTGCAGAAAGAGAATATATAGTAAATCCCTCCCCAGAGAAACGAAAGGTATGGTTAGATACACAGCAGAAGTATAAAGCAATGATTATTAGAAAAGCTGAGAACAAAAAACTATTTCAGAAACAAGTGGCGTTTGGGGAGGGGGAAAGTGTCGGGAAGATGCTGGCACACTTAGTGAAGACCAACTCCTCGCCATCCATCGTCCCCGCGATCAGGACAGAGAAGGGAAAAATCTCAACTCAGAATTCAGTGATTATAGATGTTTTCAGATCATATTATGCAAAATTGTACAGATCGCAGGGGATGAGGGGAGACGAGGAGATGGACAAGTTTTTTGGAAATATTAAAGTCCCTTCCCTCACCGAGGAGGAGAGAGAGACAATGGAAGCCCCATTAACATTAGAAGAAATTCAATCTGCAGTGACAGCAATGGCTAACCAGAAGTCACCAGGACCAGACGGACTTCCATTGGAAATCTATAAATACTATGGGAAAGTACTGCTTCCAGAGTTTCTCAGAGTATTAAATAGGGCAAAGGAGGAAGGGAGATTGCCTACCTCGATGACGAAGACAACGATAATTGTTCTGCACAAGGAGGGGAAGGATCCGTTGGAAACTAAATCTTACCGACCTATCTCACTTCTGTGCACGGGCTCAAAAATACTAGCTAAGGTACTGGCGGCCAGACTGAATAAAATTATCTCCAGATTAATACACCCTGATCAAACAGGATTCATTCCTGGTAGATCAACTAGCATGAATATTAGAAGACTATACCTTAACCTACAGATACCAACGGAAAACATAGGGAAAAGGGCAATTATGGCTTTGGATGTAGTCAAAGCCTTTGACAGTCTTGAATGGAGATACATCTGGCGAGTTCTGAGAGAATTTGGCTTTGGCTCCTCATTCATTGAATGGATCAAAATTTTATATAATGGCCCTAGTGCTAGAATTAGGGTAAATAACGAGTATTCAGATAAGATACTATTAGAAAGAGGTACAAGACAGGGGTGCCCTCTGTCACCCCTGATCTTTGCCCTCGCAATGGAACCATTAGCCATTGCAATAAGATCTAATGCTGACATGGAAGGTTTTAAAAGAAAAGCGAGGGAAGAAAAGATCGCGCTATACGCCGATGATATTCTCCTCTATCTGGGGGACGTTGAGAAGTCAACCAGGCAGGGGATGAAAGTCCTCGGGGATTTTAGCAGCTTCTCGGGATTAACAATAAACTGGGAAAAATCATCTCTGATGCCTGTAGACACACTGGAGAGTCAAACTATATTGACAATCCCGCAGTTAGAAGTGGTGGAGAAAATAAAATATTTAGGAATATACATACAAAGTGATGCAAAAAGGTATATAAGTGATAATGTCGCCCCCTTACTAGGTAAATTTAAAAATAAAATAGAAATCTGGAAGAAACTCCCTCTTTTCGGTCGCAGGGAGATGTAATCTTATTAAAATGCTATGGATGCCACAGTTATTGTATCTGTTGCATAATTCGCAGTTATGGATAGATATAAAGTGGTTTAAAAAAATAGAAACACTATTTAGAGAACTCATATGGAGCGGAGGTACCTCAAGAATAGGCCTACAAATTCTGCAATTACCGACAAGGAAAGGAGGAATGGCAGTACCTCACCCAAGAAGCTACTTTTTAGCCGCACAATTGCAACATCTGGGGACGAGCAATGAGCTTAGTGGAGATATAAATAGGAAGTTAATGATTACTGGGACATCTCATTAAACCATAGTAGAGGCCTTGGAGGCAAACTCATTTCCCTATAGAACGCCCACAATAAAACTTGCTCTAAAAGTATGGAAGGCAGTAAAAGCGATAAAGGGTCTGGAAGGGATGACCAAAGAAACCCCATTATGGAACAACCTGAACCTACAGGAAATGGGAATGATAGGGAGGCATAAAGACTGGGAAAGTAGGGGGATTGACAGACTGGCGCAGTTGTATGAAGGAAAAATAATAAAAACATTTAATACACTGAGAATGGAATATGATTTACCAAAACATTCGTTTTATAAATATTTACAAATCAGACACGCATTATCGAAACAATTTGGTACACCGGGGCCAGTGTGGAGCAAATCCCCCATCTATAATAGATTAAAATCTGAAGATAGTGCAAGAGGGTTTATAGCAGAAATATATCCATATATTTGTGAAGGGAGTATAGAAACCCCAGATAAACTTAAAAGTAAAATAAAATGGGAGGAGGAAGTAGGAACATTCTCAGATGAGCAGTGGATGAGGATACTGGAGGGGGGACATTTGATATCTGTCTCGCCAGCGCAGAGGGTTTCACATCTGATGCTGCTACATAGAGCCTATTATACACCGAAGAGGCTATACAGGTTTAGGCGAAGGGAAGATGATGGATGTCCGAGATGCCAGGCGACAGGGGATCTGATGCACATGTTCTGGAGGTGCCCTAAATTGTTCCGTTACTGGTCAGAAGTTATTGCTGATCTGAACGAAACATTTAGAGTGTCGGTTGATGGGAACCCCAGAATGTGCTTATTGGGCCTGAATGAGGGAATAAGAGGGCCGGCTTGTATAAATACAGCAGTAATGAGATGTATGTTCCAGGCAAGGAAGCTAATAGCGCAAAGGTGGCAGGCAAAAAACCCCCCCCGTCGGTTGCGGAGTGGAGACAACTAATAACAGAGACGATCTGCAAGGAAAAAGTAGTATATGTAAGGAGAGGGAATGTTAGGGAATTTAATAAAATGTGGAAACCATGGTTAGATAAGTTGGGATACACAGTATAAAGACTTGGAGTGAATGGGGACTGGAGGGAGAAAGGAGAGAGAGAACATGTGGTATAGGTGTTAAGAAGCTAGAGGTATAGAGAGTAACACGGTCACAGTTTGTGCACGAGGGGCCCACTGCTTCTTCCTGTTATGTACGTGAAGAGGGGGGGGGTGGGGAAATGTCAATGTGGAAAAGGGAGTGTTTAACTGTATAAAGTTTGTGAATGGAAAAACTATTATGAAAATAAATAAAGATTATGTAAAAGAAAAAAAAAAAAAAAAAAAATTGCGTGGTATTTCTCCTTATCTGCCAACCTGGCAGGCCACAGGAAAAGGGGGGGGCAAGAAAGCACCCCCCTGAACCCTACCAGGTCACATGCCCTAAACATAGGGAAGGTGTTTTGGGGTCTTGGTTGGTGGTTGAGGGGTCTGCAGGAGGGGGGCTTATTGGAATCTGGAAGTCCCCTTTAACAAGTGGACCCCTAGATCCCGCCCCCCCCCTATGTTAATGGATATCGGGTACATTGTACCCCTACACATTCACCAAAAAAGTGTAAAAATTGCAATAAGTGTATATTGATTGGTTTGCACAAAAGTTATAGTGTCTATAAAATAGGGGATAGATTTATTGCATTTTTGTTATCATTTTTTTTACTAGTAATGGCGGTAATCTGTGATTTTTATCGGGACTTCGACATTATGGCGGACACTTTTGACACTCTTTTGGGACCATTGTGATTTATACAGCGATCAGATCTACACATATCTACACATACAAAGCTAACTGCTTTATTCAATATTGTCTAATTATTAATATATACATATATACATACACATCAGTGTTCTCTTATTCAATGAATTTTAACAGTTTGGATGAGGACACAAGCAGACCTCTTGACCCCGTCAAACTAAATTACTATACATAACTTTCCCATATTCCACAGAATTACTTTTTAAGAAGTTTTATCACTTATTCTTGACAATGTTTATTTATTACCTTTTAGGAATGTTATCTTATCAGACTATAGTTCAACTGCTGTCAAAGTGTTTCTCTTCTAATTAGCGCTTACTTAAAAACTAAAAATGAACTATCCTAATGAACTTTCACCTAGTACAAATATCAGCATGGAGCAGAGAGGTCATCTAAAGTTCAACATTTAAAAATTAAGACTTTCTATATTTATGGAATAACATTATTATTATTATAATACACAATGTATATAGCACCAACAGTTTACGCAGTGCTTTACAATGTATATGGGGGACAACACAATTACAGTTCGATACAAAAGGTACAGGGGTGCTCGGCTCATAGAGCTTACATTCTAAAGGGAGGGGGTGGTGGTACAAAAGGTAATAGCTGCAGAGAATGATTTGATGGGGACAGTTGTTAGGTGGGTGTGGGATAGGCTTCCCTGAATAAATGAATTTTCAGGGATCTCCTAAAGGTGGACAGGGTAGGGGCTGATCGGACATACTGGGTTAGGGAGTTCCAGAGGATGGGAGAGGCTCTGGAGAAGTCTTGAAGCGAGCATGAGAGGAGGTAACAAGGGAGCTGGAGAGCAGGAGGTCCTGGGAGGAGCGCAGGTGATGATTTGGGAAATATCTGCAGATGAGGTTGGTGATGTAGATGATGTAGATAACATAGTATACATTAATAAAGATTCATAGCTATTGCTTTACTATTGAATAATAATAATAATAATAAGAAGAAGAAAAAGAAGAAGAATATGAATAATATGAATAATAATTATATTATCAATAAAACATGCAAATTAATATAGATAACATAAAATATATTGGTTAATATGAAATTCCACTACATAATGGACTGGGGGGAACCCATGACGTTTTTTTCAATGATGTTTATGTATATTGCCGGTATCTGGCAATACATTACAGCCGCAAGCAGTATTAACCCCTTCCTGACTGCCACACACCGATATATTTTGGCAGATTGACATGGGTGGGCAAAAGAGTGTACAGGCATGTTGCATTGTGGGTGTCACCGATGTTCGCTGGGTGCTCACGATCATGTCATGGAGCGGAAGAACAGGGAGATGCCTTTGTAAACAAGGCATTTCCCCATTCTGCCTAGTGATATGACAGAGATCACTGCTCCCTGTCATCAGGAGCAGTAACCGCTGTCATATGAGGAGTAGCCCTCCCCCCACAGTTAGAATCACTCCCTAGGACACACTTAACCCCTTGATTGTCCCCTAATGTCTAACCCCTTCCCTGCCAGTGTCGTAAAAATCGCAGATTGCCGCCGTTACTACTAAAAAAAGATTAATAATAAAATTGCCATAAAACTATCCCCTATTTTGTAGACACTTTTGCACAAACCAATCAATAAACACTTATTGCAATTTTGTTTTACCAAAAATATGTAGAAGAATATGTATCGGCCTACACTTTTGGGGGATATTTATTATAGCAAAAAGTAAAAAATATTGTGTTTTTTTCAAAATTGTCGCTCTTTTTTTGTTTGTAGCGTAAAAAATAAAAACTGCAGAGGTGATCAAATATCACCATATGAAAGCTCTATTTGTGGGGAAAAAAGGATGTCAATTTTGTTTGGGTGCAATGTCGCATGACCGCGCAATTGGCAGTTAAATTGACGCAGTGCCGAATCTCAAAAAATGCTCTGATCAGGAAGGGGGTAAATCCTTCCGGGCTGAAGTGGTTAAATTACATTTTTTCTTTACAAATGTAATTTTACTGCTCTCATTCATAAAATGATCTACAGCTGCTGTGTAAGCAGTCTTACATAGTGTGGAGCATGAACTCAGCCTCCTGAGCCATGATCATGGCTCTCACGGCAGAGCGCGTTGTGATTGGCCATAGCATGCAGGTCAGGTGCATGCTTTGGCTAATCAGAAGCCTTCAATGCACTGCGAGATTTCGCCATTCATTATGGGGCATTCCGCAGGCTCTCGAATTTCCCATGAACGCCCCATAATGTTCGGTATTCGGCGACTGGACAAACACCCGACTCGAACATTGGGCTCATCCCTATTAGTGAGGTCAGGTACTGATGTTTGATGAGAAGACCTGACTCACAATCAGGCTGAGGTCAGGACTATGTTCATGACATTTGAGTTCCTCCACACCAAACTTATCATGCCATGTCTTTATGGAGCTGGATTGATTTGTGCCCAGGGGGACAGTCATGCTGGAACAGAAAAGGTTGACAGAAAACAATGGCCTACATATACTGTTAAAATAAATGGAGTTACTTAACGCAGTTACTTTAGAGCAAACTGAGAGCAAAGAGATCCCTTGTGATAATAGAAGGATTCTGTGTATACAAGTGACAGTGAGGAGCGGAGGGTGAGATCTAGAATGGAGTTCCACATTCAGGCTGCAGAACTGGGTTGGAGGATCTCATGTCAAGGTCTGGTGAGCCGTATTCAGCCTGTGGGCCTTGTGTTTGATATCTGTGCTGTAGAGGGATGAATGATAATAGAAGGAAGACTGAAGCTGTTTCTGGTACTGCTGGTACTGGATTGCACTTGTACCGGCTGGTGATCTTGAATCTTTCTTTTCTATCACACTCCAATCAGTGTGTGAGGGCAAAGTAGGGGCAAGCTGCTAACTTCAGGTGTTGGTTACATTGTGTGATGCTTTGATTGGTCACACCATTTTATTGTGATCAGCACTGTCCAATGGACAATACAGTCACAGTACTTTGCTTGTGCATGCCAGGGGGCATGTAAGAGCAAGAAAAAATTGAAGCTCTAATATAGCATCCAATCCTGTAACATCCACCTTCCATCCACTTATGTACAATAGGCAGACAGAAGGCAGTCAATGTACCCAAAAAATTCATAATGCCGATGATAATGTCATTCATAATGATGGCAATGAGGATGGTAGCAATCTGACTGAGCTTGTTTAATCTGATCTACAGCATTATACATTCAATCAATGTGTTACATTTACAACATTCTTTTCCCCAGCATTGTCCCTCTTGTGTTCAGTTCAGGTTTTAAAACTAAAATGTAGAGTTTTGGAGAAAACATACACAATAATATTCCAGCACTGGAGGTCAGTATGGCGAATATCTCCACAGCCACCATGTATTTCCCTCTGGTGCTCAGATAGGCCGGGATCATGGCAATCCAGACACTGCAGAACACCAGCATGCTGAAGGTGATGTACTTGGCCTCATTAAAACTGTCCGGTAATGTCCTCACCATGAAAGCCAGAAGAAAACTCACAGCTGCCAGAAACCCCATATAACCCAACATAGAGTAGAACCCGATAACTGACCCTTCATTACACTGAATGAGGATCTTCCCAGGATAGGAGTCCATGTCATACTCCTGAAATGGTGGAGAGATGGACAACCAGAGAATGCAATTCATAACCTGAATGGATGAGCAGAATAACATGACTGTATTGGGAAGTTTGACTCCCACCCATTTTCTACAAGAGCTTCCAGGTCTGGTGGCTTTAAAAGCAATGAAGACCATGATGGTTTTGGCTAGGATAGAAGATGCTGAGATGGTGAAGGGAATTCCAAAAGTGACTTGTTGCAGCATACAGGTAATATCCACAGGACGGCCAAGGAACAGGAATACAGAAAGGAAGCTCAGTATGAGGGAGAGGAGCAGAATGAAGCTGAGGTTCCGGTTATTGGCTCTGACTATGGGAGTGCTCCGAAACCAAACAAATAGTCCAAGTATAAAGAGAGATGTTGTAGATAATATGACTGAAGTTATAGAAAAAAATAAAACTAGAATATCCTCCTCATATGATAAATACTCATTGACCTTGTCAATACAAATAGTTTTAGCTTTGTTGGGCCATTCATTTTCAGGACATTTCTTGCAGAGTTCACTGTCTGTAGAGTAAAAATAAGTGAAAATATCATTAGGTATGGTAGTTATTTGACAGTATTAAATCATGTTGTCTGTATTTTTCCTCAACCACTTGGCCTCCAGAAGATTTACCCCCCTTCATGAATAGGCCATTTTTTGATCACCTCTGCGCTTTTTGTTTTTTGCGCTATAAACAAAAAAAGACCAACAATCTTGAAAAAAATACTTTCTGCTATTAAACACATTCAATAAAATTTTTTCACAAAGATCAAATTTTAAGCCAATATGTATTCTGCTACATGTTTTTGGTAATAAAAATATATCCCAATAAGCGTATATTGATTGGTTTATGTGAACTGTTGTATACAAACTGTGGTATATATTTATGGAATTTTTATTTTATTTTATAGTTATTTTTTATACTAGCAATGGCAGTTATCAGTGACTTATAGAGGGACTGTGATATTGTTGTGGGCAATCTGACACTAACTGACACTTTTGACACTTTCCGCATACCAGTGACACTAATACAGTAATCCGTGCTAAAAATATGCACTGTCACTGTTGACACTGGCTGGGAAGGGTTTAAACATCAGGGGCAATAAAAGGGTTAACTGTTTGCCCAGCCAGTGTTTTTGTGTACTGTGTGTGCTGCTTTTACTAGGGGAAGAGATGGATTTTATTCTGTGCTTTGCAGGGACACAGAATCCATCCCTTCTCCCTTGTCAGAACAGAGATCTGCCAGGCACTGAAGGAGGCAGACTTCGAGGAACTCCCTAGCAACAAACATTTAGAGGTGAGTTTAAAAAAAAAAATTTTTTTTGATTTTCTAGGAACATTAATGATTTTTTTTTATTGATTTTTTTTGGGGGGGGGGCAACTCCACTTTAAAGTGGTGTTGCACAGAAAAAAAAATCATTAAAATTCCAAAAAAAACTAAAAATTTGATTTTTTTTAACTCACCTCTAAATGCCTGTTGCTAGGGGGTTCCTCGTAATCTGCCTCCTTCAGTGCCTGAGCTGGTGACATCCCTTCCCGTTGGCACAGGAAGGGCTCAGCTCTGCCCCCTCCCTCTTGTCAGTCATCTGGGACACGTGACCGGTCTCAGATGACTCGCTTGCTTGCGCAGTGGGTGCCTGGCTGTGAAGCCACAGCCGGGTGCCCACAGTTTCAATGCCAACGCTGCAGAGTGGAGGGGGGACGAGCGGGGCTTCGCTGGACCCTGGAACAGGTAAGTGTCCGATTATTAAAAGTCAGCAGATGCCGTATTTGTAGCTGCTGACTTATTTTTTTTATGGAAACTCCTCTTTAACCACTTTCAGACCAGACCATTTTGCTGGCTTAAGACCAGACCACTTTTTGCGATTTGGCACTGCGTCGCTTTAACTAACAATTGCGCGATTGTGCGACGTGGCTCCCAAACAAAGTTGACGTCCTTTTTTCCCCACAAATAGAGCTTTCTTTTGGTGGTATTTGATCACCCCTGTGGTTTTTATTTTTTGCTCTATAAGCAAAAAAAGAGCCACAATTAAAAAAAAAAACGCATTATTATTTTTTACTTTTTGCTATAATAAATATGCCCCAAAAATATATAAAAAAAAAATAGACTCAATTTAAGGACTTTAAATGCATTAATTTTCTAACTCAATATCAGAGATTGTACTGAAAGAAACCTAAAGCTTACCAGAATGGTTTGATATTTCTCCTTCTGAACATGGAGCACAATTATAACAACATGGGTGATATCCTTCTCTTACAGATTTACGGAACCCTGGAAGACATTCCTCGGAACATCGACCTCTTGGGACCTGAGATAATATAGAGCTATACGATTTATTAAAGAGCAAAAGTACAGATATAATAGTGAAGGTAAGCCAAGCTTCTGATGTATAAAATGATACAGCATATACCGTATACCTTGGTGGAAACACATGGATCATTCCAGAAGGTGGCCCTTCATTAGTCTGGATATCACAGAATATGCTCTGAACCAGAAGACAGAAATAGTCATCTAGGAGTACTAGCAGAATCCTTTCATTCGAAAGGTTACAGCAACTAAACTATCAGTACAAGTATAAACGCTGCTTTCAAAATCCAAAGAGAAAATCAACCGCATTTGACTGCATTTTAGGAGTCACTACAGAAATCCAGGTAGCTCCATGTTTCTTAATGTATATACAGTAACTGCAAATTTCTGATCGGGGCAATTACTACTCTAAATTTTTTTCTCCTTCTTTTTACAGTCAGATCAATTTAGAAGACCTGGGTAGAATCTGGCCATGGATAATACTGGCGGTCATTCCACTCCAAAGTCTTTTATCTTCTTCTGTACACAGGAGTCGGGTCCTTCTATGACTGTCCATGTCCCGGTCTGTGTGATGAGGAGGGGGGAGGTAATAGTAGTCAGTCACGTTCAGCTGGACTTGTTCTGTAATGTAGAAGATGTTTTGTAGTTTATCCACTTCTTCAGTTGTAATGAGTGATGGGAACATATCCCGGCATTTATATCAACACATCTAGACCTGACACCTTCATCTAATCACCATGGAATGAGTCAGGGAAGATGTTGGCCGTCTATGAACAGGATGGGGGGAGGGGGTTAGGATATGTCTGAAGATGGGCTTTAGGGTCAAAACTAGTATATTTCTTGTATAAGTTCTGGATCATCTTCCCCAGTGTAACTCACCTTGTCTCCTCTCCATGATATTAGCTCTGGTTCTAGTGTAAGTTGCTGACCCTCTGAAAGGGACCCATCAAAGTGACCCACAGGCATCGAATCAGTGATATTTCCACCTTTAATTATTGTAATCCAATTTACAATGTCCAGTGGGCTGGGCAGTTCTCCTTTATCATTAAAAATCATGACCTTGCCATTCGGATCCTTGTACTGGACTTCTTTTACATAGCGGGACAGCTTAAAAAATGGCAGAAATGATTATAGGTAACAAGTATATAGAACGTCTAATGATTTTTTGGACTATAGATTGTTTATCTAGTTATATCTCAATCAGAGAAAGTCATCGGGATGAGATGACCTGTTTGCTGAGCACTTATAATCAGATACATTTTATTGGTACTATTTATAAACAATTTTCTTTGTTAATGGGAACATTCCAGACATAAACCAATAATTCTACCCCTTTGCAATACACTGGCTCAGCCTCAATGTGAACATACAGTTCAGTTTTGGTCACCAATCCTCAGGAAAGATGTTGATGAATTAGAAATAGTTCAGCAAATGGCAACACAATGAACAAGGAGGACAGAGGATCTCAGCTATGAGGACTGATAGATTATAGGTATTCACTCTGGAGAAGAGGCACTTTACACGTTAGTCGCCAGGTCCGTACGTTGTACAGACCTGATGGCGGAGGTATTGCACACAATCTGGAGGCTGCCCATCTGTGGGTTCGGGAGCTCCATGGCGGGTGCTGGTGGCTGGAGGGGAAAGAGAAGAGTGGACACACATCCGCTCTCCTCCCCTTCTTCTTGTGACCCAGAAAGAGACGTCTCTGACATCACTTGCGGGTCAAGTTCTCGGTGTCCCCGGCTCGCTCAGCCAGGAAATAATGTTTTGCAATGCAGATGACATTTGGTGGAGCTCAGAGGAGACATCAGAGGTCTTTTAGACCCTGCATATCTCAATAAAGAAAACCTGTCACCAAAAAACATCACATAGGGGACTTTTTGTCCCCTACGTGATGAAAAAAAAAAGTTAAATACATTTTTTTTTTTTTTTTTAAATTATAAAGTTACACCCAAACACATAACCCCCAATCCCAAAAATAAAATGTGAGGCTTCCCACCCACACATATACACACACACAAATATAAACGCATGCACGGGGGGGTGCCTACACGTGAAAATGTTGATCTCAATACATATTGTTACATATCGCCGCACATGCCAGAGTGAGAGCAATAATTCTAATACAAGACCTCCTCCTTAACGCTAACCTGACACCTATAGGGGGTTTCTGAAGCATTGCCTATATAAGATATAGGGTACTGAAGTTTGGCGCCATTTCACGGGCACTCAAAAATATAAGGTTTGGCATGTTGGGTATCTATTGACTCATGAAACCTCGTCTTTTAAATTTTACCATTGCCTAAAACTCACATTGGTGTGATTTCTACAGAAATGTTGAATTTCCTTAACCTTTGCGGTAATACTGTATGACATAAAAAATTGTAACCACCACTATTTCATTCTCTAGGGTCTCTGCTTCCAGAAAATATATAATGTTTGGGGGTTTTGTGTAATCTTCAAGCCTAAAATTATTTTTTAAACGTGTGTGCAAAAAACGCAAAAATGGTTCTGGCAGCGAAAAGGTTAAAGGGCAATTCCACTTTCATGAGAAAAATGAGCAATAAATAATTATTACAAATATAGTGTATACAATAGCTCAAGTCATATTGTTATTGAATGCTATTAAAAATGACCTTTTCTCTTCAATCTACAGCTCTAAAATGTTCTGTAAAATGCAATATGGCCACCTGGAGGCGTTCTTTACACAGATGCTGTACAGAACCCCCTCCCCCAGAAATATAATTTCCTTCTTGTGTGATTGGCTCACTGATTTTCGCAGAAGTAAAATAGAAATCAGTCAGATACAAAACAGATACAAATTGGATTTTGTAAAGGAAAGAGAAAGGTGCCTCTAAGTGCAGAAGGTAAAAGATTTATTACATGGATCTTCCTCTTGATCTCTCCTGAGATCCTTCCTGGATAGCCTGGGAAGACCTTCTTGCACAACCTGGGAGACAATATGCATGCAATAGCACCTGGGGACTCCCACTGAGGGCACTCCTATTTCTTCGGCTCTGGGCCCACCTTTTCCGGATTGGCTCGTCCCTTCACACAGGGCCCTTATCAAACTTCTGCTTACATAGGCAATTGGTCTTAGATGCCCTTCATGCTTCTTCTAGAGTACCCCTCTTTGACATCCTGAGTTATGTTCATCAACCTGTGATACAGTTCAGCGGTGTCTTCCTCCTCATAGTAGCTCTTCGGTATTCTCATTGACTGATTTAAGGCCATTCCAGTCTTCCTTTCCAAAATGTCTCTTACACTTGAACCTGGACTGATGGCACAAATTACTGCCTCTTTGATTTCGGGCTCCAAATATCCTTTCTGTAACCCTAACTATACTTGGTGTAAAAGACTGGTGTAGGACAGCTTGTCCTTCTATCCCATCTCTCCTATCTGACCATCAATGCGGAAGTCTTTCCGGATGGTTACTTCCTGCAAGCGGCCCCCGGTTGCGTCCTTTCTGTGCCTTCACAGGGTTAAGCGTCACTTGTTCATCCATCTGATCTTCCAGAGAGGCATGTGCTTCACGTATGCGCTCAGCCATTAATCTGGAGGTCTCCTGAAACCTTTCTTGTATATCGCAATATTGTCTCTTCAAGTCGGCCAGCTGTTGCTCTGCCTGTGATTTTCCATAAACCCCAACTTGTTGGATTGGGTGTGTCAGTTGGTGTTCTGTTCTTTCAGACAAATTTATACTAGTACCATGGAAGTTTTTGGGGATACCCTGTCCCCACTCTATCAGTGAGTAGGTACAACCAGTGCTGTGGTCTGTTTTCACTGCGACTACATGCGCCTTCCTGTCTGGGGACAAGACTTTGGACCACCTCTTTGACTTGTTTCCTACCCCAGTCGCTTCCTGGAAGTTCGATGGTCATGCTCGCTTCTGAGGGTGTCTCTTCTGCTTCGCACCATTGGATCACTTTGACTGGATCCATGGTGATGCCAAGGGGGCAGGCTTGCTAGTAGAGTGACAGGATCCCGGGCGACACCCCCACGTATAACACTAACCCCTGAAGGAACTGCTTCTTTTGATTGGGCCTGCACTCTACCTAGAAACCCCACTGACTTGACTCAATCCCCTTGGCACAGCTGTGGTGCAATGTAATACAGTACAATATACAACATACAAAATACCTGTATTTTACCCTCAGGACCCACTGGTTTCACCTGGTGAGAAAAGCAATATGCCACACAACTGGATACTTAACCAGGAATATTGTTTACTGTAGAATATTTCAATAGGTGGTTACAGTAATTGTACTGCCATCCCAATGTAGGATGTCAGTACGATATAAATCAACAGTCAGACAAATACAATATGAAAGATATATATATATATATATATATATATATATATATATATATATATATATATATATATATATATATATATATATATTTCTATGTATCTAAACCTGGGAGCTCCCGCTACTTTAAAGCTATACAGGAGGCCTCACTTAATGTACTCTCTCCCGTATCTTCTTACTTCGCTAGCTAGAGATGACTCCTCTGATATTTGTAATCCAAAAGGTAGGTAAGAGTTAGCTTAAGGTACTCCAGGTATAACTCCAAGAACTTGTACACAACGCTTGAGCACTAAAATGAAGTAGGCCTCAAGCCTGCTAAATGTCAGTTCCTCGTTTACGCCTCTGTGGAACAACCGGTTCCAGCGAGGCCTGTAAGTGAGTCTAACTGTGTGCAGCAAATTAAAAACCGGGGGGCCGTAACCCGCTCACCAACTGGATCGGAGTTCTGGGTGATGACTTTGAACTGTAGCTTGCTTCTGTATCAGCTGGGTAGATGCTCTGTGTTACTCTGCTGACTGGATCTGGTCCTCCGATACTCCAATAAGCTACTCTGGGCCTCGTCAATCTGATCACCAGCTCTCAGGCTCCGTCAAATCCCCTTGCAAACAAACAGGTTTGCAATCCGCGGTGACTGTCTGCAGCTGTCTCTCGGAAACCTCCTCACAGATCCATACAGGCAGGCAGCATGGTCCTAAGAGAACTAAAATGGCTGCTGCTGTCCCTTATATCCCCTACCCAGCATGCACTGCGTAAGTGAGTGTTCATGGGTAGGTCACACACAGACTCCTGGGTAACGAGGTCAATCTTCAGAATCCAAACAGTCACTTCCTGTACAGGTCTTTAGGTTGTTCTGAGGTAAATCATAAACCGGTGCATTACCCATATTTGGCCACTAGATGGCTCTAGTGTGAAACCACAGTAGTGTCCATATACCTCACATTAAAGCATACATAATTACATGAATAAACTATGATGTCAGCGCTACATATATTTAAAGGAATATTTTTTTTTTGGGGGGAAGGGGGTGGTAGGGTACCCAGGGGTGATTAGAGTTGTGGGTCTTCTTTGGAACCTTTAGTTGTTCAATCCAATCATGTTTGATGAATCCAAGTGAAATTGATATTTGCTATATTAATCTGTATTTATTATTTTTTCTCTATACACCTAAGGTTGAATATACTACATAGATTTTGTCTTGTTTTAAAGTGAAATGATCTTGCCCACTTTCCTGATGAAGCCCCTTCGGCAAAACATGTAGAAAGCTGGTTGGACGCATGATCATATATATGTGAATACAGTACTATTGTTGTCTGTAATAGGTATTCGCTGCTTTTTATCTACATTTTCTAATAAAATTATTTGTAATTATTTTTATATTAAAAATTGAATTAACTTGCTTTTAATTTGTACCTTTAAAATCCCATATATCTCTCTTTTTGCTAATTATATAACCGCTTATAGAAGTCCCCGAATACTTTAGACATAGCTTTAGGGCAATATGTAGGGGTGCCGTCAGGCTGCATCAGGTGGTCAGGTAATGATAGAAAGGGCCATGGCTTTAACCTGTTAACTAGCATCCTATGTGGTTTATTTGAAAATTCATAGAATTTTTGTCTGGTCCATAGCATAGATTTGGAAATTTTAATCACATCAAATGATTTGATTTGGTTTCAGATTGAGGTAACAGCTCTCAATCTTTCCACAGTGGGGGATTCCAACAGGTGCATCTCTACAGTTTGTAGTTGAGCAAGGAGATCGACTTTTAATTTGGCAGGGTCTCATTTCAGGCGAGAGCCTGTAGATATGCACTCACCTCTGAAGAAAGCCTTATGGGCCACCCACAAGGTGGATATATCCGAAAACCGACCCATCATTTAGTTGGAAGAATTCAGTCAGCTTCTGCTGTAAGTGGGTTTGGGATACTGGATTTTTGATCAGGGATTCATTGAGACACCAATGGCACGTCTTGGGATTTGAAGACGTCAAAACGATGTCTAGTTCAATGGGTGCATGGTCCGACCAGGTAATGGGGTTTATCTCTGAGGAGGTTACATAAGGAAGGAGAGCGGCCGTAAAGAAAAAATGGTCTAATATAGAATATAGCTTGTGGGGGGGGGGGAGAAACCAGAATAGATTTTACTCATTTATATTGCAAAACAAAAATTTGGTGATTAAATCTTACCAAAATAAATCGCTATCTGTTTAAAAAAAGATGATAACATTTCATTTGGGTACATTGTTGCATGACTGAGTAATTATCATTCAAAGTGTTACAGTGCTGAAAACTGAAAATGGCCTGGGCCAGAAAAAGTGGTGGTGGTGGGGCAGCCTATTCTTGAGGTGGTTATAAACTGAATAACTAATAAAAAAATAAAAAATAAAACCAAAACAGAGCACCACTGATGGTGAGATCCCTCGAGATGACTTCAAATCCCCCCAATGTGCTCAGAATTAATATATCATCTTGACTTTTTAAAGTTTAGCCCTAAAAACTTATAGATACCTTGCTGTGTGTGACTTCAGGAAATCATTGTCAGAAATATTTCCTGTATAACTGGAGTCAGACAACTCCGATATGAAAGAATCTGAACATCCAAAGAACTATTATTCTCCAAGGAGAATTCAGCAATGGCAGCCTCCATTAGGGAGACCAGTGAATGTCTGTTTGTTGATCTCCCCTATCAATTAAGCAGAAGTAATCAGTAAAATGTGACTTTGGGGTCCTCCTGCCACTGGGAAGAAGCTAATGGAGCGTGATCTGCACTCCATTCGTTTAATAGAGGGCAGGGGAGACATCAGGGGTCTCATTAAAGGGAACCTGTCCCCAACAAAGTATCACATAGGGGACTCGTGTCCTCATGTGATAAAAAATAAAGTTAAATCCAATGATTTTAACCCCTCAAAATAGATAAATATGAACCTCCCCCACCCCCACATACACACATATACAAAAATAAACACAGACGAGAGGGGCGTCTGTGCAATAAAGTTAAATTTTTTCTACACATGTTATCAACACGCATACTGGAGTGAGAACATTATTTTTAGACTTGTTATCAGTTATCTGGTATCAGTGGATCATGGGTGCAATGTCAGGCTCCTGCAGACAAGTCCTTCAGCTTTCTGCCCATATATCTGTACAGGCTTTTTGCTAGAAAGCTGGAGGACTTGTGAATGGACTACAAGTGTACTGATCAGCACAATCACAGTCCATTGATGCTACAATTCTGTCTGCCACGATGGTAGACAGGACTTGTAGTTTATTCATTCCCAGATTCTTGTGAGTGAATGCCATGGCTGTGTGGGTGGAGAGAATTTTAAATGTGGCCGCAGTTTTGAGGGTGAGGAACCCCCTGCCCACTGGCAAAGGGAGGGGGTGGTTTGGGAACATGTGCTGGAACACTTTACACCCTAAATACTGATATGCCATGTAACAAGTTCCAAAAGGTGAACTTAGCCTTTAAAGCATCACCTATGGAAAAGTGACGATACTAAAATGTGTCACCATTTCAGAGGTGCCGCTCATTTTCAGGCTTGACATACTGACTAGCTATTTTTTCAGTGCATCCTCATCTTTTATATTCTACCAAATAATTGGGTAATATATTACATTTGTGTGCCCTAAAATGAACTTTGTGTATCTTTTACTGAAAACAAAAGATTACATTTGGTAAACCATTGCACTAATATCATGTGACAGAAAAAGAAGATACAGCAAGCATTGTTTCTCCAGGGTCTCTGCTTATAGAAAATATACTGTATACTGTTTAGGGGGTTTTATATAATCGTCAGGCCTAAAATGATTTTTTTTAACATGGTTGCAAAAAAAATAAAAAAACAGCTCCAGAAGTGAAAGGGTTAAACATCTCTAAACTAAACATGAACCTAAACTGGGTGTAATTTTTGTCTGGGCACATTGTGTTCCAGTACTGAACTGGCCGAGTATAAAAAGATACGAGGAAACTTTCATTGGACGCTCTCACCTTATACTTTAGTGTGTGGGGATTTATTTCAGATTTTTTGTTATTTATTTTATAAGTGAAATCCATGTCATGTAATGCTTGAGCCAAAATGTAGACTGAGATATACACTTTATGGGATGTTTTCTCATCAGAATAGTAGAAATCATGTGCAAATGTCTCCAAACTGCAGTTCCTATTAGGATATCCAGTTGTGAGTGGAATAAGGACATTTTTCATTTGGTTTTTTGAAAAGCATCCATATTCAGATATGAGAATATCCTCCATCAGGGGGTCATTTGGACGGCTTGATGGATAAATCCTATAAAAATATTTCAGCAATCCCCTTATGTAGAGATAGGGGTACATAAACACCAAGCTGCATTTACTGAGAATAAAAAACTTTTCACCCATTGACCAAGAATCTGGTATAATAAATGTTTTCTCCGTGTAATAAGGGACATTATTATACAAAAACTTGTAATAAGCCATACTAACTGAGCCACAAATAATAAGAACTTCCGTAGTTGAGGTCCGAAGCTCTGGAGGAATTTTTTTATGATATTTAATGGACACCAGAATCGTGAATTCAATACAAATTCCATGATTAGATAAATGTTTGCTGAGTTGTCGGATCTCCCTCTCTCCGTATTCATCATCAGATGTGAGGATCCCGACCCAGTTCCACTCCAACCTTTCCAGTAACTTTGCTATGGCCACATATTGCATCTCATCATCCGGAACTGTCCGGAAAAAGTTTGGATACATCTTTCTATCACTCAGTAAAGTATCTCTGGCTCCATAACTGATCTAGAAAGAAAGAAAACAGTCTGTATAATTAATATGGAACTCTTAATGGACAGAAGAAAATCTTAGAAAGTTTTTAATGTTTTTTGGGGTCTTTCGCAACAAACATGTCACCTGAGCTGTCTACAAGAGATCTATAAGCAGATTTTAGTGGTGCTTTTATTTCACCGGCCAATCAGATAAAGATGTAAGAATAAATTTATTATTTCATAAATGATTACAGTCATCAGTGAAAGCTGATAATATGACGTTAATGGGAATTTATCGAAACTGGATCAGCCAGAATCTGGGGTAACCAATCAGCCTCTATCTTCAGCTTGTTTACTTAAACTTTAAAGATGATAGATAGAAGCTGATTGTTTACCATGCATAACTGCCCCAGATTCTGGCTGCTCCAGTTTTGATAAATTCCCCTCTAAGCCCTTGTACACACGATCGGACATTCCGACAATAAAATCCGTCAGATTTTGTCCGAAACTAGTGTTGCATACACACGGTCGGACAAAGTTGTCGGAAAATCCGATCGTTTCTAACGTGATGACGTTATTTCGTTACGATGGGACAGCGTTCAGGCTAGTAGCCAATCAATTTGATCTGAGCATGCGTGGAACTTTGTCCAATTGCAATTCTCTACAAGCGATCGGACTTCGTCCGATCGGATCATGTTGTCGGAAAGATTTATAGCCCAGCTCTAAAACTTTGTCGGTCGGATATTCCGACGGAAACAGTCCGATGGAGCCCACACACGGTCGGATTATCTGACAACGCGGTCCGGTCAGACATTTTCCGTCTGAATATGCGACCGTGTGTACAAGGGCTAAGAGTTCTTCCATTGCAATCCCACCTAGGGGTCTCCTGATCATCAGTTTTCGTGACAGACACTCCCACTGCAAGACTGATTTTGGCTTTAGCTGGAGGTGGACAACCGAGTATAAACACAATTACCAGCTCAGCTCCTGAACCTGTATATCCTTTATGGACCAGATCAATGTTTACATTTCCGCTATGGGTCTGTCTATTCAACCATAACTCTAATTATGCAGTGCTTCCACATCTCCAATATATCCATCCCACCACCATGGACACATTATTCTCCCTGACTGCTCAGTGGAATATGAAATAATACAATAATTCAATAACAAAACAAACTTGTGTTAAAGTCCTCTTTCAATTATATGTGGAATTCAAGATCCACCGATAGATAGCCCTTCTCCCCACAACCCTGGCCCGGTGGTTGCGGGGATCTGCAAGAGGTAGGCTTATTAGAAGCTGGAAGCCTTTTTAAAAGTATGGAGGCCTCCCTATGTAAATGAGTAATGCCGCGTACACACGGGCGGATTGTATGGTGTACTTAGTCCGTCGAAACACATTTTAGCGGACAATCCGCTCGTGTGTGGGCTTCAGCTGACTTTTTCAGTGTGCAGTCCGGAGTACTAAGTATTTCGGTTTTTCAGAAATTCTGTCCGTCGTACTTTGGTTTCAGCGGACAATATGGTCGTCAGTATGCTAGTTGGACGGACTAAGAATGGCGCATGCCCAGAAAGGATTTACACGGCGGAAGGGTGCTTTGCTGTGTCTTGGACTTCCTATTTCTAGTCCCGTCGTACGTGCTGTACACGTCATCGCGCAAGCTTTCGACGGACTGTTTGTACATCCGTGTGTTGTCAAGTCTGTTCAGTGGAAAGTACGACGGACTGTCCGTCGGATTGTATGACGGACTAAGTACGCCATACAATCCGCTCGTGTGTACGCGGCATAAGAGGCACATAGTACTCCTACTCAATTACAAAAAAAGTAATCTATAGATAAAGACACCCAAATGTTTGACATGTCCTTAATAGGGATGAGCCAAACACCCCCCGGTTCGGTTTGCACCAGAACTTTCGAACGAACCGAAAATTTGTACTAACTTTAGAAGCCCATTGAAGTCTATGGGACTCGAACGTTCAAAATAAAAGTGCTAATTTTAATGGCTAATATGCAAGATATTGTCCTAAAAAGGGTTTGGGGACATGGCTCCTGCCCCAGGGGACATGGGTCAATGCCTAAAATGTTTTTAAAAATTGCCGTTTTTTCAGGAGCACTGATTTTAATGACGATTAAAGTGAAAAAAAGTGAAATATTCCTTTAAATATCGTGCCTGGGGGTGTCTATAGTATGCCTGTGAAGTGCCATGTGTTTCCCGTGTTTAGAACAGTCCCTGCACAAAATGACATTTAACAGAAAAAAAGTCATTTAAAACTGCTTGCGGTTTTAATGTAATATCTGGTTCTGGCAATATGCATGAAAATCATTGAGGAAAATGGCATAGGTAGCCCCCCAGCCCATTACTGGCCCCTTTGGGTCTTGTGCGGATATTAAGTGGAACCCCGTACCCATATTAAAAAAAGGAAAGGCTACAAGCGGTACATTTTTAAAGTGTAGCTTCAGTCAAAAAATCTATTTTTAAGCTTCTTGGAAAACATAGGGAAGGGCTATCACCCCTGTATAATTTGTTTTGCCATCCGTCTTTTTTCATCTCACTTCCTGTTGTCTCCTTCCGTTTGCCAGACGTTTGTAAGTTGGATGTTTGAAAGTAGGGGCCTGCCCTATATGCTCTGCAGAAATTTGCACCTAAGGTGTTGGTGTTGCCACAACACTGTAAGTGACCCTTGGTAGATGCTGGAGAGCCCTGCTGTGAACAATTATATCAAGAATTATAATTACATGCCATTGTTGAACAGTGGTAGAAAAATAGGGCCTTTGGTGGTTGTGGTGGTGGTAGTGGTGCTGGTGCCACAACACTGTAAGTCCTCACAGTTACTCTCGGTGGGTGCAGGAACGGGCCCTGCTGTGAAATATTATATAAAGAATTGTAATTACATGCCCCTGTTAAACAGGGGCTTAAAAATTGGGCCTTAGGCACTGCTTGCTGGTGCCACAACACTGCAACCTCTCCCAGATACTCTAGTTGGAGTGCAGGAATGAGCCCTGCTGCAAAGCATTGCAACAAAAATTGTAATTACATGCCCCTGTTAAACAGGGGATGAAAAATTGGGCTGGTGGCATCACCCAGAACCAAAAATGTTCTTCCAAGATATCAGCGGAGGAGGAAGAGGATAGACAGTCAACATAACAGGACAATCATTCAGCATCAGCATAGGCAGTCTTGAAGGGATGTAATATTTCCCAAAACATTATTCGGTTACATTAGCTTCAGGTGCTTGGTAGCTGGTGGTGATCCAAGACTAATTCATCTTTATGAAGGTCAGTCGATCAACCGAGTCAGTGGACAGGCGCACCCTGTGATTGGTTACAAAGCCACCAGCAGCACTGAAGGTGCGTTCCGAAAGAACGCTGGATGCAGGACAGGCCAGTAGCTCAGTTGCATACTGTGCAAGCTCTGGCCAGTGATCCATCCTCAAGACCCAGTAAGGCAGAGGATTTTCGGTGGGGAAGGTGTCCAAGTCTGACCTTGCCCCTAGGTATTCCTGCACCATGTAAATCAGACACTGGCGATGGTTGCTGGAACCGATCATACCTTGGGGCTACGGACTAAAAAATTGTCTGAACGCATCGGTCAGACGGCCACCTTCTCCACCGCTCCTTCTGACCAATGCCTCAGCAACACGTTGTCCAGAACCAGGAGTTTGTAACCTCCCAGTCTCTGGGAACGCGTTGCACAGACCTTTCTGAAAGGCCTCCCGGAGATATCTCATCCTCTGCTCCCTCTGTGACGGCAAGAAGATAAGGTCCACAACCTTACCCTTGTACCGTGGATCAAGGAGAGTGGCCAGCCAGTAATGGTCCCCCTCCTTGATCCAAAGAATACGAGGATCCTTCCGCAGGCTTTTGCAGAATCAGGGAGGCCATGCAGCGTAGGTTAGCTGAGGCATTCAGTCCGGATTCCTTTGGGTCACAGGACAACATGATCCGCAGCTACCTCCTCCCAGCCACGTACAAGTCCACGGGTTTCTTGGGACTGTAAATCATCCCTACAAGACTGCTTCTGATGCTGAGTGCCAGGTGTAACGATATCACGTCAGAGAAAGGAGATATTGTAACTAGTTTCCATGTTGTTTGGAAAGCAGCCATGACCTTAGAATAATCTGAACTCCCCTCTCACTGTCTTAGGAATCCAAAGCTTTTAAAATTTTCAAAAGGAAAGAAAGGTTATCTCGGCAGAGGAAGCAGAACCAGGCTAGGTCAATAAACAAGGCTCAAGTTGCCTGGCAAGATATTCAGGCCTGTCGTAAAACTGTCACCCTCTCCATTCAGAGAATCAACAGGTACCCATCGTAAATACTTCCAACCACAGAGTGCAGACAGATTAGTCAAGTTTTGAAACTTCAACATTTTTTATAACTTTCAAAGCAATCATAGCACAGCCATAGTATGGACATATTTAGTTTCCTCAGATAATTTCTAACATTTCAAGTCTAGACACTCCTATGTCAGGTCATATGGGAAGCCACTGGGACCCCTTACTCCTCCTAGGTAACCCTGAAATGGGAAACCTGTCATGTGTGGACTTGTTTTGAAGAAAATATCATGCTGATCACTAAAATGGATATCTGCAGTCTATAAACAGTAGAGAGGCAGAGATATGAATATGTATCCCGAAGTGTACCTGAGACAGGGTCATGAGTGTAGACACCTCCCAGCAACCAACCCCTAAACAAGATGACCAGACGATTGGTCACTGGTCGCTGTCAACACCCCCTTTGATTTGACAGAAAAGAGGAGAGGCCAAGGCAATGGTCAGTTCTCCTTTTACCATCCAAGCAGAAACATCTGCCAAGTTTGAGAACCGATTACCTTTGCTCATCTATCGACTCTGATCAACTCTCGGACATTAATTGCAAGTATTCTTCCTTCCCAATTCTACCTTATTTCTTTGTGGCTGTATATTGTCTTTATTTTTTGAAACATCCTTTTTCTGTAAATGTTTTATTCGCACCAACCTTGACCTTTTCATAATAAATCCTTACGTTGAAAAGTGTTAACCTTGTCTTTAAACCTCTTGATGCAAACTATAAACGAACCTGTCTCTTAAAAGGGCGCTACTGTGGTAGAGTAAGGCGCTGAGCAGACCTGTCTGTGGTGGCAGTGTGTGTTGCAGGAGCTTATTCTAAAATTATTATTGGTATTGCTTAAATTACGAGTCCCCCCGGCTCTGTCTTTTTAAATGGGGGATGGTGGCAGTTAAAGGGTGTATTGTGTAATTAGCCCAGTGACAATCGCTCTCAGCCTGCCCGCACCTAGATTGTGGTCCCGCAAGCTGGAAAATCATTGTGCTGGGTGAAGCTGAGTGTGGCATTGTTACGTAAGTGACAGCGTGGTGTGAGGTTGGCCGGTCCTTTGTCGCCAGTTAGCGAGGAGGGCAGGGATCTGACACCCGAGATCGTCACACCAGGATCCACCTCCATGCTGACACAATCATCCTCCTCCTCCTCCTCCTCCTCCTCCTCTCGTCCTCTTCCTGTGTGATGGGTGGGACAGCAGGAACACTGTCTGGATAAAGGGGGCCTTGAGAGGCAAGGAAGTCCTCCTCTTCCTGCCTCTGTTCTGCCTCAAGTGCCCTGTCCATTATTCCACGCAGCGTATGCTCCAACAGGTGGACAAGAGGTACAGTGTCACTGATGCATGCACTGTCACTGCTCACCATCCTTGTGGCCGCCTGAAACGGTGACAGGACAGTGCATGCATCCCTGATCATGCCCAACTAGCATGGTGAGAAAAAAACGAGCTCCCCTGACCCTGTCCTGGTGCCGTAGTCACACAGGTACTCATTGATGGCCCTCTGCTGCATGTGCAGCCGCTGCAGCATGGCCAACGTTGAGTTCCACCTGGTGGGCATGTCACATATAAGGCGGTTCTTGGGCTGGTTCAACTCCTTTTGGAGCTCAGCCAGAAGAGCACTGGTAATGCACACAGACTTTCCTGGCCTGCTTCAGGACATCCTGTAAGCCTGGGTACCTGCCCAAGAACCGCTGCACCACCACGTTAAGGACGTGAGGCACACAGGGCACATGCGTCAGTTGTCCCTGTCAGGGGGCGGAGAGGAGGTTGGTGCCATTGTCCCAAACCACCAATCCAGGCTTAAAGAGGAAGTAAACCCTGATGAGTTTACTTCCTCTTTCATTCCCTGCAAAGGCAAAGCATAATGGACTACTATACATCGCATAGTAGTCCATTATGTGTCACTTGCCTGATACAGGAGCCAGCGATATCACCGCTGTCCCCGCTGTCCCCCATCCATCTTCTCGTTGGGGTCTCGCTGCTCTGCCGCTGTCATTCGGCGAAGCCGCGATGACGTCACTCCCACGCATGTGCACGGGAGCTGACATGCGCTGCATCTTCGTCGTTGACGGTGCCGCGCTCAGTGCGCCTGCGCGCCACTGTCTACACCGCATGCGCCGTAGACAGCAGTGCCTGTCTTTCGGCAAATATCTCCTAAACCTTGTAGGTTTAGGAGATATTTCTTGGACCTACAGGTAAGCCTTAATCTAGGCTTACCTGTAGGTCAAAGTGTGTTGTAAGGGTTTACAATCACTTTAAGCTGGCATGGCATCAACCACTTCTCGGCCTGCCCCTGCAGAGCTAACAAAATATCTGCCCCAGTGTGGCTCCTGTCCCCCAAACAAACCAACGCAAGCACGGCATTGCATTGTTTTGCCTGCGTACTTGCATAGCTCCTTGAAGGCTTATGGAGCACCGCTGGTTCCGAGGACATTGCATTGTTTTGCCTGCGTACTTGCATAGCTCCTTGAACGCCTACGGAGCACCGCTGGTTCCGAGGGTAGCACTGGAAGAGGCCATGGAGGAAGAAGAAGAGGAGGGGGTGGAGGAGAGAGGTGTGTCACAACCAGTAGTAGCATTTTGGAGACCTGTTGGCGTAAAAATCTCCAACACTATTGCACCTTGTCCTGCATCCTTCCCAGCTGCCAGAAGAGTGACCCAATGGGCCGTGAAAGACAGGTAACGTCCCTGTCCATGCCTGCTGGACCATGAGTCAGCGGTAATATGCACCTTACTGCTGACCGCCTTGTCCAGCGAGGCAAGGACATTGCCTTCCACGTGCCGGTAGAGAGCCGGAATCGCCTTCCGTGAGAAAAAGTGGCGTTTGGGGACCTGCCACTGAGGAACCGCACATTGCACAAACTCACGGAAGGGGGCCGAGTCTACCAACTGAAAAGGTAGCAGTTGAAGTGCTAGCAATTTAGCCAAGCTAGCATTCAACCGCTGGGCATGTGGATGGCTAGGAGTGAACTTCTTTCTACGGTCTAGCAGCTGGGGCAGGGAAATGTGCCTACTACAATCAGACGTGGGTGTACTGCTAGCAGAGTGCCCACAAGCACTTGACTGTGACACACCTAATTCTACACCTTCATTCCTCTCAGTGCAGGTTTCAGAGAGGACTGAAGGTCTAGTGGGGTTGGAGATCCTAGCTGATGAGGAGCAAGGAGAGTTCCGCTTTGTTCTTTGGTGTGGGTCTTTGAGGTAAGCTTGCCAACGAGCTGCATGGCAGGTCAACATATGTCTGGTCAAGCATGCGGTGCCCAAGCGGGTGATGTTTTGGCCACGCGAGATACGCTTGAGACATATGTTGCAAATACCAGTGGTGCGATCTGATGCACTCATCTCAAAAAAGGCCCACACCAAAGAACTTTTAGAATAACGCGCAGAGGCAGCGCCCTGCACAGGCGGAGCTCTGCGGTGTGATTCAGTTGTGCTGCCCCTAAGATGGCCCCTGGAGGGCATCCTGCCTCATTGGAGATGTGCCTCCTCCTCCTCCTCTCTCTCCAACCAGGCACCCACGTGAAGTCAGTGCCCTCATCATCCCCTACCTCTTCATCACTGGAGAAAACCTGGCAGTATGCTGCAGCTTGTGGAACATGACTGCTAGATTGCTGTCCTTCTTGAGCATCCCCTCTCTCTGCGCTCACGCTACTGCCTTCCTCTAGCTGAGTAACATCATCAGAGCCTACAAAACACTGGGCATCCTCCTGAAGCATGTACCCAACACTGTGCTCAAACAGTTTGGAGTACTCCTCAGGAGGACGTGGTGGGTCTAGGGAAGAAGTCACTGATGATGACATTGAGAGGAGGGAAGACGATGCGTTGGCAGCTGCTTTGCTAGTACCCTGAGCCTGGGTGAGAGAGGATGAGGAGGATGAAGAGGGCTTGGTCATCCACTCTACCAAGTCTTCAGCATGATGTGGCTCAACACGTCCATCTGACTAAAATAAGGACAAGCATGTCCCATGGCCACGTGCTGATGACGATGCACCACGTCCACGACCAGCACTGTTGTCTCTAGACACAGAGCCTGCTTGCCCTCTTTTATTGGCTCATGCCTGTCTGCCTCTCCTTGTTGGCCTTCCAGACATGGTAATGGTCTGCAGGGAGATGGGAAAACCAGCAATTGGGTAGTGTATATTGTGCTGGAGGCACAAAACACCCCTAACTCCTGCAGATGCCTTTATTATAGAACACCAGCAATAAAGGGCAGATACAGGTGTATATTGTGCTGTGCTGGAGGCACACAACACAAACTAACTCCTGCATAGTGATGGACGAACTTCCGACGAGACGTTTCGCAAACGCGGCCGATAGTTCGCGAACCGGAACGGGCCCCATTGACTTCAATGGGAGGCGAACTTCGCAAACCTACAGGTCAAATTTGCAGCCACAAAATAATTAATAGCTGTGCAAACATAGTCCCACCACATGGCCAATGACATAACACATGTATGAGGTGAATCTGGGATCGACAACTACAAGCATTCTTTTTTTATATGGGAAATTGTTGTGACAATTCAGGTGTGGAGCGCATGAAAGCAATGGAGGAGAGGGAATGTCAGGGAACAGGGTAGGCAAAGAAGAGGGTGCAGGAGAAGATCACCAGCAGCGTGACATACAGCAATGACACCTGCACCGTGATAGAGTCATCTGACAACAGCACCGTGATAGAGGGCACTGACATCAGCAGCGTGACATACAGCAATGACACCTGCACTGTGATAGAGTCATCTGACAACAGCACCGTGATAGAGAGCACTGACATCAGCAGCGTGACATAAAGCACTCACACCAGCACCGTGATATACAGCACTGACAGCAGCACCGTGATAGAGAGCACTGACATCAGCAGCTTGACATAAAGCACTCACACCAGCACCGTGATATACAGCACTGACAGCAGCACCGTGACAGAGAGCACTGACATCAGCACCGTGATATACAGCACTGACACCTGCACTGTAAGCAACCCCAGGAGGAAGTCAGCATAGCACAGGGATGGTGGGAGCCCCTCATAATGAGCATTGCACAGGGATGGTGGGAGCCCCTCATAATGAGCATAGCACAGGGATGGTGGGAGCCCCTCATAATAAGCAGCCCCAGGAGGATGTCAGCATAGCACAGGGATGGTGGGAGCCCCTCATAATGAGCAAAGCACAGGGATGGTGGGAGCCCCTCATAATAAGCAGCCCCAGGAGGATGTCAGCATAGCATAGGGATGGTGGGAGCCCCTCATAATGAGCATAGCACAGGGATGATGGGAGCCCCTCATAATAAGCAGCCCCAGGAGGATGTCAGCATAGCACAGGGATGGTGGGAGCCCCTCATAATGAGCAAAGCACAGGGATGGTGGGAGCCCCTCATAATAAGCAGCCCCAGGAGGATGTCAGCATAGCACAGGGATGGAGGGAGCCCCTCATAATAAGCAGCCCCAGGAGTAAGTCAGCACAGCACAGGGATGGTGGGAGCCCCTCATAATGAGCATAGCACAGGGATGGTGGGAGCCCCTCATAATAAGCAGCCCCAGGAGGTTGTCAGCATAGCACAGGGATGGTGGGAGCCCCTCATAATAAGCAGCCCCAGGAGTAAGTCAGCACAGCACAGGGATGGTGGGAGCCCCTCTTAATGAGCATAGCACAGGGATGGTGGGAGCACCTCAAAATATGCACAGCAGAGGTACAGCCCCAGGAGGAAGTCAGCACAGCACAGGGATGGTGGGAGCCCCTCATAATATGCACAGCAGAGGTACAGCACCAGGAGGATGTCAGCACAGCACAGGGATGGTGGGAGCCCCTCATAATAAGCAGCCCCAGTAGAAATATGACACCGCTCAACTTCTTCAAAGAGGAGGGTACGGGCATATAGTACGGTGTGCTTTTTTTGGACAAGGAAGTGAGCCAAATGAAGAAAGAAGGTCTCTGTGCTCGATTAAAAAAATTGTTTATAGACATATACATGGTCTACTGGTCACATGTGTTGAATTCCTCCGAGATCCATGCCTCATTCATTTTTAGAAATGTGAGGTAGTTAACACTGTCGTGAGCTAGGTGAGTACGCTTATCGGTCACGATCCCCCCTGCTGCGCTGAACGTCCTTTCGGACAGGACACTGGATGAGGGGCAAGCCAACAGTTCGATTGCAAATTGGGCAAGCTCTGGCCAGAGGTCAAGCCTGCCCACCCAGTAGTCCAGGGGTTCATCACTCCTCAGAGCATCCACATCGGCCGTTAACCCGATGTAGTTGGACACCTGACAGTCTAGGCATTCCCTGATGCTGGATCTGGATGACACCTGTCGATGGGTCGGCTGAAAGAATGACCTCATATCCGAAGTCACCAACACATCTTCAAACCGGCCTCTTCTTGCAGGCGCTGTTGGATTGGTACCCGCAACTCCTTCTCTGGGAGTGGGAATTGCTCCTCTGCCAGCACACGCAAAATCAGAATGCAGCATTTCTCGAAGCAAGGCCTGGAAGTGCTGCATTCTGACACCCCTCTGTGACGGCGGTAACATTTCCGCAATTTTGTGTTTGTACCGGGGGTCTAAGTACGTTGCCACCCAGTACTGGTCCTTGACCCTTATGCTTTTTATACGGGGGTCCCTATTAAAACACTGGAGCATGAAGGCCCCCATTTGCACTAAAGTGGAAGCGGTGTGGTGGCCTGGCTCTTGCTCATCATCCAGGATAATGTCGTCCTCTTCATTCTCCTCTCCCCATCCACGCACAACAGGGATCACAGAAAGGTTTAAAGCACGCTCTTCTTGCTCCTCCTCATCCGCCCCGACACCATCCTCCTCTGACTCCTCTTCAGACTCCTGTTGTTGACTTGTCTCAGATAGAGTAGCCCCCCCGGGAATTCATCCAGCATTGCGACTTCCTCATCTTCCCGCTGCTGCTCCTCCACAGCTTGATCAATGACACAACGCAATGCACACTCCTTAAAGAAGACATAAGGTACCATGTCACTGATGGCGCCATGGCTGCGACTGACCAGTTTGGTGATCTCCTCAAATGGGCGCAGAAGTCTGCATGCGTCACGCATGAGCAGCCACTGGCGCGGTGAAAGAACCCCAGCTCCCCAGAACCGGTTCTGCCGCAGAGTTCATACAGGTAGACGTTAACTGCACGTTTCTGCTGGAGCAGCCTATCAAGCGTCGGGCAATCGCAAATAAGACGTCTGACCGGCAGATTGTGTCGCCGCTGAATGTCAGCAAGGCAAGCCATGGCCGTGTAAGATCTTCTGAAATGGGCAGAGATTTTCCTTGCCTGCCGCAAGATGTCCTGGACCCCAGGGTATTTGACAACGAATCGCTGCACGACCAAGTTTAAGATGTGTGCCATGCATGGCACGTGCGTGATTTTGCCCTTTTTCAAAGCGCTAAGCAGATTGGCACCGTTGTCACACACCACTTTACCAACTGTCAAATTGAGCAGTGTTAGCCACTAATCTGCCTGTGAACGCAAAGCTGAAAGGAGTGCCGGGCCAGTGTGGCTCTTGGCTTCCAGGCACAACAGACGCAGCACGGCATGGCAACATCTCACCTGGCATGTCGAATAGGTTCTGGGGAGCTTGGGCGGCGCAGCCTAGCAGCGGATGCCTAGCAGCGGAAAAGGAGGAGTCAGCTGAGGAGGAGAGGGAGGAGGATGGAGTAGGAGGAGGAGGAGAAGAAGAGTCAGGCCTGCATGCAATCCGTGGCGGTAAAACCAAATCTACACGGGTGCCACGGGTTACATGCTTGACGGCCGTCAGAAGGTTCACCCAGTGGGCAGTAAAAGTGATATACCTTCCCTGCCCGTGTTTGCTAGACCACGTGTCTGTGGTCAGATGTATCTTGGCACCGACACTGTGTGCCAGAGATACATTCACTTGCCGCTGAACATGGCCATATAGCTCTGGGATGCCCTTCTCTGAGAAATACTTCTTTCCTGGTACCTTCCATTGTGGTGTTCCAATGGCCACAAATTTGCGAAAGGCCTCCGAGCCCACCAGTTTATATGGCAGTAGTTGGCGGGCTATGAGTTCTGACAAGCCAGCCGTCAACTGTAGTGATGGCCGAACGGTTCGCCCGGCGGTCGTTTCGCGGCGAATTTCCGACATTCGCGGTCCGCACGTTCGAACGCCTTTTTCCGTCGTTCGCCGCGGCGGACTTACGTGTTTAATGTATACAAGAACTTTAACCTTTGGTGACACGTTTATCATGTGATACAGGACAGCCAATTGAGACATGACAGCACATGGACACTTGTACATTCCCCCTAACCTATAAATACACCCGATCCGGTGGCCATTTTACATTCTTTCTTCTGTTAAGATAGGGACAGGTTCCTGTGTGGAGTAGGGAGAGATAAACCACTAGCTATTTGGTACACAAAAGTTCTTTTCAGGACTGGTATAGGTGTTAGGTGTTGATAGGTTTGCTGTGCTGCTGATTCTTGCAGCAGCCTGAGTGTCTTTTGTTAGTTTAGAGAAAGGGAAAGGACGGTGTATGCTACAGGGACAGCCAGATTAGTCTTTCATCATCATCATCATCATCATCATCATTAGCTGTTACTATCAAGGTCCACAAAAGAGCTGTTCCAGTAACCACTAATCGTTCTCTTTTTTTGCCAATTTGTATAGGGACAGGAAGGAAGCAGTGTTGTCAGGCAGTGAGGGTAATTTTAAAGACTTGCTGTTATTATTAGTTCCACAAAGGTTCTTTTCAGGACTGGTATCAGTGGTACAGTAATAGGCTTGTACATGTATAATATTCTTTCTTCCAAATATAGAAAGGATATTATACTTGACTGCTGCCCTTCTGCTGCAGTCTGCTAAACATTCACAACTCACTTGTTCCACAAAAGTTCTTATAAGGACTGGTAACTTGGTATAGGGTGCTACGGTACATAGGCTTGAGTGCGGTACAGTCTGCTGTTCTGTAAGGACCGCTATCGGTCCACAATAGATAGGGTTGACGTGCACCACTGCTGACCGCTGCCCTATACTGCAGCAGTCCTTCAGCGGTATAGGGACTGACGTACAGTCTGCTAATCACTAACACACAACCTGCTTGTTCCACAAAAGTTCTTATAAGGACTGGTAACTTGGTATAGGGTGCTACGGTACATAGGCTTGAGTGCGGTACAGTCTGCTGTTCTGTAAGGACCGCTATCGGTCCACAATAGATAGGGTTGACGTGCACCACTGCTGACCGCTGCCCTATACTGCAGCAGTCCTTCAGCGGTATAGGGACTGACGTACAGTCTGCTAAACACTAATACACAACCTGCTTGGTCCACAAAAGTTCTTATAAGGACTGGTAACTTGGTATAGGGTGCTACGGTACATAGGCTTGAGTGCGGTACAGTCTGCTGTTCTGTAAGGACCGCTATCGGTCCACAATAGATAGGGTTGACGTGCACCACTGCTGACCGCTGCCCTATACTGCAGCAGTCCTTCAGCGGTATAGGGACTGACGTACAGTCTGCTAAACACTAATACACAACCTGCTTGGTCCACAAAAGTTCTTATAAGGACTGGTAACTTGGTATAGGGTGCTACGGTACATAGGCTTGAGTGCGGTACAGTCTGCTGTTCTGTAAGGACCGCTATCGGTCCACAATAGATAGGGTTGACGTGCACCACTGCTGACCGCTCACCTATACTGCAGCAGTCCTTCAGCGGTATAGGGACTGACGTACAGTCTGCTAATCACTAACACACAACCTGCTTGTTCCACAAAAGTTCTTATAAGGACTGGTAACTTGGTATAGGGTGCTACGGTACATAGGCTTGAGTGCGGTACAGTCTGCTGTTCTGTAAGGACCGCTATCGGTCCACAATAGATAGGGTTGACGTGCACCACTGCTGACCGCTGCCCTATACTGCAGCAGTCCTTCAGCGGTATAGGGACTGACGTACAGTCTGCTAAACACTAACACACAACCTGCTTGGTCCACAAAAGTTCTTATAAGGACTGGTAACTTGGTATAGGGTGCTACGGTACATAGGCTTGAGTGCGGTACAGTCTGCTGTTCTGTAAGGACCGCTATCGGTCCACAATAGATAGGGTTGACGTGCACCACTGCTGACCGCTGCCCTATACTGCAGCAGTCCTTCAGCGGTATAGGGACTGACGTACAGTCTGCTAAACACTAATACACAACCTGCTTGGTCCACAAAAGTTCTTATAAGGACTGGTAACTTGGTATAGGGTGCTACGGTACATAGGCTTGAGTGCGGTACAGTCTGCTGTTCTGTAAGGACCGCTATCGGTCCACAATAGATAGGGTTGACGTGCACCACTGCTGACCGCTCACCTATACTGCAGCAGTCCTTCAGCGGTATAGGGACTGACGTACAGTCTGCTAATCACTAACACACAACCTGCTTGTTCCACAAAAGTTCTTATAAGGACTGGTAACTTGGTATAGGGTGCTACGGTACATAGGCTTGAGTGCGGTACAGTCTGCTGTTCTGTAAGGACCGCTATCGGTCCACAATAGATAGGGTTGACGTGCACCACTGCTGACCGCTGCCCTATACTGCAGCAGTCCTTCAGCGGTATAGGGACTGACGTACAGTCTGCTAAACACTAATACACAACCTGCTTGGTCCACAAAAGTTCTTATAAGGACTGGTAACTTGGTATAGGGTGCTACGGTACATAGGCTTGAGTGCGGTACAGTCTGCTGTTCTGTAAGGACCGCTATCGGTCCACAATAGATAGGGTTGACGTGCACCACTGCTGACCGCTGCCCTATACTGCAGCAGTCCTTCAGCGGTATAGGGACTGACGTACAGTCTGCTAAACACTAATACACAACCTGCTTGGTCCACAAAAGTTCTTATAAGGACTGGTAACTTGGTATAGGGTGCTACGGTACATAGGCTTGAGTGCGGTACAGTCTGCTGTTCTGTAAGGACCGCTATCGGTCCACAATAGATAGGGTTGACGTGCACCACTGCTGACCGCTGCCCTATACTGCAGCAGTCCTTCAGCGGTATAGGGACTGACGTACAGTCTGCTAAACACTAATACACAACCTGCTTGGTCCACAAAAGTTCTTATAAGGACTGGTAACTTGGTATAGGGTGCTACGGTACATAGGCTTGAGTGCGGTACAGTCTGCTGTTCTGTAAGGACCGCTATCGGTCCACAATAGATAGGGTTGACGTGCACCACTGCTGACCGCTCACCTATACTGCAGCAGTCCTTCAGCGGTATAGGGACTGACGTACAGTCTGCTAATCACTAACACACAACCTGCTTGTTCCACAAAAGTTCTTATAAGGACTGGTAACTTGGTATAGGGTGCTACGGTACATAGGCTTGAGTGCGGTACAGTCTGCTGTTCTGTAAGGACCGCTATCGGTCCACAATAGATAGGGTTGACGTGCACCACTGCTGACCGCTGCCCTATACTGCAGCAGTCCTTCAGCGGTATAGGGACTGACGTACAGTCTGCTAATCACTAACACACAACCTGCTTGTTCCACAAAAGTTCTTATAAGGACTGGTAACTTGGTATAGGGTGCTACGGTACATAGGCTTGAGTGCGGTACAGTCTGCTGTTCTGTAAGGACCGCTATCGGTCCACAATAGATAGGGTTGACGTGCACCACTGCTGACCGCTGCCCTATACTGCAGCAGTCCTTCAGCGGTATAGGGACTGACGTACAGTCTGCTAAACACTAATACACAACCTGCTTGGTCCACAAAAGTTCTTATAAGGACTGGTAACTTGGTATAGGGTGCTACGGTACATAGGCTTGAGTGCGGTACAGTCTGCTGTTCTGTAAGGACCGCTATCGGTCCACAATAGATAGGGTTGACGTGCACCACTGCTGACCGCTCACCTATACTGCAGCAGTCCTTCAGCGGTATAGGGACTGACGTACAGTCTGCTAATCACTAACACACAACCTGCTTGTTCCACAAAAGTTCTTATAAGGACTGGTAACTTGGTATAGGGTGCTACGGTACATAGGCTTGAGTGCGGTACAGTCTGCTGTTCTGTAAGGACCGCTATCGGTCCACAATAGATAGGGTTGACGTGCACCACTGCTGACCGCTCACCTATACTGCAGCAGTCCTTCAGCGGTATAGGGACTGACGTACAGTCTGCTAATCACTAACACACAACCTGCTTGTTCCACAAAAGTTCTTATAAGGACTGGTAACTTGGTATAGGGTGCTACGGTACATAGGCTTGAGTGCGGTACAGTCTGCTGTTCTGTAAGGACCGCTATCGGTCCACAATAGATAGGGTTGACGTGCACCACTGCTGACCGCTGCCCTATACTGCAGCAGTCCTTCAGCGGTATAGGGACTGACGTACAGTCTGCTAAACACTAATACACAACCTGCTTGGTCCACAAAAGTTCTTATAAGGACTGGTAACTTGGTATAGGGTGCTACGGTACATAGGCTTGAGTGCGGTACAGTCTGCTGTTCTGTAAGGACCGCTATCGGTCCACAATAGATAGGGTTGACGTGCACCACTGCTGACCGCTGCCCTATACTGCAGCAGTCCTTCAGCGGTATAGGGACTGACGTACAGTCTGCTAAACACTAATACACAACCTGCTTGGTCCACAAAAGTTCTTATAAGGACTGGTAACTTGGTATAGGGTGCTACGGTACATAGGCTTGAGTGCGGTACAGTCTGCTGTTCTGTAAGGACCGCTATAGGTCCACAATAGATAGGGTTGACGTGCACCACTGCTGACCGCTCACCTATACTGCAGCAGTCCTTCAGCGGTATAGGGACTAAGAGTTTTGTCACAGGGTCATTTAAAAAATGACATGCAGAGGAAGAGGCAGGCCCTTCCGCAGGGGTGGTAGGGGTAGGGCAGGAGCAACAGGCTTGAGCCAAAGTGGGAAGTTGCAGAAGGTGCGTTCAATTACTTTAAAGGATGCACCAGACTTGGTTGAGTGGCTCGCTCAGCCTTACTCTTCTGCACCCTCCTCATCCTCTCGATCTGCACCCTCTTCTTCACTCTCTGCTATGTGCACCCCCAAAGACACTACCACCAACAACACGACCACCACCACCACCACCACATACCTTCCGCTTGAGTCACTGGAATTATTTTCCGATCCATATCAAGAGGACATTTCTGATGCGCAGCCACTCTTGGTATTGGATCAGGAAGAGGAGGTAGCAACAAGCGCTACTCAGCAGTCTGACGCCAGTACCCAGATCAGCCCAAGGAGGAGGTTGGTCCCCGGTGTTGCTGCCTACTCTACTTATAGCGGTGGGGAAGGTGACGTTGATGATGACGTGTCTAGTGATGTCACGTGGGTGCCCACAAGAGAGGAAGAGGAGGGGAGTTCAGAGGGAGATATGGACCAGCAGATAGGGAGGAGAAGCAGCAATGACTTACATTGCACAGCAGGGACAAAGCAGACTGCAAATGTATCAGGAGCGAGTCATCGACCATGTACGGTCACATCTGGCGCTCCCAGGACACCGGCACATGGCTCCGCAGTGTGGGCTTTTTTTAACGTGTCCGCTGCTGACAATAGCGTTGCCATCTGCAATCTTTGCAGTCAACGCGTTAGTCGCGGTAAGCCCAATACTCACCTAGGGACGACCGCCTTAAGAAGGCACATGAGCAGCCATCACCGAGCCCAGTGGGAGCAACGGAACACACAAAGCCACACTGCAGGCTCTCACCGTCCAGCCTCGTCTTCTACTTCTCCTTCTCCTCTCTCCTCACAATTGTCCTCCACTCCACCTTCCATCACGCCAAGCTCACATTTTTCTGCAAAAAGGCAGGCTTCCGTGGGCCTAATGTTTGAGCGTAAAAAAATGATGACGCCGGATAACCCTCTTGCCCAACGGTTGGCGGCTGGCTTGTCAGAACTCATAGCCCGCCAACTACTGCCATATAAACTGGTGGACTCGGAGGCCTTTCGCAAATTTGTGGCCATTGGAACACCACAATGGAAGGTCCCAGGAAGGAAGTATTTCTCAGAGAAGGGCATCCCAGAGCTATATGGCCATGTTCAGCGGCAAGTGAATGTATCTCTGGCACACAGTGTCGGTGCCAAGATACATCTGACCACAGACACGTGGTCTAGCAAACACGGGCAGGGAAGGTATATCAGTTTTACTGCCCACTGGGTGAACCTTCTGACGGCCGTCAAGCATGTAACCCGTGGCACCCGTGTAGATTTGGTTTTACCGCCACGGATTGCATGCAGGCCTGACTCTTCTTCTCCTCCTCCTACTCCATCCTCCTCCCTCTCCTCCTCAGCTGCCTCCTCCTTTTCCGCTGCTAGCGTCTCTTCCACTGCACCGCCCAAGCTCCCCAGAACCTATTCCACATGCCAGGTGAGACGTTGCCATGCCGTGCTGCGTCTGTTGTGCCTGGAAGCAAAGAGCCACACTGGCCCGGCACTCCTTTCAGCTTTGCGTTCACAGGCAGATGAGTGGCTAACACCGCTCAATTTGACAGTTGGTAAAGTGGTGTGTGACAACGGTGCCAATCTGCTTAGCGCATTGAAACAGGGCAAAATCACGCACGTGCCGTGCATGGCACACGTCTTAAACTTGGTCGTGCAGCGATTCCTTGTCAAATACCCTGGGGTCCAGGACATCTTGCGGCAGGCAAGGAAAATCTCGGCCCATTTCAGAAGATCTTACACGGCCATGGCTCGCCTTGCTGACATTCAGCGGCGACACCATCTGCCGGTCAGACGTCTTATTTGCGATTGCCCGACGCGATGGAACTCAACCTTCTATATGCTTGATAGGCTGCTCCAGCAGAAACGTGCAGTTAACGTCTACCTGTATGAACTCTGCGAAAGAAACGGTTCTGGGGAGCTGGGTTTTTTTTCACCGCGCCAGTGGCTGCTCATGCGCGACACATGCAGACTTCTGCGGCCATTTGAGGAGATCACCAAACTGGTCAGTCGCAGCCATGGCGCCATCAGTGACATGGTACCTTATGCCTTCTTTCTGGAGCGTGCATTGCGTCGTGTCATTGATCAGGCTGTGGAGGAGCAGGAGCGGGAAGATGAGGAAGTCGCAATGCTGGATGAATTCCCAGGGGGGGCTACTCTATCTGAGACAAGTCAACAACAGGAGTCTGATGAGGAGTCAGAGGAGGATGGTGCCGGGGCGGATGAGCAGGAGCAAGAAGAGCATGCTTTAAACCTTTCTGGGATCCCTGTTGTGCGAGGATGGGGAGAGGAGAATGAAGAGGACGACATTATCCTGGATGATGAGCAGGAGCCAGGCCACCACACCGCTTCCACTTTAGTGCAAATGGGGGCCTTCATGCTCCAGTGTTTTAATAGGGACCCCCGTATAAAAAGCATGAGGGTCAAGGACCAGTACTGGGTGGCAACGTACTTAGACCCCCGGTACAAACACAAAATGGCGGAAATGTTACCGCCGTCGCAGAGGGCTGTCAGAATGCAGCACTTCCAGGCCTTGCTTCGAGAAATGCTGCATTCTGCTTTTGCGTGCGCTGGCAGAGGAGCAATTCCCACTCCCAGAGAAGGATTTGCGGGTACCAATCCAACAGCGCCTGCAAGAAGAGGCCGGTTTGAAGATGTGTTGGTGACTTCGGATATGAGGTCATTCTTTCAGCCGACCCATCGACAGGTGTCATCCGGATCCAGCATCAGGGAACGCCTAGACCGTCAGGTGTCCGACTACATTGGGTTAACGGCCGATGTGGACGCTCTGAGGAGTGATGAACCCCTAGACTACTGGGTGGGCAGGCTTGACCTCTGGCCAGAGCTTGCCCAATTTGCAATCGAACTGTTGGCTTGCCCCTCATCCAGTGTCCTGTCCGAAAGGACGTTCAGCGCAGCAGGGGGGATTGTGACCGATAAGCGTACTCGCCTAGCTCACCACAGTGTTAACTACCTCACATTTCTAAAAATGAATGAGGCATGGATCTCGGAGGAATTCAACACATGTGATCAGTAGACCATGTATATGTCTATAAACAATTTTTGGAATCAAGCACACAGACCTTCTTAATTCATTTGGCTCACTTCCCTGACCCAAAAAAGCACACCGTACTATATGCCCCTACCCTCCTCTTTGAAGAGGTTGAGCGGTGTCATATTTCTACTGGGGCTGCTTATTATGAGGGGTTCCCACCATCCCTGTGCTGTGCTGACTTCCTCCTGGGTGTTCTTATTATGAGGGGCTCCCACCATCCCTGTGCTGTGCTGACTTCCTCCTGGGGGTTCTTATTATGAGGGGATCACACCATCCCTGTGCTGTGCTGACTTCCTCCTGGGGCTGCTTACGGTGCTGCTGTCAGCGCTGTATGTCACGGAGCTGCTGTCAGCGCTGTATGTCACGGAGCTGCTGTCAGCGCTGTATGTCACGGAGCTGCTGTCAGCGCTGTATGTCACGGAGCTGCTGTCAGCGCTGTATGTCACGGAGCTGCTGTCAGCGCTGTATGTCACGGAGCTGCTGTCAGCGCTGTATGTCACGGAGCTGCTGTCAGCGCTGTATGTCACGGAGCTGCTGTCAGCGCTGTATGTCACGGAGCTGCTGTCAGCGCTGTATGTCACGGAGCTGCTGTCAGCGCTGTATGTCACGGTGCTGCTGTCAGCGCTGTATGTCACGGAGCTGCTGTCAGCGCTGTATGTCACGGAGCTGCTGTCAGTGCTGTATGTCACGGAGCTGCTGTCAGCGCTGTATGTCACGGAGCTGCTGTCAGCGCTGTATGTCACGGAGCTGCTGTCAGCGCTGTATGTCACGGTGCTGCTGTCAGCGCTGTATGTCACGGAGCTGCTGTCAGCGCTGTATGTCACGGAGCTGCTGTCAGCGCTGTATGTCACGGAGCTGCTGTCAGCGCTGTATGTCACGGAGCTGCTGTCAGCGCTGTATGTCACGGAGCTGCTGTCAGCGCTGTATGTCACGGTGCTGATGTCAGTGCTCTGTATTACGGTGCTGCTGTCAGTGCTCTGTATCTCCTGCACCCTCTTGTTTGCCTACCCTGGTCCCTGACCTTCCCTCTCCTCCATTGCCTTCATTAGCTCCATAGTCCTGAATTGTCAGAACAATTTCCCAAATAAAAAAAAAATGCTTGTAGTTATCGATCCCAAATTCACCTCATACATGTATTATGCTATTGTCCAGGTGGTGGGACTACGTGCTACCCCCTAATAATTACCCCGTGGCCGCAAATTCGACCTAAAGGTTTGCGAAATTCGCCTCCCATTGAAGTCAATGGAGCCCGCGGCGAACGGTCGTTTTCGCGAACGTTTGTGTCCGTTCGCGTTTCGCGTTCGCGAAACGTCCCGTCGGAAGTTCGTCCATCACTAGTCAACTGTTGGGCAAGAGGGTTATCCGGCGTCATCATTTTTTTACGCTCGAACATTAGGCCCACGGAAGCCTGCCATTTGCAGAAAAACGTGAGCTTGGCGTGATGGAAGGTGGAGTGGAGGACAATTGTGAGGAGAGAGGAGAAGGAGGAGTAGAAGACGAGGCTGGACGGTGAGAGCCTGCAGTGTGGCTTTGTGTGTTCCGTTGCTCCCACTCGGCTCAGTGATGGCTGCTCATGTGCCTTCTTAAGGCGGTCGTCCCTAGGTGAGTGTTGGGCTTACCGCGACTAATGCGTTGACTGCAAAGATTGCAGATGGCAACGCTATTGTCAGCAGCGGACACGTTAAAAAAAGCCCACACTGCGGAGCCATGTGCCGGTGTCCTGGGAGCGCCAGATGTGACCGTACATGGTCGATGACTCGCTCCTGATACATTTGCAGTCTGCTTTGTCCCTCCTGTGCAATGTAAGTTATTCCTGCTTCTCCTCCCTATCTGCTGGTCCATATCTCCCTCTGAACTCCCCTCCTCTTCCTCTCTTGTGGGCACCCACGTGACATCACTAGACACGTCATCATCAACGTCACCTTCCCCACCGCTATAAGTAGAGATCTCGGAGTAGGCAGCAACACCGGGGACCAGCCTCCTCCTTGGGCTGATCTGGGTACTGCCGTCAGACTGCTGAGTAGCGATTGTTGCTACCTCCTCTTCCAGATCCAATATCAAGAGTGGCTGCGCATCAGAAATGTCTTGATATGGATCGGAAAATAATTCCTGTGACTCAAGTGGAAGGTATGTGGTGGTGTTGTTGGTGGTAGTGTCTTTGGGGGTGCACATAGAAGAGAGTGAAGAAGAGGGTGCAGATCGAGAGGATGAGGAGGGTGCAGAAGAGTAAGGTTGAGTGAGCCACTCAGCCAAGTCTGGTGCGTCCTTTAAAGTAATTGAACGCACCTTCTGCAACTTTCCACTTTGGCTCAAGCCTGTTGCTCCTGCCCTACCCCTACCACCCCTGCGGAAGGGCCTGCCTCTTCCTCTGCCTGTCATTTTTTAAATGACCCTGTGACAAAACTCTCAGTCCCTATACTGATGAAGGACTGCTGAGGTATAGTGCAGCGGTCAGCAGTAGTGCACCTCAACCCTATGTACTGTGGACCTATACCAGTCCTTATAGAATGGCAGACTGTATCTCACTCAACCCTATGTACTGTAGTACCCTATACCTTACCAGTCCTTATAAGGACCTTTGTGGACCAAGTAGGTTGTGTGTGAGTGATTAGCAGACTGTACGTCAGTCCCTATACCGATGAAGGACTGCTGCAGTATAGGGCAGCGGTCAGCAGTAGTGCACCTCAACCCTATGTATTGTGGACCGATACCAGTCCTTATAGAATGGTAGACTGTACCTCACTCAACCCTATGTACTGTAGCACCCTAGACAGACCAAGTTACCAGTCCTTATAAGGAGCTTTGTGGAACAAGTGGGTTGTGAATGATTAGCAGACTGCAGCAGTCAAGTATAATATTCTTTCTATATTTGAAAGAAAAAATATTATATGTGTACAAGCCTATTACCATACCACTGATACCAGTCCTGAAAAGAACCTTTGTGGAACTAATAGTAACAGCTACTGATTAAACTGACCCTCACTGCCTCACACACTGCTTCCTGCCTGTCCCTATATAAAATGACAAAACAGAGGCTACTGGAACAATAATTGAAATAGCACTTTTGTGGACCTGATAGCAACAGCTAATGACTAATCTGGCTGTCCCTGCAGCACACACCATCCTGTCCCTTTCTCTAAACTGACAAAAGGCACTGAGGCTGCTGCAACAATCACTAGCACAGCACTGCCTCAAACCTATATCCTGAACTACACCTAACACCTATACCAGTCCTGAAAAGAACTTTTGTGTACCAAATAGCTAGCGATTTGGGTCACTGTAATCTCTCCCTGCTCCACACAGCAACCTCTCCCTATAGTGACAGAAGAAAGAATGTAAAATGGCCGCCGGATCGGGTGTATTTATAAGTTAGGGGGAATGTCCAAGTGTCTATGTGCTGTAATGTCTCAATTGGCTGTCCTGTACCCCATGATGGATGTGTCATTATAGGTCAAAGTTCTTTTACACAGTAAACGCGGAAGTCCGCCGGGTGAATGGCGCCAATAGTCCACCGAACGGGCGGACTGCGAACAGCCGAAATTTGCTGCGAAACGACCGCCGGGCGAACCGTCTATCACTACTCCTGCAGATGCCTTTATTATAGAACACCAGCAATCAAGGGTAGATATAGGTGTATACAGTGCTGTGCTGGAGGCACACAACACCAACTAACTCCTGCAGATAGCTCAATTAGAGAAGAGCAATATAGGTAGCTACAGGTGTATACTGCGCTGGAGGCACACAACACCAACTAACTCCTGCAGATGGCAGGTGGCTCAATTAGAGAACAGCAATGAAGGGTAGATACAGGTGTATTCTGCGGTGCAGGCACACAGACAACACCCAGTCACCCACTAACTCCTGCAGATGGCAGATGGCTCAATTGGAGAACTGCAACAAGGGGTAGATACAGGTGTATTCTGCGATGCAGGCACACAGACAACACCCAGTCACCCACTAACTCCTGCAGATGGCAGATGACTCAATTAGAGAACTGCAACAAAGGGTAGATACAGTTGTATTCTGCGGTGCAGGCACACAGACAACACCTAGTCACCCACTAACTCCTGCATATGGCAGATGGCTCAATTAGAGAACACTCAGAACAGCAATGAAGGGTAGATACAGATGTATTGTGCGGTGAAGGCACACAGACAACATCCACTAACTTCTGCAGACGCCGGAACACTGTACAAGGCTGCCGCGCTGGCAGCCTTATATATTGTGGGGCGTGTACTACACAGCCTGAGCTATAATTGGCCACAGGCATCCTGCCTGTGGCCAATCATGGCTCTCCTCGCTGCTGGCACTGTGATTGGCCAAGCATGCGGGGTCACAGTGCATGCTTGGCCAATCATGAGCCAGCAATGCACGCGCAGTGCATTGTGGGACGTGAGCGCCACGAGAATTATGGTGCGAAGGGCCCACATAGTTCTGGCTTCGCCAAGCTCATCCCTAGTCCTTAATTTAAAAAAATAGCCCACGAAAAGCCCCTCATTGAAAATTAATAATTATTTATGATGTATGTCCCCTGCCAACCTGCCAACACTAAAAACCCAACAGACCCGGCACACATGACAGGGAAGGGGTGGGGATAATAATGACATCATTGACCAAATATGGTTATGGCTGGGGATTAACGGCCATGTAAGCTAATGACATTGGTGACTTTGGTGGCTCCTCTACAGTATCTCACAAAAGTGAGTACACCCCTCACATTTTTGCAAATATTTTATTATATCTTTTCATGTGACAACACTGAAGAAATAACACTTTGCTACAATGTAAAGTAGTGAGTGTACAGTTTGTATAACAGTGTAAATTTGTTGTTCCCTCAAAATAACTCAACACATAGGCATTAATGTCTAAACCACTGGCAACAAAAGTCAGTACACTCCTAAATGAAAATGTCCAAATTGAGAGAAATTTGCCATTTTCCCTCCCTGGTGTCATGGGATTCGTTAGTGTTACAAGTTCTCAGGTATGAATGAGGAGCAGGTGTGTTAAATTTGGTGTTATCGCTCTCACTCTCCAATACTGGTCACTGGAAGTTCAACATGGCACATCATGGCAAAGAACTCTCTGAAAAAAAGAATTGCTGCTTTACATAAAGATGGACTAGGCTATAAGAAAATTGCCAAGACCCTGAAACTGAGCTGCAGCACGGTGGCCAAGACCATACAGCGGTTTAACAGGACAGGTTCCACTCAGCACAGGCCTCACCATGGTAAACCAAATAAGAAAGTGGGGTCCCCCAGTGTTTTGTCTTGGGACCAATCCTATTTAATTTATTCATAAAGGACCTGGATGATGGGATAAACAGCTCAATCTCTGTATATGCACACAATAATAAGCTAAGCAGAGCAATAACGTATACTTATGCAAAAATATGAATGCAATCTACTCCTTGAGGGGAGATCCTCTGGAGGAATCTAGGATGGAAAAGTACCTGGGGGTCCTAGTAGATAATAGGCTCAGCAATGGCATTGCATGCTAGACTGCTGCAAGCAAAGCAAACAGAATATTGACATGCATTAAAAAAAGGGATTAACTCCAGAAATAAGACAATAATTCTCCCACTCTATAAGACTCTGGTCCGGCAGCACCTTGACTAAGCCGTCCAGTTCTGGGCTCCAGTCCTCAGGAAGAATGTGCTGGAAATGGAGCGAGTCCAGAGAAGGGCAACAAAACTAATTAAGGGACAGGAGGAGCTTAGTTATACTTTTCCGCAAAAGGGAATTTAATAAGACACTAAAATTAGAAGAAAAGAGGTTTAACCTTAAACTGCGTAGAGGGTTCTTTACTGTAAGAGCGGTTAGGATGTGGAATTCTCTTTCACAGGCGGTGGTCTCAGTGGGGAGCATTGATAATTTTAAAATATGATTAGATAAGCACCTGAATGACCGCAACGTTCAGGGATATACAATGTAATACTGACATATAATCACACTCATAGGTTGGACTTGATGGACTTTTTTTCAACCTTGCCTATTATGTAACTATGTAAGTTGAGGTCACATGCTCAGAGTCATATTCAGAGGTCGTCTTTGGGAAATAGATGTATGAGTGCTGCCAGCATTGCTGCAGAGGTTGAAGGAGGGGGTCAGCCTGTCGGGGCTCAGACCATATGCCGTAAATTGGTCTGCATGGCTGTCATCCCAGAAGGAAGCCTCTTCTAATGATGATACACAAGAAAGCCCGCAGTTTGCTGAAGACAAGCAGACTAAGGACATGGATTACTGGAACCATGTCCTGTGGTCTGATGAGACCAAGGTAATCTTATTTGGTGTCAGATGGTGACAAGCGTGTGTGGCGGCAACCAGGTGAGGAGGACAAAGACAAGTGTGTCTTGTCTACAGTCAAGCATGGTGGTGGGAGTGTCATGGTCTGGGGCTGAATGAGTGCTGCCGGCACTGGGGGGCTACAGATCATTGAGGGAACCATGAATGCCAACATGTACTGTGACATACTGAAGAAGAGCATGATCACCTCCCTTCGGAAATTGGGCCGCAGGGCAGTATTCCAACATGATAATGACCCCAAACACACCACCAAGATGACCACTGCCTTGCTAAATAAGCTGAGGTTAAAGGTTATGGACTGGCCAAGCATGTCTCCAGACCCAAACCCTATTGAGCATCTGTGGGGCATCCTCAAATGGAAGGTGGAGGAGCTTTGACACCCACCAGCTCTGTGATGTCTTCATGGATGAGTGGAAGAGAACTCCAGTGGCAACCTGTGAAGCTCTGGTGAACTCCATGCCCAAGAGGGTTAAGGCAGTTCTGGAAAATAATAGTATCTACACAAAATATTGACACTTTGGGCCCAATTTGGACATTTTCACTTAGGGGTGTACTCACTTTTGTTGCCAGCGGTTTAGTCATTAATGGCTGTGTGTTGAGTTATCTTGAGGGGACAGGAAATTTACAATGTTATACAAGCTGTACACTCACCACTAGCAAAGTGTAATTACTTCAGTGCTGTCACATGAAAAGATATAATAAAATATTTACAAAAAATGTGAGGGGTGTACTCACCTCTGGATATATGATCATCAGGGGACTGAATGGGAATAGATCAGGAATTTGTACAAATGCCATAACAGTCTGGACTGAACATTTTCCCATCCCTACACATTTATTTTTTAGAAAAATTGTATAATTTACAGCGCTTTGCACAAAGGATTATTTGTACCCTTTTGACCCACCTCACCATAAGGTCCTAACCTTATGTAATATAGGAAATTCATCTTTTCTTACCTGGGTGTAACCATATAGATTCAGCAGCTGGGCCATTTGGAGAGAGGTGTCAGAGTTGAGATCTCCAATGAAACCAGCCAGGGCACCCCGCTCCATACAGGAATAATTCGGAGCTTCCTTTGTATGTCCAGACAATATCTGTAGAACGTCTTTTATAGCTTTATTCACATTTCCACAAGAATCATACACATGGTATCCCAGAGTTATGTTGGGAAGAATATCTGGACTGCCGTTTATCTCATCAATAGCAAATATAAAAGCCAGGAGATGTCTGTATTCTCGCTGGTAAATCCTGCAGAAAATGGAGAGTTTTTCATTGGTCTACAGAACAAGGATTTGAGCAGAAATTCTTTATGGCAAAATGTATAACACATTTCATCTAGAGATCTATGGTGGGATTGGTGGCCGTGTGCATTGCTCCATGAAACATATAATGAAATTCAATCATTCCTGCACTTATATGAGTTATAGCCGTGGTTGGCTATTTAGGAGGTCTAGAGGACCTCAGCTGTAGCCCCTGATATCACCAAGTAGCCGCACATTATATTCAGTATATGTAATGCTACAGAAGAAGGTCAGAGAATGGAGACTTACTAGAGGAAAGGGTCAGAGACTTCAAACTTGCTACAGGACTGGTTGGAGCCTACAGACATGTCATAGGAGACAGTCAGGACCAGAGATAAGACAATCTTCCTGGGTTCAGTTTGTGAAAAGTTTCCCAAATCTTGCTTAAATTCTGAAGTTTGTGAACTGTCAGCAAACCCCCTGAAGTCTATGGGGGAGAATCTTGTTTTTTAGTTAGAGATAATAAGCAAACTATTGTCAAACAAAAGGGCATTGGAACTGGCCACTGCCATGATGGCCATAAGTGTTTCTCCCTACACAGTATTCTCAGCTCTCCACACATTAATAATATGGCTGATGTAAGACCAACTTTTTTCAGAGAGTGAGTTGGGTAATTGATTTTCTTATATTATTGGCTCTTGTGACCGGGGTAATGACTAGCGATGAGGTTTTGGTTTGGTCTGAACCCAGGTTTGGACCAATTTTTGCTTGTGTGGAGGTTAGGCAAACGACTGAACTAATTTTGAGTGTGGCCCGGTCAAACCTCCGGCACCAGCTGAAAGCGATACATTTGGCATCAGTATTACTACCGCTGATAAATGTGACCGCTTCCCTTCTGACTGCTTCTTAGGAAACCGGCAGCCGCCAACATAATCTTCTCCGTCATTCATTCGTGTTGGCGGGTTGAATCAGAAATGTTGGACAAACTGATTGATGATAGATTTAGGCCGCGTACACACGGGCGGACTGTTCGCCCAACCTTGTCCGCTGAACAGTGTTTGGGCGGACAGTCCGCCCGTGTGTGGGCTTTCAGCGGACAGTTTCAGCGGACAGTTGGACGGACAAAGTCTTTCGGAAATTCCGAAAAACTGTCCGCTGAAACTGTGTTTGAGCGAACAGTCCGCCCGTGTGTAGGCTACTTTCGAAATAAGCAAACTGTTCCCGCTCGGAAAGTCCGCCCATTTCGAGCGCGTGTACAGGTAGGCGAGGCCCGCGAAGGAGACGTCGCGGGCTCCGCCGCCTGGAATGGGCTTAAAGGGGAACCCCAAAGCCGAAAAAAATCGGCGTGGGGGTTCCCCCAAAGTCCACACCAGACCCTTGTCCGAGCACGCTACCCGGCCGGCCAGGAAAGGGGGGCGAGCGAGCGCGCCCCCCCTCCTGAGCCGTACCAGGCCGCGTGCCCTCAACATGGGGGGTGCCTTGGGGAAGGGGGGGCCGCGCGGCCCCCCCACCCCAAAGCACCTTGTCCCCATGTTGATGAGGACAAGGGCCTCTTCCCGACAACCCTGGCCGTTGGTTGTCGGGGTCTGCGGGCGGGGGGCTTATCGGAATCCGGGAGCCCCCTTTAATAAGGGGGCCCCCGGATACCGGCCCCCCACCCTATGTGAATGAGTATGGGGTACAATGTACCCCTACCCATTCACCTGTGAAATAAAGTACAAAAAAAAACACAACACAGGGAAAAAATATTTTATTGCACAGCTCCGGGGGTCTTCCGTCTTCGGGGGTCTTGTCCCCCTCTTCGGTTCTTCTGCCGGGCCACCGCGCCTTCTCCGCTGTAGTGGACAATGGGGCGGTGTCACATGGTATATGTCATATGGGTTGGTCACATGGTGACACCGCCCCCTTACGATGTCATAGTCCCCATGTGACATCAACCCATGTGACCAACCCATGTGACATATACCATGTGACACCGCCCCATTGTCACTATATAAGTGGCAGCGGAGCGTGTCCCTGGCATTCCGGCCGGAGAGCTCGTCGAGTCAACATCTCCAGGAGAAGAAGAAGAAGAAGAACAAGAAGAACAAGAACGGAAGGCGGCGGCGGCGGCGGCGACAGAAGACCGGGCCACCGCCTGTAAAAGAGCTACAAGAAGGCGCGGTGGCCCGGCAGAAGAACCGAAGGCGGCGACAGAAGAACGGAAGGCAGCGGCGACAGAAGACCGGGCCACCGCCTGTAAAAGAGCTATAAGAAGGCGCAGTGGCCCGGCAGACGAACCGAAGAGGGGGACAAGACCCCCGAAGACGGAAGACCCCCGGAGCTGTGCAATAAAATATTTTTTCCCTGTGTTGTGTTTTTTTTTTGTACTTTATTTCACAGGTGAATGGGTAGGGGTACATTGTACCCCATACTCATTCACATAGGGTGGGGGGCCGGTATCCGGGGGCCCCCTTATTAAAGGGGGCTCCCGGATTCCGATAAGCCCCCCGCCCGCAGACCCCGACAACCAACGGCCAGGGTTGTCGGGAAGAGGCTCTTGTCCTCATCAACATGGGGACAAGGTGCTTTGGGGTGGGGGGCCGCGCGGCCCCCCCTTCCCCAAGGCACCCCCCATGTTGAGGGCACGCGGCCTGGTACGGCTCAGGAGGGGGGGCGCGCTCGCTCGCCCCCCTTTCCTGGCCGGCCGGGTAGCGTGCTCGGACAAGGGTCTGGTGTGGACTTTGGGGGAACCCCCACGCCGATTTTTTTCGGCGTTGGGGTTCCCCTTTAAGCCCATTCCAGGCGGCGGAGCCCGCGACGTCTCCTTTGCGGGCCCCGCCTACCTGTACACGCGCTCGAAATGGGCGGACTTGGCTCCGCCTTACGTGGGCGAGTCCGTTCATTTCAAAAGTTGAGCGAACTGTTTGGCAAACAGTTCGCTGAAACAGTCCACTCGTGTGTGGGCAAGTCCGCTCATGCAAATTTTGAGCGGACTGTTTGCCGAAACTGTTTGACGAACAAGGTTGGGCGAACAGTCCGCGCGTGTGTACGCGGCCTTACGCTGTGGGGTTTTTTTTGTGCTAAAAAAAGGACTTGTCAAAAACTGTGGTGTGTTTATTTTTTCACTTATTCTATGAATGAATATGGCTACTGTGTACCTCTTACTCATTCACATAGGCGGGAGGGCCTGTATCTCTGGTTTCCAGTTTCCAATAAACCCCCCAGCATGCAAACCCCCACAACCACCAGACCAGGGCTGTCGGAAAGAGGCTCTTGTCTTCATCATTCTGGTGCTTTGCCAGTGGCCTCCTGGCAATGTACCCCCCATGCTGAGGGTATGTGGCCTGTTATGGGTCAGGTGGGGAGGCTGAATTCTTACTTTTCCTGGCCTGACAGGGGCCATGATCATATATATATATAGTAAATGCTACCTTTGGCTTTTGAGTGAAAATGTTGCCTGAAATTTCTCCTTAAAATCAATACCAAGCCTTACTGGTCTGGTATGAATATTTATGGGGGGAGACAATATGCTATTTTTTGGGGTACCCCTTGATATCCTTATTAGAACCTCATCAGTGTAAAGGGTCATTTATACATCCTTAGGGGGAATTATACACTTGTTTGTTTTGTGTGGGGTCCACCATTAACATCTATACCGGATCCCCTCACCTGGGATAAGAGTCTGCTATAGATTAGGAGAACCCTCAGCTGATTGGTAGATGGCTGAAGCTGTAATTTGCCCGCAGTTTAAACATATATTTTTTTTTCCATTTATAAATGTTGATGTTGCTGTAGTAGGTTATATAGATTATGCTGATGCACCACTTCACCAGCAGGGTTGGGGCATCCCCAAGGCGTGTTAGTTATGTTTCTTCTCTCTTTTTTAACTCTGCCTATATTACCTCAAAAAGTCTAATCAACCCCCAAACACACCCACACTCACAGTTTTTTGTTTTTTTGTTTTATTATCTGTGACAACAAAACAATCCACCCATGTTGTAGAGTTCAGGAGAAGGGGAGACATTATTTAGTTTAGCAAAAGAAATGTGGCAGGGCTGACACCAATTCCTTGTTATTTCATTTAACAAATAGAAAGGTATTGACAGTCCACAACAGGAACAGATTGATGGGAATTTTTCTGTGACTGCTTTGTCTTTAATCCTTTCACTGCCAGAGCCGCATTTGTGTGAAATATTAAAATGCCTGAAGATTAGTTAATCCCCCCAAACATTATATATTTTCTGAAAGCAAAGACCCTGTGATATTAGTGGAGCTGTTTATCAAACACATATTTTCAGTAAAATCTACACTAAAAAATAATGTTACTGCACACAAATGAAATGTGGTAGTCAACTTTTTGTTAAAATATAAAATATGAAGTTTTTCTGAGTAAATAGAAACCCAACAAGTAAAGCCTTGAAATTGTGCATGTCGGTGAAAAGGTAAATGCAATGCCGGCCATCAGAAACAGAATTACTATATAATGTTATTGTGGTGCCTTAAAACCAAAACCTTTTTTCTTTTGGACAGCCACTGTCCAGGGCTCCATTAGAGAGATTTCCCCTCACTTCCTGTCCTGCAGATAACAGTTTTACCAGACAGGAAGAGAGGAAAAATCTGCAACAGGGACACGGACAGAAATACAAGACCGACCGGGATTCCAGCCTTCCAGTACTTTACTAAAAATTGTGTTTATTTCTGTGCTGCTATTGGAGAGATTCCCTCACTTTCTATGGTAAAAAGTTATCTGCAGGACAGGAAGTGAGGGAAAATCTCTCTAATGGAGTCCCAGATAGCAGTAAAAACCTGACAGAGATTATTTATCCTTCCCAACTCTATTTGAAAGTGAAAAAAAAAGGTATGGAGTCAATAAGGACCGAAGTCATTCAAGGTCCCATTTATACTTGTGTATTGTGGTAACACATAACAATGTATGGCAAAGCACCTTCTCTATGGGCAGTGCAATGCGGTGTCATTCATTGGGAATTGCCCCCCAATGCATTGTACAGTAGATCCCAACACACAACACACCTCTAGGCACCATAATACACACACCATGCTCTGCGGAGTGCTGCCTTATTAAGGAAAAGGATTTACATGTTTTTTTTTTCATCCATTGTGGTGCATTGGCAGCTATTCATAATGAATGAATGTGACCATTAATACCCGGTTTTCATGAACATATTTTTATATAAATGCCGTGTAACAGACTGAATGAGTCCTGCACATTATCACACATATCTCCTAAAGACACAGCTCTGTAGATCAGATTGGAAGATTTACATTTCATATTTTACTTACGCTGAACACATGAGATGGTCAATAAAACTTCCTTCCTCACTCCACATTGACACTGCAGAATGTACAGCGAATATCCCTCCTATAATGATGTCTCCATCCTGAGAATACTTGTACTCAAATGTATAATTCTTCATAGTCATATCACAGCGGTGATCAGAGTTCTGGGTGTCAGATGTGCAGGGGGTCACACACAAAGACAACAAACACAATATTCTAAGTGGATATCTGAAGACAACATGGCCGAGTCTCTGATAGACTCCAATGACTTCTTCCTCTTCTCCCGACCTCATCATCACTGACAGCAGCCCAGGATCCTGACACTGACTTCATGGCTCAGCTGAAGGCTGTGAGAGTGTCAGGTTTATAAAGAATAATTCTGTTATTTATTACTGATAGGCTGGAATATGAATCTAATTATAGAGTAGGAAAAAAAAGGTCAAACATAAAATACACAGAATCCATCTTTGTCAGCACTGTAGAAAGTGAAGGTTATAAAAATACCATTATGACATATTGTACATGAAACAGTAAAAATGAGAAGTTTGATGGCCAAGAATTAAATGTTTATTATTATTATTATTATTATTATTATTATTATTATTCATAAAATACATTTTATATAAATATAGGTGTAGGGATGAGGTTCAGCAGTTACCATAGATCTGGGGTGAATCTCTGAGATCCAAAACATTTGGGAATCACAAAAACTTTCCAGGTTCACCACAAAAATAGAGAACATGCTCTAATGCGACGCACAAGGAATGGATGAAGGAATGGATGATCTATCGATGGACGGGTGGGATTACGGCAGCTTTATTATCAGTGTTGCTAGGGACAGCTGACAATTCTGTGTAGAAAGAGATTACAATTTTTTTTTCATCGGTACATGTCCCCCATGGCAGAGCATAAATCAGAACATTAGCGTGTTACTGCCAATCTGCCCTTTAAGCTGCCTTTTGTTTGAAATATACAACTGGTTTTATCCGGCATGGGTCTCTCCTAAATCTTTTAAAGAATGGGTTTCACAAAATATTCTGACCATGCATAAGTTTGTAGACTCCTCATGCTTCATCCCCTTCCCCACACTTTGTGACACCTATGGCTTACCCCATAAAGAAATATTTAGATATCTCCAAATTAAAATCTTTTTCTCACCCTTCTTAAAAATGAACACTCCCCTAAACACACTAACCAATTTTGAAACTATCTGTGAGGATGAACCAAATGCCAAAGGAATAATATCCCTTCTATACCCTCAAATATTAACTCAACCCAACTCAGAAAATCATTCATATGTTCAGAAATGGGAGGTTGACCTAGAGAAAACTCTGGAAAATGTAGATTGGAACCTAATTTGGTCAGTAACCAAATCAGCCTCTCCTAATGTAATGGCAATGGAGGCCAAATACAAGGTACTAACAAGATGGTACCTTGTACCAGTCAGGGTAGCTAAATATACCCAAAATTATTTGGCTCTATGTTATCGTGGTTGTACAGGTTTGGGTACTTATTTTCATATTTGGTGGGATTGCCCTATTGCACAAGTCTTCTGGAAGGACATCTTTAGCATTGCATCTAAATTACTCAAAATGAAGTTACATCTGGACCCTACAATGGCCCTACTCAATTTAAAACCAGAATTCTTATTGCATACCCGCTTTAAATAGTTGATACAGCTCTTCACAGCGCCAAAACAAATGCTGGTGAAAGCGTGGAGATCCTCGACTTTGGAAGTCAATGAGACTGTGAATAGAATGTATAATACTATGATACAAGCGAAAATGTTAGCTCTTGAAACGGACAAAATCCCTAAATACAAAAAAATATGGCAACCTTGTATAGAATTTTTTTTTCGCCATCAACATTTGATAACAGAGTACTATTACCATGGTAGTAAATTTGATAGGTTTCATTTCAAATATGGTTGTTCAAGGATGTTGTGGAGGCTCCCGACCGAACCCGGAACTCATTACCCTTTCTCTATACATCCCTCTCTTTCCTTCTAACCTTCTTATCTTTATTTATATCCATATTTACTTCTTGAATTTGGAAGCTCCCACATATGCTACCTATGATCATATAGAATTTTAACAGTTATATTTGTAACTGTAAAAATTAAGATATTTCATTCAAAAACAGATCAACAGTTGCTTATAACTTTATTACTTTTATTTAATAATATATAATAGCAATCTATACTATTCTTTGCATTTATATAACTGAGCTTCATTAATTTTATTGATAACAGATTATATTGTACACTTGTATAATTTACCTTTGAATACATAATAAAATAATTTGACAAGGAAATATGCAACTGGATCATTTGAAAGACTAATACACACACTTGGAAATTCCAACAACAAAATCCTGGATTTTTTTCCACCGGATGTTGGCTCAAATTTGTTTTGCATACACACGGTCGCACAAATGTTGTCGGAAATTCCGAACGTCAAGAACGAAGTGACATACAAGATGTTTGACGAGCCGATAAAAATGAAGTTCAATAGCCAGTGTGGCTCCTCTGCTTGATTCCGAGCATGCATGGAATTTTGTGCGTCGGAATTGTGTACACATGATCGGAATTTCTGACAAGTTTTGTTGTTGGAAAATTTGAGAACCAGCTCTCAAATTTTTGTTGTCAGAAATTCCGACAGCAAATGTTCGATGGAGCCTACACACAGTCAGAATTTCTGACAACAAGCGTCCATCAAACATTTGTTGTTGGAAATTCTGAGCGTGTGTACATGGCATAGGTGCAAAAACAGTGTGAACCTAAACCACCGCCCATCATTCACCAAACCCCCATCCCAACTGATAAGATAAAAGTTGCATACACCAGTTAGGCCTATTATCCCTGATTAAAACTAATCTGTTGCTGGACAATTTTACATTGCTGTATCCTGTGCAGTATCCTAATTACTGATGGACGAACTTCTGATGGGACGTTTAGCGAACGCGATCGGAAAATGTGCCCAAATGTTCACGAACAGCATGTTTGCGGCCGACCCAATTCACTTTAATGGCAGGCGAACTTTAAAAACATCCAGGTCATATTTTCAACTACAAAATACTTACTAGCTGTGCACACATAGTTCCACAACATGGACACTGACATACCAGAAGTATTAAGTGAATCTGGGATCGACAACAACAAGAATTTTTTTTATCTGTGAAATTTTGTCAATTCAGGAGCACATGAAGGCCATGGAGGAGAGGCAAGGTCAGGCCAGGCTATGAAGGGGGTGCAGGAGATGATCAGTGCCACAGTCAGGGCAGAGCAGTCTTGTGCCAGTGTCCCAGTGTGCCAACCTGTGCTTGAGCCCCTGACCCCTCCCTCTGCCCGGCCCTTACCCTCACCTATGCAGGGCTCCACTGCTGTGGTCCGGCGGTGACAGTCCAGTGCTGATCCTCAGCCATGGTGCTTGCACTGCCTGCTGATTGGCTTCCCCCTGCTGCTATCTCCCTCCCTGACACCAGCACTGAGATAGAGCACTGACACCAGCACCGCGATAGAGATTGAGCACTGACACCAGCAACAAGATAGAGAGCACTGATGCCAGCACCGAGATAGAGAGCACTGACACCAGCACCGAGATAGAGACTGAGCACTGACACCAGCACCGAGATAGAGGGCACTGAAACCAGCACCACAATAGAGACTGAGCTCTGACACCAGCACCGAGATAGAGAGCACTGACACCAGCACCGAGATAGAGAGCACTGACACCAGCACCGTGATAGAGAGTACTTACACCAGCACCAAGATAGAGAGCACTGACACCAGCACCGAGATCGAGAGCACTGACACCAGCACCAAGATAGAGAGCACTGACACCACACCAGCACCGTGATAGAGAGCACTGACACCAGTACCGAGATAGAGAACACTGACACCAACACTGAGATAGAGAGCACTGACACCACACCTGCTGATTGGCTTCTCGGCTGCTATCTCCCTCCCTAACACCAGCACTGAGATAGAACACTGACACCAGCACCGCGATAGAGAGTGAGCACTGACACCAGCAACAAGATAGAGAGCACTCACGCCAGCACCGAGATAGAGAGCACTGACACCATCACGAGATAGAGACTGAGCACTGACACCAGCACCGAGATAGAGAGCACTGACACCAGCACCGTGATAGAGAGCACTGACACCAGCACAGAGATAGAGAGAACTGACACCACACCAGCACCGTGATAGAGAGCACTGACACCAGCACCGAGATAGAGAGCACTGACACCACACCAGCACAGTGATAGAGAGCACTGACACCAGCACCGTGATAGAGAGCACTGACACCAGCACTGACACCAGCACTGACACCAGCAACTCGCTGCAGGACCCAACAATATGACACTGCTCAGCCTCTTCAAACAGGAGGGTAGGGGCATATGTCTCCCTGCAGGGTGAGGCAGAGCCACCTACACAGTTAGGTACTAGAGTCAGGCCAGGTAGGAGAAAGAGATGTGAGGAAGCTTTGGAGAGGGGGTGTCATGAACCAGATGTGACCAGAACTGTGTGACTGCGACAAAGTGAACCAGACACAAATAAGTGAAGGTAAATTTATTAAGCAAACGCATATAAATGTGAACACACCACCAATACGAACCAAGTGAACAAACCAAACAACCAAACAGTAAATAAACCAGTATATGTAACAAAAGGGAGTACCGGAATCGTAGTCAAGCCAGGCCGGGGTCATAAATAGGAGGTCAGCAGATGGGGGGACAAGGAGAAGGGAACAGGTACAGGAGGCAGGATGCAGGGATCAGGGATGCAGGGATCAGGTAACAGGGATCAGGTAACAGGTAACAGGGATCAGGGATCAGGCAACAGGTAACAGGTAACAGGTAACAGGGATCAGGTAACAGGGATCAGGTATCAAACAGGCTGCAGGTCAGGGCTCAAGGACAATACCAAGGCGAAGTGTATATGAACTTGCCGGGTATTTATAATGGCTGCTGTCAGTCATGTGACGCCTGACTGCAGAGGGCAATACCTGCTCCATACTGCCAGGAACCCTCCGCTGGTGGACACCAGTACTGCGGACCAAAGATGACATAATTCCAGCAGGAGACACCTGCTGGTGGATCGCAGTACTGCATGCCAAATGATTGATATTACCAGCGGAGGGAACCTTTCCTGACAGTACCCCCCTCAAAGGAGCGACCTCCGGACGCTCCAACTAGCAGTTGCTGGGGAAAGTCCACTGCGTCAAGCTGGGCTATGGGCAAAGTCACATTAGGTTGGGTAATGGACACTTCAAGCAGGGCAGCAGACGGAACCACATCGGACCGGGAAGCTGGCACATCGGGCTGGAAGGCGGGCAGCGGCACGTCAGGCTGGAAGGCGGGCAGCGGCACGTCAGGCTGGAAGGCGGGCACATCAGGCTGGAAGGCGTCGGACCGCGAGGCCGGGACATCAGACTGGAAGGAATCGGACTGCAAGGCCGGGACATCAGACTGGAAGGAATCAGACTGCGAGGCCGGGACATCAGACTGGAAGGAATCGGACTGCGAGGCCGGGACATCAGACTGGAAGGAATCGGACTGCGAGGCCGGGACATCAGACTGGAAGGAATCGGACTGCGAGGCCGGGACATCAGACTGGAAGGAATCGGACTGCGAGGCCGGGACATCAGACTGGAAGGAATCGGACTGCGAGGCCGGAACATCAGACTGGAAGGAATCAGACTGCGAGGCCGGGACATCAGACTGGAAGGAATCGGACTGCGAGGCCGGGACATCAGACTGGAAGGAATCAGACTGCGAGGCCGGGACATCAGACTGGAAGGAATCAGACTGCGAGGCCGGGACATCAGACTGGAAGGAATCAGACTGCGAGGCCGGGACATCAGACTGGAAGGAATCAGACTGCGAGGCCGGGACATCAGACTGGAAGGAATCAGACTGCCAGGCCGGGACATCAGACTGCGAGGCCGGGACATCAGACTGCGAGGCCGGGACATCAGACTGCGAGGCATCAGACTGCAAGGCCGGGACATCAGACTGGAAGGCATCAGACTGCAAGGCCGGAACATCAGACTGGAAGGCATCAGACTGCAAGGCCGGAACATCAGACTGCAAGGCATCAGACTGCAAGGCCGGAACATCAGACTGGAAGGCATCAGACTGCAAGGCCGGGACATCAGACTGGAAGGCATCAGACTGCAAGGCCGGGACATCAGACTGGAAAGTATCAGACTGCAAGGCCGGGACATCAGACTGGAAGGCATCAGACTGGAAGGCATCAGACTGGAAGGCCGGGACATCAGACTGGAAGGCATCAGACTGGAAGGCCGGGACATCAGACTGGAAGGCCGGGGCATCGGACTGGAAGGCATCAGACTGGAAGGCCGGGGCATCGGACTGGAAGGCATCAGACTGGAAGGCTGGGGCATCAGACTGGAAGGCATCAGACTGGAAGGCCGGGGCATCAGACTGGAAGGCATCAGACTGGAAGGCCGGGGCATCAGACTGGAAGGCATCAGACTGGAAGGCCGGGGCATCAGACTGGAAGGCATCAGACTGGGAGGCCGGGGCATCAGACTGGAAGGCATCAGACTGGGAGGCCGGGGCATCAGACTGGAAGGCCGGGGCATCAGACTGGAAGGCCGGGGCATCAGACTGGAAGGCCGGGGCATCAGACTGGAAGGCATCAGACTGGGAGGCCGGGGCATCAGACTGGAAGGCATCAGACTGGGAGGCCGGGGCATCAGACTGGAAGGCCGGGGCATCAGACTGGAAGGCCGGGGCATCAGACTGGAAGGCCGGGGCATCAGACTGGAAGGCATCAGACTGGAAGGCCGGGGAATCAGACTGGAAGGCATCAGACTGGAAGGCCGGGGCATCAGACTGGAAGGCATCAGACTGGAAGGCCGGGGCATCAGACTGGAAGGCATCAGACTGAAAGGCCGGGACATCAGACTGCAAGACATCAGACTGGAAGGCCGAGACATCAGGCTGGAGGGCGTCTGGCTTGAAGGCCGGGACATCAGGCTGGAAGGCGTCTGGCTGGAAGGCCGGGACATCAGGCTGGAAGGCGTCTGGCTGGAAGGCCGGGACATCAGGCTGGAAGGCGTCTGGCTGGAAGGCCGGGACATCAGGCTGGAAGGCGTCTGGCTGGAAGGCCGGGACATCTGGCTGGAAGGCCGGGACATCAGGCTGGAAGGCATCTGGCTGGAAGGCCGGGACATCAGGCTGGAACTCCGGCTCTGGCACTCCGGGCTGGGACAGATTGGTAGGTGTGGAGGCAGGTTGGGTTAATGGTAAGATCATTTTGGTTGGGAAAAACTTTCGCTTTTTCTTTGGCTTAGCCACTGAAGCTCTGTAGGTGACTACAGGATTGTAAATAAGGGGTGCAGCAGACTGGAAAGGAGGATTGTGATATGGCAGAGAAGAGGTACCAGTAGCTGGGGAAAGAACTTGTGGGTTAGTAGACAGTGGAGAGGAGGCAGGTGAGTTGAATGCAGGATAAGTACAGGGAGCAGAGACTGGATAGGAGTATTTGGTTGGGAGCAGCGTGTACTGGGCTGCAACTGAGGCTGACATGGCTGATGGGGAAACATACTTTTGGGTAGGCTCATACCTGATGGCAGAGGTGGATTGTTTGGCTGGGGCTGATTGCACCATGTCAGACCATGCTGAAAGTAAGGGTTGTACAAACTGAAGTTTTAAGCCTCCCTGTCTAACAAAAGACTGAGCAGATACAATGCACTCAGCAATCACCTGTGGGGAACAGGCTGAGTAGTGTTCACAAAAATCAGAAGGATCATCTTCAAAAAGCCATACTAAAGATACAACCTGATTCATATCAAAAGGAGGAGTGAAATCATCACGGCCATCTGGGATACAGGGCAGGGCCAGCTCAGTACAGATCTTTATCAAAGGCTGCACCTCCTCAAACAATATATAACCCTGATCAACCAGGGAGTGAGCCAAACGCATAGCTGCAAACAACTGGTCACTAGACCATCCTTTCAAAGCCTGGCGGCAATAATCACCACTCTCAGATGCCAGCAGAGAAAGATAAATGATCTCATCAGCATTCATGTTTGCAACCAAACTGAAGCAAATGGTTCCCCTGTGCAGCCACTTCTGGTCAGGAATGGCCTTGGTATTCTGTCATGAACCAGATGTGACCAGAACTGTGTGACTGCGACAAAGTGAACCAGACACAAATAAGTGAAGGTAAATTTATTAAGCAAACGCATATAAATGTGAACACACCACCAATACGAACCAAGTGAACAAACCAAACAACCAAACAGTAAATAAACCAGTATATGTAACAAAAGGGAGTACCGGAATCATAGTCAAGCCAGGCCGGGGTCATAAATAGGAGGTCAGCAGATGGGGGGACAAGGAGAAGGGAACAGGTACAGGAGGCAGGATGCAGGGATCAGGGATGCAGGGATCAGGTAACAGGGATCAGGTAACAGGGATCAGGTAACAGGGATCAGGTATCAAACAGGCTGCAGGTCAGGGCTCAAGGACAATACCAAGGCGAAGTGTATATGAACTTGCCGGGTATTTATAATGGCTGCTGTCAGTCATGTGACGCCTGACTGCAGAGGGCAATACCTGCTCCATACTGCCAGGATCCCTCCGCTGGTGGACACCAGTACTGCGGACCAAAGATGACATAATTCCAGCAGGAGACACCTGCTGGTGGATCGCAGTACTGCATGCCAAATGATTGATATTACCAGCGGAGGGAACCTTTCCTGACAGGGGGTGAGGTTGCACACTGTGCATAGTGTTCCCCTGAACTCGGCATTCTCTATGTAACACTTTAACAACTTGCCTTCCGACTACTGTCAAATGAAGGCGGTGCCCTGATTACAATTGCCCACAATTGGCACCAATCTGTGCAAATGTGCCAGAAATCAGTGCCCACAAGTGCCAGCAATCAGTGGTCATGAGTGATGCCAGTCAGTGCTGGCTATCAGTGCTGCCCATCAATGCCCATCACTGCTGCCCATCAATGCTCATCACTGCTGCCCATCAATGGCACCCATTAGTGCCCATTAGTGCTGCTTATCTGTGCCCACCAGTGCTGCCTATCTGTGCCCACCAGTGCCGCCTATCTGTGCCCAGTGCCCACCCATCAGTTCTGCCTATCAGTGCTCATCGGTGACACATATCAGTGCCACATATCAGTGCCCATAAGTGCAGCATTTTCATGCATCCTCATCAGTGCACCAAATCAGTACCCATAAGTGCGCCTCATCAGTGCCCATAAGCGCCAGCTCATCAGTGCCCATCAGTAAAGGAGAAAAAATACTTATTTACAAAACTTACTGACAGAAACTAAGAAAAAACTTTTTTCAAAATTTTTGGGAAAAAAACCCAGGGTTGATTAAATACCACCAGAAGAAAGTTTTATTTGTGTGACTAAAATGATAAAAAAAATCACATGGTTACAGTAGCATGACTGCACAATTGTCATTCAAAGTGTGAGTGCTGAAAGCTGAAAAATGGCCTGGGCAGTAACGGGGTTTAAGCACCCAATACCCTGCAATACTCTGTAATACCCTGCAATACTCCACAATACCCAATACCCTGCCAATACTCTGCAATACCCTGCAATACGCTGCAATACCCTGCCAATACTCTGCAATACCCTGCAATACTCTGCAATACCCAATACCTTGCCAATACTCTGCAATACCCTGCAATACTCTGCAATACCCTGCCAATACTCTGCAATACTCTGCAATACCCTGCCAATACTCTGCAATACCCTGCAATTCTCTGTAATACCCAATAACCTGCCAATACTCTGCAATACCCTGTAATACTCTGCAATACCCTGCCAACACTCTGCAATACTTTGCAATACCCTGCAATACTCTGCAATAACGTGCCAATACTCTGCAATACCCAGCAATAATCTGCAATACTCTGCAATAGCCTACAATACCCTGCCAATACTCTGCGATACCCTGCAATACCCTGCCAATACCCTGCCAATACTCTGCAATACTTTGCAATACCCTGCAATACTCTGCAATAACGTGCCAATACTCTGCAATACCCAGCAATAATCTGCAATACTCTGCAATAGCCTACAATACCCTGCCAATACTCTGCGATACCCTGCAATACCCTGACAATACCCTGACAATACTCTGCCATTTTCGTTATTTAAGGCTTCCCAGCCTAGAGGTGAGATGCGGGGTCTTATTAACCCCCATATCTCACTATAAAGAGGACCTTTCATGCCATATTCCTATTACGAGGGATGTTTACATTCCTTGTAATAGGAATAAAAGTGATCATAAAATTTATTTTTGGGGAAAAAAATGTCAAACTAAAATAAATAAAGTAAAATGAACAAAAAAAAAAATTTAAAGTGCCCCTGTCCCCGTGTGCTCGCATGCAGAAGCGAACGCATACGTAAGTCCCGCCCACATATGAAAACGGTGTTCAAACCACACATGTGAGGTATCGCTGTGAACGTTAGAGCGAGAGCAATAATTGTGGCCCTAGACCTCCTCTGTAACTCAAAACATGTAACCAGTAAAACAATTTAAATTGTCGCCTATGGGGATATTTAAGTAGCGACGTTTGGCGCCATTCCACTAGTGTGTGGAATTTTGAAGAGTGACATGTTAGGTATCTATTTACTCAGCATAACTTCATATTTAACATTATGCAAAAACATTGGGCTAACTTTACTTTTTTGTTTTTTTTATAGCACAAAACTGTTTTTTTTCCAAGAAAAAGCATTCGAAAAATTGCTGCGCAAATACCGTGCGTGATAAAACCATTGTATTCTCTAGGGTCTTTGCTAAAAAAAATATATATATAATATATATAATGTTTTGGGGTTCTCTGTAATTTTCTAGCAAATAAATGATGATTTTTACATGTAGGAGAGAAAAGTTAGAATTGGCCTGGGTGCTCCAGAACGCCTGTTAGTGCTCCCTGCATGTTGGGCCTCTGTATGTGGCCACGCTGTGTAAAAGTCTCACACATGTGGTATTGCCATACTCAGGAGTAATAGCAGAATGTGTTTTGGGGTGTAATTTGTGGTATGCATATGCTGTGTGTGAGAAATAAACTGATATTATGACAATTTTGTGAAAAAAAAGGAAAAAAAAATCTTCATTTTGCAAAGAACTGTGGGAAAAAACTTCAAAAAACTCATCATGCCTCTTACTAAATACATTGGAATGTCTTCTTTCCAAAAAGGGGTCATTTGGGGGGTATTTGTAATTTTATGGCATGTTAGGGTCTCAAGAAATGAGACAGGCCGTAAGTCCTTCGGGTGTGATCAATTTTCAGATATTTGCACCATAGCTTGTGGGCTCTATAACTTTCACAAAGACCAAATAATATCCACCAATTTGTACTTATTTTTACCAAAGATATGTAGTAGTATAAATTTTGGCCACAATTTATGAAGAACAATTACTAATCTGCTAAATTTTATAACAGAAACGAAGAAAAATTCATTTGTTTTACAGAATTTTCGGTCTTTTTTCTTTTACAGCACAAAAAATAAAAAACCCAGCGGTGATTAAATACCCCCAAAAGAAAGCTCTATTTGTGTGAAAAAAAGGACAACAATTTCATATGGGTACAGTGTTGCATGACTGAGTAATTGCCATTCAAAATGTGAGAGCACCGAAAATTGGTCTGGTTATTAAGGGTGTTTAAGTGCCTAGTGGTCAAGTGGCTAACAGCCAAATTTGAAAGGAACTCCCAATACCTATAATTTAATAGTTAGTAATTATTAAGTTAGTATTAGTTAGTTATTATTTTGGATTTTCACATTTTCGGATTTTAGAATATTGCATTTCCGAATTTCCAAATTTCCAAATTTTTTAATTTACGAATTTCCAAATTTTCACATTTATGAATTTACAAATTTTTGAATATTCAAATTTACAAATATTTGGATAAATTAGTTAAATGGGTTTTCATTAATTTGGATATTTCTAAAATAAGGAATTTGTTGAAATTTGTTAAAAAAATAATTTGGAACAAAACAATTTGTTCATGTGTCTAATCTGGCTTCTGAGGGAAAATATCACACAACTGTTCCTTGGAAATGTGAGGCAATGACACTTTCACAAGTCACCAGATGTAACTGTATGAGGTGTAGATCTGACCAAGACAAATGTACCTTGTAATAAAAGAACAATAAATTACAGTCGGGTGATGATCTTTAGTCTCACAGTGAAGATACATTTATATACTTCCATGTGGGGCCATTTTCATTGTTGTACCGTACTTTGTGGAGAAGTTATGAGGCATCATGACCATCAGACATCTCCCTCCCTTGTAGGCAAATATATTCACCTGTTTATAAATCTTTATTGTGAAATGTCCTGAAAACTTTAGCTAACAAGAACCTTTATCATCTGTTTTCTAATCCATCTAATCTAAATATGTAAGAATTATCACATTTTATATTGGAGGGGGATCATTTCTCAAAATTTGTAGATCAAAGTAATAACATTAAGGTTTAACAGAAGAAAATTATGCTGATTCCTACTTGGGCAGCTTTATAGAATAAAAAAAAATCTAAAATAATTGAGTAAAACAGAATAAACTAGAATAGGATATAAAATAATAGAATAGAAAAGAAGATAAAAAAATATAGTAGAATATAATATAATATAATATAACTGAATAGATATGAATATAACAGAAGAGAAGGGGAAATAAAAGAATAGAATATAATATGTTAAGATAGGATAAAATAGAATATAAATAATCAAATAGAATATAAAATAATAGCATAAAACTGAATATAATAAAAATAAAATAATAAAAAAGAATATAAAAAACATATTTGAATAGAAAAGAACTGAATAGAATAGACAATACATTAGAATAGAATCAAATACTCACCCCCTCAGTGGGACTTACCCCTTTCCTTTTCCACATAAAACCTCCCCCTCTCCCCCCTCTTTTTGTTATCTCTCTGTCTTTCTTTCTTTGTCCTCCTCTTTTTCTATTTTTCAAGAATAAAAGACTTACCTCTATTCAAGTGTGAGTGATTACACAATCCGCTATTCTTACACATCCTAGGTACCTGGGATCCCGGCACACCTACAGCTTTTTTCTCTGGTAATTACCCTGAGTGACCCTATATTTGGTAGGATGCATTCCGATACTGATCATTTATATGCTATTTTGTTTGGACCGCCTATTCTTTTCATTGTTTATGTCGCAATACTACTAAATAAAAAATGTAAAATTAAAAAATTAAAAAGAAAAAAAAAGAATAGAATAGAATAAAATTAAAGAATATAACTGTCTTTCAGTATTTTAAATTCAAATTTTGAATATAATTCAATAATATAGAAATAATATAGCCGTCTTCCAAAAATCTACATTTGAATAGATTAAATTATAACAGAGTAGAAAAACATAGAAAGTTATATAATCCTCTTTTCAAATTTGAAATTTGAATAGAATAGAAATAAATTTAAAGAATAGAGACGTCTTCCCAAATTTGAATTTTTAATAGAATAGAATAAAACAGAAAAAAATATAGCCATATTCTGAAATTTGTATTTCAAATATAAAATAATAAAAAAACTGTATTTGGAAATTCACATTTTGAAATAGGAATTTTAAATAGAAAATAATAGAAATGAATAAAATAAAAAGAATATAACCATCTTCCAAAATTTGAATTTCAAATTTAAAAAATTATTAGACTAGAATAAAATAGAAATAATATGCCTTGCATTCAAAATTTGAATTTGAATCTTCAAAATTAGAATTGAATAGAATATACTAAAAAAAAAGTATAGCCACCTTTCAAAAATGTAATTTAGAAAATCAGATTTAGAACAGAATCAAAAGAATATAGCCTATTCCCAATTTCAAATTTCTAATAGAATAGAATAAAATAGAAAAATATACAGGTGACATTCACAATTTGAATTTAGAAATAAAAATTTTGAATTTTGAATATAATAGAATATAATACAATAGAAAGAATGTAGATGGTTTCCAAAATTAGTATTTCAAATAGAATAAAAAAAATGAAAAAATACATCTGTCTTTCAAAATACAAATTTAAATTTCAAAATTAGATTTTTGAATAGAAAAACATGTAATAGAATAAAAAAAGAATGTAGCTGCCTTCTGAAAAATGGCTTTCACATTTTAAACAGAATAGAAAAGAACAAAATAGAAAGCATATAGCCCTCTTCTGGAATGCTAAATTAAACAAAAAATAATAGAATAGAGAAGAATATATAATTTAATGAAATAAAAAGAATGTATCATTGTTCTGAAATTCAAAGTTTTAAATTTGATACAATGGGATAGAAGTATATATCCATCTTTTACAATCCACAATTTCAAATACAATAGAATATAATAAAATCTATAGCCAAATTTCAAAACTTGATTTTCAAAATTTGAATTTCAATTTTTGAATATAATAGACTAGAATTTTGAAGAAAATAGACAAAAATAGAAAAAATACGGCTGTCTTCCAAAGTTGAATAGATTAAAATAAAATGGAGTTGAATAAAAAAGAAAGAATATAGCCATCTTCCCAAATTTTAAAATTTTAAAGAATAGAATAAAATAGACAGAATATAGCCATTTTCCAAAATTTGTATTTCAAATATAACAAAATAAAATATAAAAATATATATCTAGTTTTGGAAATTCAAATTTTGAAATATTAATTTTGAATCTTCTTAAATAAAACAAATTTAAAAAACAAATCATTCCAAAATAACAAATATAAAGAAATTAAATAGGGAACCTAATGAACGTATCTGAAATAAAAAAAAATTCCATTGTGCAGAGCTCTACTAGCCCCTCCCCATAAAGCCCAGATTGGGGGAGGGCTGCATTGATGTTCTTCCTGAACTTCATTCCCCCTCCACACAGCATCTCTGGAGCTCAGTCAGAGTGACCATCGGGGTCACTTCTCTTACTAAAGCCCTTCTCCCCGATTGGTCAGTTTGGTCAGGTGACCAGCTCTGAGTCCTGGTTGTGTCATTCTTCTTCCATGTGAGAATTATGGAGGTCGCTGGGCTCTCGGGAAGCTTCAGTCCCCCGATCTGTGCCTTTGTAGTAATCCTGTCTCTGAGCTCAGCAGGCACTTCCTGTGACCTCATGACCTTTGCTCTGTTACAGAATACATTGTCAGCTGTGATCCCTTTTAAAGAGAGGTGTGCGCCTTTCCAAATCATTCGTCTCCCACAGGTGGACTCCAATCAAGGTGTAGAAACATCTCACCAACCATCTGAACTCATGCTCAGGCTGAACCATTTCTTCATCCCTAGTCTCCAGGAGTAGGTTTTTTCTTTGCAGGTCAGTAGGACTAGCAAATACTCGGACTATTCCATCTCTTACGAGATCTAACAGTGAAGAATTCATACTAAACTCTCAGGCTTTTTGCCTGACACAATTGTGGATCATAGCCACTGCTTCCTTGCCTGACAAAACAATACTGTCCACCCCTTTATTACCCAAAACATGGAAGTCAACTCAATAGAGGTTCCCCTGACCTCTGCTTGTATTGTTTTGCTAGCTCTTGGAGTTCAGTTTATGTAAAATCCTGTACTTTACCCCATCCAGTTTGCGACCCCATCAAAATTGCCCCATCATATTGCCACTATCAAATTTGCCCACATCAAAATTGCCACCATCAAAATTGCCACCATCAAAATTGCTCCATCATATTGCCCCATCAAAATTGCCTCATCATATTGTCCTAATCAAAATTGCCCCCATCAAAATGACCCTATCATTTTGCCACCATCATATTGCCCCATCAAAATTGCCCCCATAAAAACTGCCTCATCAGATTGCCCCCAGCATATTGCCCCCATAACAAGTGCTCCTTAAAATTACCCACATCAAAATTGCCCAATCCTGCTGCCACTATCAAAATTGCCCTATCATACTTCCCCATCAAATTTGCCTCATCATACTGCCCCCATTATACTGCCACATCAAATTGTCCCATCAAACTGCCACCACAAAAATTGCCCCATTATACTTCCACAATCAAATTTGCCTCATCATACTGCCACCATAAAAATTGCCCATCATACTGCCGCCATCAAAATTACCCTATCATATTGCCGTATCATACTGCCCCCATGAAATTTGAATAGAATAGAAATAAATTTAAAGAATAGAGCCGTCTTCCCAAATTTGAATTTTTAATAGAATAGAATAAAACAGAAAAAAATATAGCCATATTCTGAAATTTGTATTTCAAATATAAAATAATAAAAAAAACTGTATTTGGAAATTCACATTTTGAAATAGGAATTTTAAATAGAAAATAATAGAAATGAATAAAATAAAAAGAATATAACCATCTTCCAAAATTTGAATTTCAAATTTAAAAAAATTATTAGACTAGAATAAAGAATATGCCTTTCATTCAAAATTTGAATTTGAAACTTCAAAATTAGAATTGAATAGAATATACAAAAAAAAAGTATAGCCACCTTTCAAAAATGCAATTTAGAAAATCAGATTTAGAACAGAATCAAAAGAATATAGCCTATTCCCAATTTCAAATTTCTAATAGAATAGAATAAAATAGAAAAATATACAGGTGACATTCACAATTTGAATTTAGAAATAAAAATTTTGAATTTTGAATATAATAGAATATAATACAATAGAAAGAATGTAGATGGTTTCCAAAATTAGTATTTCAAATAGAATAAAAAAAATGAAAAAATACATCTGTCTTTCAAAATACAAATTTAAATTTCAAAATTAGATTTTTGAATAGAAAAATATGGAATAGAGAAGAATATATAATTTAATTAAATAAAAAGAATGTATCATTGTTCTGAAATTCAAAGTTTTTAATTTGATACAATGGGATAGAAGTATATATCCATCTTTTACAATCCATAATTTCAAATACAATAGAATATAATAAAATCTATAGCCAAATTCCAAAACTTGATTTTCAAAATTTGAATTTCAATTTTTGAATATAATAGACTAGAATTTTGAAGAAAATAGACAAAAATAGAAAAAATATGGCTGTCTTCCAAAGTTGAATAGATTAAAATAAAATGGAGTTGAATAAAAAAGAAAGAATATAGCCATCTTCCCAAATTTTACAATTTTAAAGAATAGAATAAAATAGACAGAATATAGCCATTTTCCAAAATTTGTATTTCAAATATAACAAAATAAAATATAAAAATATATATCTGGTTTTGGAAATTCAAATTTTGAAATATTAATTTTGAATAGAAACATATAAGATAATATAGAAAGAATATAGCCTCCCTGCATAATTTAATTTCAAATTTAGAACAGAATAGAAGAAAATGGAAAGAATGTAGCTTTCATCCAAAATTAAAATTTTCAATTTTCAAAATTTGAATTGAATAGAATCAAGTAAAAAAGAAGGAAACTTGCCATCTTCTTAAATTCAAATTTCAAATAGAATAAAATAAAATAGAAAACATCCATAACTTAATTTCAAAATTTTAATTTTGAAGTTCACATTTGAATAGAAAAGTAGAAAGAATGTAGCCAGTTTCCAAAATGTGTATGTCAAATAGAATTTAAAAAAGAAAACATATCTCTGTTTTTCAACATTCAAATTTTAAATTTCATAATTTGCATTTTAAATAGAAAATAATGGAAAAGAATAGAATAGAAAGAATATAGACATATTTTGAAATGTAATCTTCAAATTTTGAATATAACAAAAAAAAATGAAATAGAAAGTATATAGCTGTCTTCAGAAATTACAATTTTGAAAGAATACAGACATCTTTCAAAATTCAAATATTGAATAGAAAATAATATAATATAATCAAATAGAATACAATAAAAAGAATATAGCACCCTTCTGAAATTCAAATTTTGAAATTTGAGTTTCAAATTTTGAATACAATAGAATAAAAACTATAGTCATTTTCTAAAATCCATCATTTCAAAAAAAATAGAATAGAATAGAGTTCTAATTTCAAAGTTTGAATTTCTAATTTTGCATAGAATAGAATAAAATAGAAAGAATATAGACATTTTCTGAAATTCGTATTTCAAATATAAAATAATAAAAAAATATATATCTTCGAAATTCAAATTTTAAATTGGAATTTTGAATAGAAAATAATAGAATGGAATAAAATAGAAAGAATATAACCATCTTCAGAAATTTCAAATTTAGACAATAATTGAGAAGAATAAAATAGTAAGAATATAGCTTTTGTTCAAACTTAGAATTTTGAATTTCAAAATTTAAATTTTTTAATTTTGAATTCAATATTGAGTAAAAAATAAAAAATATAGCCACCTTCCAAAAATCTAATTTAGAAAATCAGATTTTGAATAGAATCAAAAGAATATAGCCTATTTCCCAAATTCAAATTTCTAATACAATAGACTAAAAAAGAAAAATATACAGTTGATGTTCTTGATTTGAATTTATAATTTTGAATTTAATAGAATATAATAAAATAGAAAGAATATAGCCATCTTTTGAAATGTAAACTTAAAATTTTAAATATATAAACCATCCGAACTCATGCTCAGGCTGAACCATTTCTTCATCCCTAGTCTCCAAGAGGTTTTTTCTTTGCAGGTCAGTAGGACTAGCAAATACTCGGACTATTCCATCTCTTACGAGATCTAACAGTGAAGAATTCATACTAAACTCTCAGGCTTTTTGCCTGACACAATTGTGGATCATAGCCACTGCTTCCTTGCCTGACAAAACAATACTGTCCACCCCTTTATCCCCCAAAACATGGGAGTCAACTCAATAGAGGTTCCCCTGACCTCTGCTTGTATTGTTTTGCCAGCTCTTGGAGTTCAGTTTATGTAAAATCCTGTACTTTACCCCATCCAGTTTGCGGCCCCATCAAAATTGCCCTATCATATTGCCATCATCAAAATTGCCCCATCATATTGCCACTATCAAATTTGCCCACATCAAAATTGCCACCATCAAAATTGCCACCATCAAAATTGCTCATCATATTGCCCCATCAAAATTGCCTCATCAAAATTACTCTATCATTTTGCCACCATCATATTGCCCCATCAAAATTGCCCCCATAAAAACCGCCCCATCAGATTGCCCCCAGCATATTGCCCCCATAACAAGTGCTCCTTAAAATTACCCACATCAAAATTGCCCAATCCTGCTGCCACTATCAAAATTGCCCTATCATACTTCCCCATCAAATTTGCCTCATCATACTGCCCCCATTATACTGCCACATCAAATTGTCCCATCATACTGCCACCACAAAAATTGCCCCATTATACTTCCACAATCAAATTTGCCTCATCATACTGCCACCATAAAAATTGCCCATCATACTGCCGCCATCAAAATTACCCTATCATATTGCCGTATCATACTGCCCCCATAAAAATTGCCCCATCACGTTGTCCCCATCAAACTGCCCCATAATACAGCATATTGCCCCATCAAAATTGCACAATCATATTGTTCCCATCAAAATTATCTCCCATCAAAATTTACACATCAAAATTGGCCCTATCATACTGCCACTCTTACATTGCCCCTATCATATTGTGCACATAAAAATTGCCCCATAAATTTCCCCATCACATTGCACCATTACATAGCCCCATATCATTGCCCCATCATACTGCCCCATTACAATTGCCCTAATAAAAATTGCCCCATCCTACTGCCACCATTACATTGCCCTCATAAAAATTGCCCCATAAAATTGCCCCATCATACTGCCCCATAACAATTGCACCTTATAATTACCTTCATTAGAATTGCCCCATAATACTGCCCCATCCTATTGCCCCATTATACTGCCAAACTGACCAATCAGGGGAGAAGAGCCTTAGTAAGAGAGGTGACCCCAATGGTCACTCTGACTGATCTCCAGAGATCCTGTGTGGAGATGGGATGAAGTTCCAGAAGGACATCACTGTAGCCCTCCCCCGATCTGGGCTTTATGGGGAGGGGTAGAAGAGATCTGCACAACGGAAACATTTGTTTTGTTTGATTTTAGATTTCATCATTAAATTAATAATTTCATTTCATCATATTTGTTATGTTAAAATTATTTGTTTTTGGAATTTTTTGTATATTCACTATTTTCAAATTGATTTGAATTTCAAATTTTGGAAGTCAATAATATATTGTTTCTATTCTACTCAATTTTTATTCAACTTAAAATTTTAATTTTGAAAAACGGCTATATTTGCTCTATTCTATTTTATTCAAAATACAGATTTCAAAGTTTGAATTTCAGATGACAGCTATATTGTTTCTGTTTTATTCTATTTTATTAAAAAATTACATTCAAATTTCAAAATTACATTTTTCAGAAGTTGACTATATTTTTTTCAATTCTATTCTATGTAAAATGTGAATTTTAGAAGACGGCTATATTCTTTTTAGTTTTAATCTGTTCTATTCTGTTCTATTAAAAATTTTAGTTTTTCAAATTAGAATTTTGGAAAATGGCTATATTCTTTCAATTGTATTCTATTCTACTATATTCATTATATTTCTAAATTGAAGTCAACTATATATATATATATATATATATATATATATATATATATATATATATATATATATATATATATATATATATATATATATATATATATATATATATATATATATATATATATATATATATATATATATAATTTTATTCTATTCTATTTGAAATGTGAATTTCAGAAAATGTCTATATTATATTGTGTTTTAAATTTAAAATAAAAATTTCAGACTTAGAATTTTGATAGACAGATATATGTTTCTTTCTTTTTCTAGTCTATTTTATTCAAAATTTTGAAATTTGAAATTAAAATTTTGGATGACAGTTATATTCTTTATATTTTATTTTATTCTATTCTACTCAAAATTTTAAATTCAAATGTTTACACTTGAATTTTGGAAGTTGGCTTTATGTTTTTCTATTCTATTCAATTTTATTGAATATTGTGGATTGAAATTATGGATTTTAGAACACGACTGTGTAGTTTATATTCTATCATATTCAAAATTTGAATTTCAGAAGATGGCTATATTCTTTCTTTTCTATTCTATTCAAAATTAAAATTTCAAAATTAGAATTTAAGAAGATGGCTGACATGGAAATTTATAGATAGGCAACTCCTATCCTCATATTGATTAGTGGTTCCAAATTAATAATAACTACTGCAGTAGGGAACAGACAGAAAAGATACGCTCAGCATCTTTCCAAATAACTGTTCTGCTTTATTATGAGGCAATTGAGGGTTTTTATACACATGATTACGTAGGCATCACATTAATGTTACAATTGAATGTTTATGGTAACAAGGGGCGTAACATAGTCAGGCTAATTCTAATCAGGACTCGAAAGAATGCAAACATGTAATGAAAACATTATTAGTGGTGTGTGCACAGTGAGGGCAGTGTGCAATACATACAAAATAGAACACAATTATATACAGAACTTACACATTTCCTTTACAAAAGTTGATTATGCATTTTTTTCTATTTTATTGTATTCTATTTGAAATTGGAATTTAAGAAGATGGCTATTTTCCCTTTTTTACTCTTTTGAAATTCAAAATTCCAATTTTCGATGAAAGCTATATTCTTTCTATTTTATTCTATTCTATACTAAATTTTAAATTAAATGATGAAAGAGGGCTATATTCTTTCTATATTATTCTATTTGTTTCTATTCAAAATTCATATTTAGAAATTTGAATTTCCAAACCCTGATATATATTTTTATATTTTTTTTAGATTTAAAATACAAATTTTAAAAAATGGCTATATTCTTTCTATTTTATTCTATTCTTTCAAATTTCATTCAACTCCATTCTATTTTAATCTATTCAACTTTTGATTTTTGGATGACAGCTATATTCTTTCTATTTTAGTCTATTTTTTTCAAAATTCAAATATTTGAAATTGGATTTTGGATGACAGCTATATTCTTTCTATTTTATTCTATTCTATTCTAATCAAAATTTGAAATTCACATTTTAGAATTTGGCTATAAATTGTATTTGAAATTATGGATTTTAAAAGATAGCTATATACCTTCTATTCCATTGTATTCAACATTTGAATTCAAATTTCAAACTTTGAATTTCAGAATAATTATATATATTCCCTTTATTTTATTAAATTATATATCATTTTCTATTCTATTCTTTTCTGTACAAAATTACCATTCCAGAAGAGGGCTATATGCTTTCTATTTTATTCTGTTCTATACTATTTAAAATTTGAAATTCATAGTTCATAAGACATTATTTATATGTTATTCTATTCCATTATTTTGTATTCAAAATTCTAATTTTGAAATTTAAATTAGAATTTTTAAAGACAGATGTATTTTGTTCATTTTTTAATTCTATTTGAAATACTAATTTTGGAAATCATCTACATCTCTTTCTATTTTATTATATTCTATTATATTCAAAATTTTAAATTCTAATTTCTCCCCATCTGGACCCCCGTGAGAGGCAAGTCGAACAATTATCCACACCCCAATGCCCACGTTCCTCTAAACAGCCTCCTTGAATTTTTATATGACTCTCCTTGGATCCATACCTCAATGCTCCTTGCATTCCCATTTCTTCACCGTTTCTTCACAGTTCTTTTTTTTTTAAAGAAAGAAGAGGAAAAAATAAATTCAAATCATGAGTGCCCCTTTAATTTTCTATTGTATTCTATTCTATTAGAAATGTAAATTTGGGAAATAGGCTATATTCTTTTGATTCTATTTGAAGTTAATTTTCTAAATTAGATTTTTGGAAGGTGGCTATATTTTTTTCTTTTTTACTCTATATTGAATTCAAAATTCAGACTTTGAAATTCAAAATTATAATTTTGAAAGAAAGCTATATTCTTTCTATTGTATTCTAGTTGATTATTTTCTCAATTTGAAATTCAAATTTAGGAATATGGTTATATTCTTTATATTTTATTCAATTCTATAATTTTCTATTCAAAATTCTTATTTCAAAATGTGAATTTCCAAAGACAGTTTTTTTTTATTATTTTATATTTGAAATACAAATTTCAGAAAATGTCTATAATCTTTCTATTTTATGCTATTCTATGCAAACATTTTAAATTTGAATTTTGCAATTTGGCTTTATATTTTTTCTATTCTATTCTATTCTATTCTAAATTATGGATTTTAGAAGATGACTATATAATTTCTGTTCTATTGTATTCAAAACTTGAAACTCAAATTTCAAAATTTTAATTTCAGAGCATTGCTATATTCTTTTTATTTTATTCTATTCTATTCTGTTATATCATTTTCTATTCAAATGTCAACATTTTAATTTCTGAAGACAGCTATATTATTTATTTTATTTTGTTTTATTATATTCACAATTTGAAGATTACATTTCAAAAGATGGCTATATTCTTTCTATTTTATTCTTTCCCATTCTTTTCTATTTAAAATGCAAATAATGAAATTTAAAATTTGTTGAAAGACAGAGATATATTTTTTTAATTCAATTTGAAATACTCATTTTGGAAACTGGTTACATTCTTTCTACTTAATTCTGTTCTACTCAAAATTTGAACTTCAGAATTAAAATTTTGAATGTTAGTTATAATTTTTTTTCTATTTTATTTTATTCTATATAAAAATTGAATTTAAGAATATGGCTTTTTTAATTATTTTTACTCTATTCTATTCAATTCAAATTTTGAAATTCAAAATTAAAAATTTGGATGAAAGCTATATTCTTTCTATTTTATTCTATTCTAAATTTGAAATTCAGTTACGCAGGGGGGATATAGTCTTTTTGATATTTGAAATTGGATTTTGGATGACAGCTTTATTCTTTGTATTTGATTCTATTCTATTCAAAATTTGAAATTCAAATTTTAGAATTTTGCTATAGGTTTTATTATAATCTATTGTATTTGAAATTATGGATTTTAAAAGATGGCTATATACTTTCTATTCCATTATATTCAAAATTTGAAATTCAAATTTCAAACTTTGAATTTCAGAAGAATATTTTCTTTTTCTTTTATTAAATGTATATTATTTTCTATTGTATTCTTTTCTGGTCAAAATTAGCATTCCAGAAGTGGGCTTTATGCTTTCTATTTTATTCTGTTCTATTCTTTTTAGAATTTGAAATTCATATTTCAGAAGACAGCTATATTCTTTCTATTTTATTATATTCCATTATTTTCTATTCTAATTTCTAATTTTGACATTTACATGTGAATTTTTTTATTTTATTTGAAATACTTATTTTAGAAACCATCTACATTCTTTCTGTTTTATTATATTCTATTATATTCAAAATTCAAAATGTGAATTTCTAAATTTAAATTGTGAATGTCGCCTATTTATTTTTCTATTTTATTCTATTCTATTAGGAATTTTAATTTGGGAAATAGGCTATATTCTTTTGATTCTAATTGAAATTGATTTTCTAAATTAGATTTTTGGAAGGTGGCAATTTTTTTTTTCTTTACACTATATTGAATTCAAAATTCAAACTTTGAAACTTTGAAATTCTAATTTTGAATGAAAGCTACGTTCTTTCTATTTTATTCTAGTCAATCCTTTTCTAAATTTGAAATTAAAATTTCAGAAGATGGTTATATTCTTTATATTTTGTTCAATTCTATTATTTTCTATTCAAAATCATATTTCAAAATGTGAATTTCCAAAGACAGATTTTTTATTTTATATTTGAAACACAAATTTCTGAAAATGGCTTCATTCTTTCTGTTTTATTCTATTCTAAATTCAAATTTGTGAAGACGGCTATACTCTTTCTTATTTGTTCTACTCCATTCTATTTTAATCTATTCAAATTTAGATTTTAAGAAGACGGCAATATTCTTTCTATATCATTTAATTATATTCAAAATTTGAAATTCAAATATTGGAAGACAGTTATATTCTTTCATTTTATTCTATTCTATACATTTTTTTATTTTTTTTTACATCTTTTATTTTCCATTTTTTATTTAGTGGTATGCGACAAACAATGAAAAGATAACTTCACAGAATAGGTGGTCCAAACAAAATAGCATATAAATGATCAGTATCGGAATGCATCCTACCAAATATAGGGTCACTCAGGGTAATTACCAGAAAATAAAGCTGTAGGTGTGCCGGGAAACCAGGTACCTAGGATGTGTAAGAATAGGGGTCAGCATAGGAGGATTGTATAATCACTCACACTTCAATAGAGGTAAGTCCCGTTATTCTTGAAAAACAGTAATTAGTACATGGGGGAAGTGTTATGTGGGTTGTCCCACAGGGGTCAAAACATAGCAATGTTTTATTAAAATTGAGAAAATAAAAAAGGGGAGGAGAAAGAAAGACAGAGAGAGAGATAACACAAAAGGGGGAGGAGGGGGCAGAGGGGGAGGTGTTATGTGGAAAAGGGAAGGGGAAGTTCCACTCAGGGGGTGAGTATTCTATTATATTCGAATCTACTGTCAATTCGATCAATATGATCTATACTATTCTTTTCTATTCTAATCAGTTTTTTCTATTCTTTTTTATTCTTTTTTATTCTTTTATTTTATATTATATTCAGATTTATGCTATTCTTTTATATTCTATTCTATTATTTATATACTTTTTATTCTATTATATCCTAGCCTATCATATTATATTCTATTCTTTTATTTTCCCTTCTGTTCTGTTATATTTTTTTCTATTCTGTTATATTAAATTATTTTATATTCTACTATAATCTTTTCCATTCTGTTCTATTCTATTCTATTTTATTCAGTTTTACTCAATTATTTTGTAATTTTGAATATTAGAAAATTCGTAAATTTAAAAATTCAAAAATTCGTAAATTAAAAAATTCGTAAATTGGTACATAACTAATTAATAATATTAAGCAATAATAATAATAATAATAATAATAATATATTATTATTATTATTATTATTATTATTATTATTATTATTATTCATTGTTAATGTGTTCCGTTCCATTTGTTTAGATGTGACATTCATTATTTAGGATATTTCATAAATTCAGATAAATTTGTATTCGCTATATTCACTAAAAGCCAAATTTGAAAGGACTTTCCAATACCTATAATTTAATAGTTAGTTATTAGTTAGTTAGTTAGTTAGTTAGTTAGTTAGTTAGTTAGTTAGTTATTCTTTCAAATTTTCTGATTTTCACTCTTATTTTCAAATTTTCGAATATACAAATTTATGAATTTTTTTAATTTTCAAATTTACGAATTGTGATCATAACCAATGACCCGAAAAACAAAAACAAAGAAAATGGAATAAAATGAAAAGAAAATTGAATGGATTTTTTTCGGCAGTGCACGTCTAGCCAAGATGCCTCCAAACTGTGTAAACAATGCAGATAACTTCTGATACATTTGTGAAAATGCTAAATTTGCACCCCAAAAGTGGCAGCAATGTTAAAAAAGGCATACCACCTATATTATGGATGCAAAATAAAGGATCAGGACAAGAGTTGGGCTCCTCCTTATTGTTGCATAACATGTACAACGTATTTGTGTCATTGGCTAAAAAAAAGAAAGAAAAAAGTCCATGCCTTTCACAGTCCCAATGGTGTGGAGGGAACCCACCAATCATAGTAGTGATGATATTTTTCATGGTTCCTCTAATTTGAAAAGGGATCTCAAACAGAATATCCAAACATTCCATCCGCACTGCGTCTTTTACCCCATGGTACATAATCGCACATCCCCCTCATCATTTAGAATTATTTTGATGCAATTTTATCCTGAAGTTGTATCTTGGAAACTGGAGCCAATGAATACTCAGGACTTAGTTTTCCTTTATTAGTGACCCAATTCTGGTACAATTTATCTACTTTCCTCTCATCTCTACTCTTTGTAGACCAGAGTTATTACAATATGTTTCACATTCAAATTCATTTGCAAATTTGTAGAATTTATTTTGTTATAATTTATTTCAGATTAGTTGACATTTGTTACGATTGTGATTTGGAAATTCAGATACATCCGAATCTCCAATAATGAAAATGTTGTCTGAATTTTGATTCATAAGGAAATGAATTGCACATGCCTACTGGCTAGATGGAAGCCCCTCCTCCATGCAAATCAAATAAAGGTCCTCTTGGAGTTTGCAAAAAAATCCCCTGAAGAACTCTCAGACTGTGAGGACCAAGATTCTCTCATCTGATGAAACCAAAATGGAAGTGTTTGGCCTCAATTCTAAATGTTATGTCTGGAGGAAACCAAGCAGTGCTCACTAGACATGTGTGATTCATTTCTGTCCGAATAAAAATTCAGACAAACTTTTGGTTATTCAGAGATTCGGTTGTATCTGAATCTCTGAATATAATTGTAACAAATAGTAACAATTTTGTTGAAATTCATAAAATTTCATTTTGTTTATTCATTTTGTAATGAATTCCAAGTTTTCAGAACAATTAAAAGTCGGAACAGTTGAAAAATGATCGACCGATTCTAATTCTGTCTGAAGAATAGCTGGTTGTTCAGCAGCGGGTCGGGAAGCCGATCACCACATCCTTAACAACCGATGACTTATCAGCTGTCAGCGGGCTTCCCCACTGACAGCTGAAATGTAAACAACAAAATGTCGGCAAAACAAAAATGTTTAAAAGAAATGGCGTGGGGTCCCCCAAAAAAACATACCAGGCCCTTATCCGAGCATGCAGCCCAGCAGGTCAGGAAAGAGGGGGACGAGCAAGTGCCACACCTCCTGAACCATAACAGACCACATGCCCTCAATATGGGGGGTGCTTTGGGGTGGGAGGCTCTGATTTTGTCCCAATATAACCTAGCATCATGGGGCAATTCATCCTTAACTTCCTAATAGAAGAAATGTAGCCATTAATCAGGGCTCAGCACTCTACTCTCCCTTCTTCCTGTGTACCTGATCTGTGGTTACATCAGAGATTAGAAGTCTGTCCGGCTGTCAGTCATGGAAGGTGGATCAGAATGAAAATACTTCTGCTGGAAACATTGATGATGAATTACTCCACAGTGTCTGTACCTACAGAGATGACTAGGAGCTTATCTGAACATCCTGAGCCCAGTCACTAGATCTAAGCAGATATGGGTCACCTGACATACTGATCAACATTGACAAATGATCAATCTAACTTTGTGAAAGAGACAAGGAAGGAATCAAGCAGCACAATGAGATATAGATAGAAATGTTTACAGAAATAATATTCAGAAATGCAAATTCATCAGGAAATAACATTCAACAGATATGCTTAACTGCTTAAGGACGGCCCCAGGTACATAAACTGTGGAAGGGCGACCCTACAAATGAGGCAGAATGGTATTCTTCCTATGTAAACAAGGCAGAATGTAATTCTACTAGCAAGGAAGACATAGATTTTGTGAGAGACACATATCTCTGTCTTTGTACAGTTAAACCATCCCCCACACAGTAAAAAAAAAAACACTTTCAGGGAACACATTAACCCTTCGATCGCCCCTGATGTTAACTCCTTCCATGCCAGTGTCATTAGTACAGTGACAGTGCATTTTTTTAGGCGCGGTCACTGTATTGGTGTCACTGGTCCCCAAAAAGTGTCAATTAGTGTCAGATTTGTCTGCCACAATGTCGCAGTCCCACTAAAAATCACTGATCTCTGTCATTACTAGTAAACTATAAATTGCATATATCTATTCCATAGTTTGTAGACACTATAACTTTTGCACAAACCATAAAACCAAATATACACTTATTGCGATTTTCTTACCCAAAATATGTAACAGAATACATATTGGCCTAAATTGATGAAGAAATTCGATTTTTTTACATTTTTAATTGGATGTTTTTTATAGCAGAATGTAAAAAATTTTTTTTTTCAAAATGATTGTTTGTTTATAGTGCAAAAAATAAAAAACACAGACGTGATCAAATACCACCAAAATCTATTTGTGGAAAAAAAAGGAAAACTATTTTATGGGGGTGCAGCATCGCAAGTCCACACAATTGTCAGTTAAAGCAACGCAGTGCAGTATCAAAAATGGCCTGGTCAGGAAGGGGGGTAAACCTTCCAGAGCTGAAGTATGTGTAGTCACCTGACCTTCACACCTATATGGGCTGATTGGGCATCCCATTTCAAAATGATGGTCATTAATATGGAGTTGCCCCCCCCTCACCTCTGTGCCTGGAACTGTCTCCACTCCTCTGGGAAGACTGTTCATAAGATTTTGTGGAATGCATTGGGGGGATTTGTGCCCATTCAACCAAAAGAACCTTAGTGAGGTCAGGTACTGATGTTGGATGAGAATACCTGACTCACAATCAGGCTGAGGTCAGGATGGTGCTCATGACATTTGAGTTCCTCCACACCAAACTTATTATTCCACGTCCTTATGGAGCTGGATTCATTTGTGCCCAGGGGGGCAGTCATGTTGGAACAGAAAAGGATGAAATAAAACAATGGCCTATATATATACTGTAGAGCGGGGATGTCAAACTAAATTTCATTGTGGGCCACATCAGCAGTGTGGTTGTCTTTAAAGGTCCAGTTGTATCTGGGGTGTGCTACGTACAGAGTTCAGGGTTAAAGAGTGTGTTACATAGAGAATGCAGAGTTCAGGATTACACAATGTACAGAGTGTAGAATTCAGGAGTGTACTATGTACAGAGCGCAGGGTTCAGGGGAACACTATGCACAGTGTGCAACCTCACCCCCTCTATAAAGCTTCCTCACATCTCTCTCTCCTACCTGGCCTGACTCTCGTACCTCCCTGTGTAGGTGGCTCTGCCTCACCCTGCAGGGAGATTGTTTTCTCTCTCGGATTCTGGAGATATGTCCCCGCTGTGCCCCACTGTGAGTGTGTACAGGGATCTGTTAGTTCTGGAACCACTGAGAGCAAAGATGTCCCTTGTAATAATAAAAGGCTTCTGTGTATACAAGTGACAGTGAGGAGCGGAGGGTGAGATCTAGAATGGAGTTCCACATTCAGGCTGCAAAAATGGGTTGGAGGATCTCATGTCAAGGTCTGGTGAGCCATATTCAGCCCGTGGGCCTTGTGTTTGATATCTGTGCTGTAGAGGGATGAATGATAATAGAAGGAAGACTGAAGCTGTTTCTGGTACTGCTGGTACTGGATTGCACTTGTACTGGCTGGTGATCTTGAATCTTTCTTTTCTATCACCAGCCAATCAGTGTGTGAGGGCAAAGTGGGGGCAAGCTGCTAACTTCAGGTGTTGGTTACATTGTGTGATGCTTTGATTGGTCACACCATTTTATTGTGATCAGCACTGTCCAATGGACAATACAGTCACAGTACTTTGCTTGTGCATGCCAGGGGGTATGTAAGAGCAAGAAAAAATTGAAGCTCTAATATAGCATCCAATCCTATAACATCCACCTTCCATCCACTTATGTACAATAGGCAGACAGAAGGCAGTCAATGTACCCAAAAAATTCATAATGCCGATGATAATGTCATTCATAATGATGGCGATGATGATGGTAGCAATCTGACTGAGCTTGTTTAATCTGATCTACAGCATTATACATTCAATCAATGTGTTACATTTACAACATTCTTTTCCCCAGCATTGTCCCTCTTGTGTTCAGTTCAGGTTTTAAAATTAAAATGTAGAGTTTTGGAGAAAACATACACAATAATATTCCAGCACTGGAGGTCAATATGGCGAATATCTCCACAGCCACCATGTATTTCCCTCTGGTGCTCAGATAGGCCGGGATCATGGCAATCCAGACACTGCAGAACACCAGCATGCTGAAGGTGATGTACTTGGCCTCATTAAAACTGTCCGGTAATGTCCTCACCATGAAAGCCAGAACAAAACTCACAGCTGCCAGAAACCCCATATAACCCAACATAGAGTAGAACCCGATAACTGACCCTTCATTACACTGAATGAGGATCTTCCCAGGATAGGAGTCCATGTCATACTCCTGAAATGGTGGAGAGATGGACAACCAGAGAATGCAATTCATAACCTGAATGGATGAGGAGAATAACATGACTGTATTGGGAAGTTTGACCCCCACCCATTTTCTACAAGAGCTTCCAGGTCTGGTGGCTTTAAAAGCAATGAAGACCATGATGGTTTTGGCTAGGATAGAAGATGCTGAGATGGTGAAGGGAATTCCAAAAGTGACTTGTTGCAGCATACAGGTAATATCCACAGGACGGCCGAGGAACAGGAATACAGAAAGGAAGCTCAGTATGAGGGAGAGGAGCAGAATGAAGCTGAGGTTCCGGTTATTGGCTCTGACTATGGGAGTGCTCCGAAACCAAACAAATAGTCCAAGTATAAGGAGAGATGTTGTAGACAATATGACTGAAGTTATAGAAAAAAATAAAACGAGAATATCCTCCTCATATGATAAATACTCATTGACCTTGTCAATACAAATAGTTTTTGCTTTGTTGGGCCATTCATTTTCAGGACATTTCTTGCAGAGTTCACTGTCTGTAGAGTAAAAATAAGTGAAAATATCATTAGGTATGGTAGTTATTTGACAGTATTAAATCATGTTGTCTGTATTTTTCCTCAACCACTTGACCTCCAGAAGATTTACCCCCCTTCATGAATAGGCCATTTTTTGATCACCTCTGCGCTTTTTGTTTTTTGCGCTATAAACAAAAAGAGACCAACAATCTTGAAATCTGCTATTAAACACATTCAATAATTAATTTTTCACAAAGATCAAATTGTAAGCCAATATGTATTCTGCTACAGGTTTTTGGTAATAAAAATATATCCCAATAAGCGTATATTGATTGGTTTATGTGAACTGTTGTATACAAACTGTGGTATATATTTATGGAATTTTTATTTTATTTTATAGTTATTTTTTATACTAGCAATGGCAGTTATCAGTGACTTATAGAGGGACTGTGATATTGTGGTGGGCAATCTGACACTAACTGACACTTTTGGCACTTTCCGCATACCAGTGACACTAATACAGTAATCCGTGCTAAAAATATGCACTGTCACTGTTGACACTGGCTGGGAAGGGTTTAAACATCGGGGCGATAAAAAGGTTAACTGTTTGCCTAGCCAGTGTTTTTGTGTATTGTGTGTGCTGCTTTTACTAGGGGAAGAGATGGATTTTATTCTGCGCTTTGCAGGGACACAGAATCCATCCCTTCCCCCTTGTCAGAACAGAGATCTGCCAGGCACTGAAGGAGGCAGACTTCAAGGAACCCCCTAGCAACAACCATTTAGAGGTGAGTTAAAAAAATATTTTTTTTATTTTCTAGGAACATTAATGATTTTTTTTTTGGGGGGGGGGGGCAACTCCACTTTAAAGTGGTGTTGCACAGAAAAAAAATCATTCAAATTCCTAAAAAAAAAAAAAAAAAATTGGATTTTTTTTAACTCAACAATAAATGCCTCTTGCTAGGGGGTTCCTCGTAGTCTGCCCCTTCAGTGCCTGAGCTGGTGACATCACTTCCCGTCGGCACAGGAAGGGCTCAGCTCTGCCCCCTCCCTCCTGTCAGTCATCTGGGACACGTGACAGGTCTCAGATGACTCGCATGCTTGTGCAGTGGGTGCCTGGCTGTGAAGCCACAGCCGGGTGCCCACAGTTACAATGCCAACGCCGCAGAGTGGAGGGGGGGACGAGCGGGGCTTCGCTGGACCCTGGAACAGGTAAGTGTCCGATTATTAAAAGTCAGCAGATGCCGTATTTGTAGCTGCTGACTTATTTTTTTTATGGAAACTCCTCTTTAACCACTTTCAGACCAGACCATTTTGCTGGCTTAAGACCAGACCACTTTTTGCGATTCGGCACTGCGTCGCTTTAACTAACAATTGCACGATTGTGCGACGTGGCTCCCAAACAAAGTTGACGTCCTTTTTTCCCCACAAATAGAGCTTTCTTTTGGTGGTATTTAATCACCCCTGTGGTTTTTATTTTTTGCTCTATAAGCAAAAAAAGAGCCACAATTAAAAAAAAAAACGCATTATTATTTTTTACTTTTTGCTATAATAAATATGCCCCAAAAATATATAAAAAAAAATAGACTCAATTTAAGGACTTTAAATGCTTTAATTTTCTAACTCAATATCAGAGTTTGTACTTAAAGAAACCTAAAGCTTACCAGAATGGTTTGATATTTCTCCTTCTGAACATGGAGCACAATTATAACAACATGGGTGATATCCTTCTCTTACAGATTTACGGAACCCTGGAAGACATTCCTCGGAACATCGACCTCTTGGGACCTGAGATAATATAGAGCTATACGATTTATTCAAGAGCAAAATTACAGATATAATAGTGTAGGTAAGCCAAGCTTCTGATGTATAAAATGATACAGCATATACCGTATACCTTGGTGGAAACACATGGATCATTCCAGAAGGTGGCCCTTCATTAGTCTGGATACCACAGAATATGCTCTGAACCAGAAGACAGAAATAGTCATCTAGGAGTACTAGCAGAATCCTTTCATTAGAAAGGTTACAGCAACTAAACTATCAGTACAAGTATAAACGCTGCTTTCAAAATCCAAAGAGAAAATCAACCGCATTTGACTGCATTTTAGGAGTCACTACAGAAATCCAGGTAGCTCCATGTTTCTTAATGTATATACAGTAACTGCAAATTTCTGATCGGGGCAATTACTACTCTAAATTTTTTTCTCCTTCTTTTTACAGTCAGATCAATTTAGAAGCTCTGGGTAGAATCTGGGCATGGATAATACTGTCCGTCATTCCACTCCAAAGTCTTTTATCTTCTTCTGTACACAGGAGTCGGGTCCTTCTATGAGTGTCTATGTCCCGGTCTGTGTGATGAGGAAGGGGGAGGTAATAGTAGTCAGTCACGTTCAGCTGGACTTGTTCTGTAATGTAGAAGATGTTTTGTAGTTTATCCACTTCTTCAGTTGTAATGAGTGATGGGAACATATCCCGGCATTTATATCAACACATCTAGACCTGACACCTTCACCTAATCACCATGGAATGAGTCAGGGAAAATGTTGGCCGTCTATGAACAGGATGGGGGGAGGGGGTTAGGATATGTCTGAAGATGGGCTTTAGGGTCAAAACTAGTATATTTCTTGTATAAGTTCTGGATCATCTTCCCCAGTGTAACTCACCTTGTCTCCTCTCCATGATATTCGCTCTGGTTCTAGTGTAAGTTGCTGACCCTCTGAAAGGGACCCATCAAAGTGACCCACAATCTTCCAATCAGTGATATTTCCACCTGTAATGCTTGTAATCCAATTTACAATGTCCAGTGGGCTGGGCAGTTCTCCTTTATCATTAAAAATCATGACCTTGCCATTCGGATCCTTGTACTGGACTTCTTTTACATAGCGGGACAGCTTAAAAAATGGCAGAAATGATTATAGGTAACAAGTATATAGAACGTCTAATGATTTTTTGGACTATAGATTGTTTATCTAGTTATATCTCAATCAGAGAAAGTCATCGGGATGAGATGACCTGTTTGCTGAGCACTTACAATCAGATACATTTTATTGGTACTATTTATAAACAATTTTCTTTGTTAATGGGAACATTCCAGACATAAACCAATAATTCTACCCCTTTGCAATACACTGGCTCAGCCTCAATGTGAACATACAGTTCAGTTTTGGTCACCAATCCTCAGGAAAGATGTTGATGAATTAGAAATAGTTCAGCAAATGGCAACACAATGAACAAGGAGGACAGAGGATCTCAGCTATGAGGACTGATAGATTATAGGTATTCACTCTGGAGAAGAGGCACTTTACACTTTAGTCGCCAGGTCCGTACGTTGTACAGACCTGATGGCAGAGGTATTGCACACAATCTTGGAGGCTGCCCATCTGTGGGTTCGGGAGCTCCATGGCGGGTGCTGGTGGCTGGAGGGGAAAGAGAAGAGTGGACACACATATGCTCTCCTCCCCTTCTTCTTGTGACCCAGAAAGAGACGTCTCTGACATCACTTGCGGGTCAAGTTCTCGGTGTCCCCGGCTCGCTCAGCCAGGAAATAATGTTTTGCAATGCAGATGACATTTGGTGGAGCTCAGAGGAGACATCAGAGGTCTTTTAGACCCTGCATATCTCAATAAAGAAAACCTGTCACCAAAAAACATCACATAGGGGACTTTTTGTCCCCTACGTGATGAAAAAAAAAAGTTAAATACATTTTTTTTTTTTTTAATTATAAAGTTACACCCAAACACATAACCCCCAATCCCAAAAATAAAATGTGAGGCTTCCCACCCACACATATACACACACACAAATGTAAACGCATGCACGGGGGGGTGCCTACACGTGAAAATGTTGATCTCAATACATATTGTTACATATCGCCGCACATGCCAGAGTGAGAGCAATAATTCTAATACAAGACCTCCTCCTTAACGCTAACCTGACACCTATAGGGGGTTTCTGAAGCATTGCCTATATAAGATATAGGGTACTGAAGTTTGGCGCCATTTCACGGGCACTCAAAAATATAAGGTTTGGCATGTTGGGTATCTATTGACTCATGAAACCTCGTCTTTTATATTTTACCATTGCCTAAAACTCACGTTGGTGTGATTTCTACAGAAATGTTGAATTTCCTTAACCTTTGCGGTAATACTGTATGACATAAAAAATTGTAACCACCACTATTTCATTCTCTAGGGTCTCTGCTTCCAGAAAATATATAATGTTTGGGGGTTTTGTGTAATCTTCAAGCCTAAAATTATTTTTTAAACGTGTGTGCAAAAAACGCAAAAATGGTTCTGGCAGCGAAAAGGTTAAAGGGCAATTCCACTTTCATGAGAAAAATGAGCAATAAACAATTATTACAAATATAGTGTATACAATAGCTCAAGTCATATTGTAATTGAATGCTATTAAAAATGACCTTTTCTCTTCAATCTACAGCTCTAAAATGTTCTGTAAAATGTAATATGGCCACCTGGAGGCGTTCTTTACACAGATGCTGTACAGAACCCCCTCCCCCAGAAATATAATTTCCTTCTTGTGTGATTGGCTCACTGATTTTCGCAGAAGTAAAATAGAAATCAGTCAGATACAAAACAGATACAAATTGGATTTTGTAAAGGAAAGAGAAAGGTGCCTCTAAGTGCAGAAGGTAAAAGATTTATTAAATGGATCTTCCTCTTGATCTCTCCTGAGATCCTTCCTGGATAGCCTGGGAAGACCTTCTTGCACAACCTGGGAGACAATATGCATGCAATAGCACCTGGGGACTCCCACTGAGGACACTCCTATTTCTTCGGCTCTGGGCCCACCTTTTCCGGATTGGCTCGTCCCTTCACACAGGGCCCTTATCAAACTTCTGCTCACATAGGCAGTTGGTCTTAGATGCCCTTCATGCTTCTTCTAGAGTACCCCTCTTTGACATCCTGAGTTATGTTCATCAACCTGTGATACAGTTCAGCGGTGTCTTCCTCCTCATAGTAGCTCTTCGGTATTCTCATTGACTGATTTAAGGCCATTCCAGTATTCCTTTCCAAAATGTCTCTTACACTTGAACCTGGACTGATGGCACAAATTACTGCCTCTTTGATTTCGGGCTCCAAATATCCTTTCTGTAACCCTAACTCTACTTGGTGTAAAAGACTGGTGTAGGACAGCTTGTCCTTCTATCCCATCTCTCCTATCTGACCATCAATGCGGAAGTCTTTCTGGATGGTTACTTCCTGCAAGCGGCCCCCGGTTGCGTCCTTTCTGTGCCTTCACAGGGTTAAGCGTCACCTGTTCATCCATCTGATCTTCCAGAGAGGCATGTGCTTCACGTATGCGCTCAGCCATTAATCTGGAGGTCTCCTGAAACCTTTCTTGTATATCGCAATATTGTCTCTTCAAGTCGGCCAGCTGTTGCTCTGCCTGTGATTTTCCATAAACCCCAACTTGTTGGATTGGGTGTGTCAGTTGGAGTTCTGTTCTTTCAGACAAATTTATACTAGTACCATGGAAGTTTTTGGGGATACCCTGTCCCCACTCTATCAGTGAGTAGGTACAACCAGTGCTGTGGTCTGTTTTCACTGCGACTACATGCGCCTTCCTGTCTGGGGACAAGACTTTGGACCACCTCTTTGACTTGTTTCCTACCCCAGTCGCTTCCTTGAAGTTCGATGGTCATGCTCGCTTCTGAGGGTGTCTCTTCTGCTTCGCACCATTGGATCACTTTGACTGGATCCATGGTGATGCCAAGGGGGCAGGCTTGCTAGTAGAGTGACAGGATCCCGGGCGACACCCCCACGTATAACACTAACCCCTGAAGGAACTGCTTGTTTTGATTGGGCCTGCACTCTACCTAGAAACCCCAATGACTTGACTCAATCCCCTTGGCACAGCTGTGGTGCAATGTAATACAGTACAATATACAACATACAAAATACCTGTATTTTACCCTCAGGACCCACTGGCTCCACCTGGTGAGAAAAGCAATATGCCACACAACTGGATACTTAACCAGGAATATTGTTTACTGTAGAATATTTCAATAGGTGGTTACAGTAATTGTACTGCCATCCCAATGTAGGATGTCAGTACGATATAAATCAACAGTCAGACAAATACAATATGAAAGATATATATATATATATATATATATATATATATATATATATATATATATATATATACATATATATATATATATATATATATTTCTATGTATCTAAACCTGGGAGCTCCCGCTACTTTAAAGTTATACAGGAGGCCTCACTTAATGTACTCTCTCCCGTATCTTCTTACTTCGCTAGCTAGAGATGACTCCTCTGGTATTTGTAATCCAAAAGGTAGGTAAGAGTTAGCTTAAGGTACTCCAGGTATAACTCCAAGAACTTGTACACAACGCTTGAGCACTAAAATGAAGTAAGCCTCAAGCCTGCTAAATGTCAGTTCCTCGTTTACGCCTCTGTGGAACAACCAGTTCCAGCGAGGCCTGTAAGTGAGTCTAACTATGTGCAGCAAATTAAAAACCGGGGGGCCGTAACCCGCTCACCAACTGGGTTGGAGTTCTGGGTGATGACTTTGAACTGTAGCTTGCTTCTGTATCAGCTGGGTAGATGCTCTGTGTTACTCTGCTGACTGGATCTCGTCCTCCGATACTCCAATAAGCTACTCTGGGCCTCGTCAATCTGATCACCAGCTCTCAGGCTCCGTCAAATCCCCTTGCAAACAAACAGGTTTGCAATCCGCGGTGACTGTCTGCAGCTGTCTCTCGGAAACCTCCTCACAGATCCATACAGGCAGGCAGCATGGTCCTAAGAGAACTAAAATGGCTGCTGCTGTCCCTTATATCCCCTACCCAGCATGCACTGCGTAAGTGAGTGTTCATGGGTAGGTCACACACAGACTCCTGGGTAACGAGGTCAATCTTCAGAATCCAAACAGTCACTTCCTGTACAGGTCTTTAGGTTGTTCTGAGGTAAATCATAAACCGGTGCATTACCCATATTTGGCCACTAGATGGCTCTAGTGTGAAACCAAAGTAGTGTCCATATACCTCACATTAAAGCATACATAATTACATGAATAAACTATGATGTCAGCGCTACATATATTTAAAGGAATATTTTTTTTTGGGGGGGAAGGGGGTGGTAGGGTACCCAGGGGTGATTAGAGTTGTGGGTCTTCTTTGGAACCTTTAGTTGTTCAATCCAATCATGTTTGATGAATCCAAGTGAAATTGATATTTGCTATATTAATCTGTATTTATTATTTTTTCTCTATACACCTAAGGTTGAATATACTACATAGATTTTGTCTTGTTTTAAAGTGAAATGATCTTGCCCACTTTCCTGATGAAGCCCCTTCGGCAAAACATGTAGAAAGCTGGTTGGACACATGATCATATATATGTGAATACAGTACTATTGTTGTCTGTAATAGGCATTAGGTGTATGTACTTATGACCTTGAATGTACTTGTATTCGCTGCTTTTTATCTACATTTTCTAATAAAATTATTTGTAATTATTTTTATATTAAAAATTGAATTAACTTGCTTTTAATTTGTACCTTTAAAATCCCATATATCTCTCTTTTTGCTAATTATATAACCGCTTATAGAAGTCCCCGAATACTTTAGACATAGCTTTAGGGCAATATGTAGGGGTGCCGTCAGGCTGCATCAGGTGATCAGGTAATGATAGAAAGGGCCATGGCTTTAACCTGTTAACTAGCATCCTATGTGGTTTATTTGAAAATTCATAGAATTTTTGTCTGGTCCATAGCATAGATTTGGAAATTTTAGTCACATCAAATGATTTGATTTGGTTTCAGATTGAGGTAACAGCTCTCAATCTTTCCACAGTGGGGGATTCCAACAGGTGCTTCTCTACAGTTTGTAGTTGGGCAAGGAGATCGACTTTTAATTTGGCAGGGTCTCATTTCAGGCGAGAGCCTGTAGATATGCACTCACCTCTGAAGAAAGCCTTATGGGCCACCCACAAGGTGGATATATCCGAAAACCGACCCATCATTTAGTTGGAGGAATTCAGTCAGCTTCTGTTGTAAGTGGCTTTGGGATACTGGATTTTTGATCAGGGATTCATTGAGACACCAATGGCACGTCTTGGGATTTGAAGACGTCAAAACAATGTCTAGTTCAATGGGTGCATGGTCCGAGCAGGTAATGGGGTTTATCTCTGAGGAGATTACATAAGGAAGGAGAGCGGCCATAAAGAAAAAATGGTCTAATATAGAAAATAGCTTGTGGGGGGGGGGGGGGACCAGAATAGATTTTACTCATTTATATTGCAAAACAAAAATTTGGTGATTAAATCTTACCAAAATAAATCGCTATCTGTTTAAAAAAAGATGATAACATTTCATTCGGGTACATTGTTGCATGACTGAGTAATTATCATTCAAAGTGTTACAGTGCTGAAAACTGAAAATGGCCTGGGCCAGAAAAAGCGGTGGTGGTGGGGCAGCCTATTCTTGAGGTGGTTATAAACTGAATAACTAATAAAAAAAATAAAAAATAAAACCAAAACAGAGCACCACTGATGGTTAGATCCCTCGAGATGACTTCAAATCCCCCCAATGTGCTCAGAATTAATATATCGTCTTGACTTTTTAAAGTTTAGCCCTAAAAACTTATAGATACCTTGCTGTGTGTGACTTCAGGAAATCATTGTCAGAAATATTTCCTGTATAACTGGAGTCAGACAACTCCGATATGAAAGAATCTGAACATCCAAAGAACTATTATTCTCCAAGGAGAATTCAGCAATGGCAGCCTCCATTAGGGAGACCAGTGAATGTCTGTTTGTTGATCTCCCCTATCTATTAAGCAGAAGTAATCAGTAAAATGTGACTTTGGAGTCCTCCTGCCACTGGGAAGAAGCTAATGGAGCATGATCTGCACTCCATTCGTTTAATAGAGGGCAGGGGAGACATCAGGGGTCTCATTAAAGGGAACCTGTCCCCAAAAAAGTATCACATAGGGGACTCGTGTCCTCATGTGATAAAAAATAAAGTTAAATCCAATGATTTTAACCCCTCAAAATAGATAAATATGAACCTCCCCCACCCCCACATACACACATATACAAAAATAAACACAGACGAGAGGGGCGTCTGTGCAATAAAGTTAAAAATTTTCTGCACATGCTATCAACACGCATACTGGAGTGAGAACAATAATTTTAGACTTGTTATCAGTTATCTGGTATCAGTGGATCATGGGTGCAATGTCAGGCTCCTGCAGACAAGTCCTTCAGCTTTCTGCCCATACATCTGTACAGGCTTTTTGCTAGAAAGCTGGAGGACTTGTGAATGGACTACAAGTGTACTGATCAGCACAATCACAGTCCATTGATGCTACAATTCTGTCTGCCACGATGGTAGACAGGACTTGTAGTTTATTCATTCCCAGATTCTTGTGAGTGAATGCCATGGCTGTGTGGGTGGAGAGAATTTTAAATGTGGCCGCAGTTTTGAGGGTGAGGAACCCCCTGCCCACTGGCAAAGGGAGGGGGTGGTTTGGGAACATGTGCTGGAACACTTTACACCCTAAATACTGATGTGCCATGTAACAAGTTCCAAAAGGTGAACTTAGCCTTTAAAGCATCACCTATGGAAAAGGGACGGTACTACAATTTGTCACCATTTCAGAGGTGCCGCTCATTTTCAGGCTTGACATACTGACTAACTATTTATTCAGTACATCCTCATCTTTTATATTCTACCAAATAATTGGGTAATATATTACATTTGTGTGCCCTAAAATGAACTTTGTGGATCTTTTACTGAAAACAAAAGATTACATTTGGTAAACCATTGCACTAATATCATGTGACAGAAAAAGATGATACAGCAAGCATTGTTTCTCCAGGGTCTCTGCTTATAGAAAATATACTGTATACTGTTTTGGGGGTTTTATATAATCTTCAGGCCTGAAATGATTTTTTTTAACATGGTTGCAAAAAAAATAAAAAAACAGCTCCAGAAGTGAAAGGGTTAAACATCTCTAAACTAAACATGAACCTAAACTGGGTGTCATTTTTGTCTGGGCACATTGTGTTCCAGTACTGAACTGACCGAGTATAAAAAGATACAAGGAAACTTTCATTGGACGCTCTCACCTTATACTTTAGTGTGTGGGGATTTATTTCAGATTTTTTGTTATTTATTTTATAAGTGAAATCCATGTCATGTAATGCTTGAGCCAAAATGTAGACTGAGATATACACTTTATGGGATGTTTTCTCATCAGAATAGTAGAAATCATGTGCAAATGTCTCCAAACTGCAGTTCCTATTAGGATATCCAGTTGTGAGTGGAATAAGGAGATTTTTCATTTGGTTTTTTGAAAAGCATCCATATTCAGATATGAGAATATCCTCCATCAGGGGGTCATTTGGGCGGCTTGATGGATAAATCCTATAAAAATATTTCAGCAATCCCCTTATGTAGAGATAGGGGTACATAAACACCAAGCTGCATTTACTGAGAATAAAAAACTTTTCACCCATTGACCAAGAATCTGGTATAATAAATGTTTTCTCCGTGTAATAAGGGACATTATTATACAAAAACTTGTAATAAGCCATACTAACTGAGCCACAAATAATAAGAACTTCCGTAGTTGAGGTCCGAAGCTCTGGAGGAATTTTTTTATGATATTTAATGGACACCAGAATCGTGAATTCAATACAAATTCCATGATTAGATAAATGTTTGCTGAGTTGTCGGATCTCCCTCTCTCCGTATTCATCATCAGATGTGAGGATCCCGACCCAGTTCCACTCCAACCTTTCCAGTAACTTTGCTATGGCCACATATTGCATCTCATCATCCGGAACTGTCCGGAAAAAGTTTGGATACATCTTTCTATCACTCAGTAAAGTATCTCTGGCTCCATAACTGATCTAGAAAGAAAGAAAACAGTCTGTATAATTAATATGGAACTCTTAATGGACAGAAGAAAATCTTAGAAAGTTTTTAATGTTTTTTGGGGTCTTTCGCAACAAACATGTCACCTGAGCTGTCTACAAGAGATCTATAAGCAGATTTTAGTGGTGCTTTTATTTCACCGGCCAATCAGATAAAGATGTAAGAATAAATTTATTATTTCATAAATGATTACAGTCATCAGTGAAAGCTGATAATATGACGTTAATGGGAATTTATCGAAACTGGATCAGCCAGAATCTGGGGTAACCAATCAGCCTCTATCTTCAGCTTGTTTACTTAAACTTTAAAGATGATAGATAGAAGCTGATTGTTTACCATGCATAACTGCCCCAGATTCTGGCTGCTCCAGTTTTGATAAATTCCCCTCTAAGCCCTTGTACACACGATCGGACATTCCGACAATAAAATCCGTCAGATTTTGTCCGAAACTAGTGTTGCATACACACGGTCGGACAAAGTTGTCGGAAAATCCGATCGTTTCTAACGTGATGACGTTATTTCGTTACGATGGGACAGCGTTCAGGCTAGTAGCCAATCAATTTGATCTGAGCATGCGTGGAACTTTGTCCAATCGCAATTCTCTACAAGCGATCGGACTTCGTCCGATCGGATCATGTTGTCGGAAAGTTTTATAGCCCAGCTCTAAAACTTTGTCGGTCGGATATTCCGACGGAAACAGTCCGATGGAGCCCACACACGGTCGGATTATCTGACAACGCGGTCCGGTCAGACATTTTCCGTCTGAATATGCGACCGTGTGTACAAGGGCTAAGAGTTCTTCCATTGCAATCCCACCTAGGGGTCTCCTGATCATCAGTTTTCGTGACAGACACTCCCACTGCAAGACTGATTTTGGCTTTAGCTGGAGGTGGACAACCGAGTATAAACACAATTACCAGCTCAGCTCCTGAACCTGTATATCCTTTATGGACCAGATCAATGTTTACATTTCCACTATGGGTCTGTCTATTCAACCATAACTCTAATTATGCAGTGCTTCCACATCTCCAATATATCCATCCCACCACCATGTACGCAGTATTCTCCCTGATTGCTCAGTGGAATATGGCATAATACAATAATTCAATAACAAAACAAACTTGTGTTAAAGTCCTCTTTCAATTATATGTGGAATTCAAGATCCACCGATAGATAGCCCTTCTCCCCACAACCCTGGCCCGGTGGTTGCGGGGATCTGCAAGAGGTAGGCTTATTAGAAGCTGGAAGCCTTTTTAAAAGTATGGAGGCCTCCCTATGTAAATGAGTAATGCCGCGTACACACGGGCGGATTGTATGGTGTACTTAGTCCGTCGAAACACATTTCAGCGGACAATCCGCTCGTGTGTGGGCTTCAGCTGACTTTTTCAGCGTGCAGTCCGGAGTACTAAGTATTTCGGTTTTTCAGAAATTCTGTCCGTCGTACTTTGGTTTCAGCGGACAATATGGTCGTCAGTATGCTAGTTGGACGGACTAAGAATGGCGCATGCCCAGAAAGGATTTACACGGCGGAAGGGTGCTTTGCTGTGTCTTGGACTTCCTATTTCTAGTCCCGTCGTACGTGCTGTACACGTCATCGCGCAAGCTTTCGACCGACTGTTTGTACATCCGTGTGTTGTCAAGTCTGTTCAGTGGAAAGTACGACGGACTGTCCGTCGGATTGTATGACGGACTAAGTACGCCATACAATCCGCTCGTGTGTACGCGGCATAAGAGGCACATAGTACTCCTACTCAATTACAAAAAAAGTAATCTATAGATAAAGACACCCAAATGTTTGACATGTCCTTAATAGGGATGAGCCAAACACCCCCCGGTTCGGTTTGCACCAGAACTTTCGAACGAACCGAAAATTTGTACTAACTTTAGAAGCCCATTGAAGTCTATGGGACTCGAACGTTCAAAATAAAAGTGCTAATTTTAATGGCTAATATGCAAGATATTGTCCTAAAAAGGGTTTGGGGACATGGCTCCTGCCCCAGGGGACATGGGTCAATGCCTAAAATGTTTTTAAAAATTGCCGTTTTTTCAGGAGCACTGATTTTAATGACGATTAAAGTGAAAAAAAGTGAAATAATTCTTTAAATATCGTGCCTGGGGGTGTCTATAGTATGCCTGTGAAGTGCCATGTGTTTCCCGTGTTTAGAACAGTCCCTGCACAAAATGACATTTAACAGAAAAAAAGTCATTTAAAACTGCTTGCGGTTTTAATGTAATATCTGGTTCTGGCAATATGCATGAAAATCATTGAGGAAAATGGCATAGGTAGCCCCCCAGCCCATTACTGGCCCCTTTGGGTCTTGTGCGGATATTAAGTGGAACCCCGTACCCATATTAAAAAAAGGAAAGGCTACAAGCGGTACATTTTTAAAGTGTAGCTTCAGTCAAAAAATCTATTTTTAAGCTTCTTGGAAAACATAGGGAAGGGCTATCACCCCTGTATAATTTGTTTTGCCATCCGTCTTTTTTCATCTCACTTCCTGTTGTCTCCTTCCGTTTGCCAGACGTTTGTAAGTTGGATGTTTGAAAGTAGGGGCCTGCCCTATATGCTCTGCAGAAATTTGCACCTAAGGTGTTGGTGTTGCCACAACACTGTAAGTGACCCTTGGTAGATGCTGGAGAGCCCTGCTGTGAACAATTATATCAAGAATTATAATTACATGCCATTGTTGAACAGTGGTAGAAAAATAGGGCCTTTGGTGGTTGTGGTGGTGGTAGTGGTGCTGGTGCCACAACACTGTAAGTCCTCACAGTTACTCTCGGTGGGTGCAGGAACGGGCCCTGCTGTGAAATATTATATAAAGAATTGTAATTACATGCCCCTGTTAAACAGGGGCTTAAAAATTGGGCCTTAGGCACTGCTTGCTGGTGCCACAACACTGCAACCTCTCCCAGATACTCTAGTTGGAGTGCAGGAATGAGCCCTGCTGCAAAGCATTGCAACAAAAATTGTAATTACATGCCCCTGTTAAACAGGGGATGAAAAATTGGGCTGGTGGCATCACCCAGAACCAAAAATGTTCTTCCAAGATATCAGCGGAGGAGGAAGAGGATAGACAGTCAACATAACAGGACAATCATTCAGCATCAGCATAGGCAGTCTTGAAGGGATGTAATATTTCCCAAAACATTATTCGGTTACATTAGCTTCAGGTGCTTGGTAGCTGGTGGTGATCCAAGACTAATTCATCTTTATGAAGGTCAGTCGATCAACCGAGTCAGTGGACAGGCGCACCCTGTGATTGGTTACAAAGCCACCAGCAGCACTGAAGGTGCGTTCCGAAAGAACGCTGGATGCAGGACAGGCCAGTAGCTCAGTTGCATACTGTGCAAGCTCTGGCCAGTGATCCATCCTCAAGACCCAGTAAGGCAGAGGATTTTCGGTGGGGAAGGTGTCCAAGTCTGACCTTGCCCCTAGGTATTCCTGCACCATGTAAATCAGACACTGGCGATGGTTGCTGGAACCGATCATACCTTGGGGCTACGGACTAAAAAATTGTCTGAACGCATCGGTCAGACGGCCACCTTCTCCACCGCTCCTTCTGACCAATGCCTCAGCAACACGTTGTCCAGAACCAGGAGTTTGTAACCTCCCAGTCTCTGGGAACGCGTTGCACAGACCTTTCTGAAAGGCCTCCCGGAGATGTCTCATCCTCTGCTCCCTCTGTGACGGCAAGAAGATAAGGTCCACAACCTTACCCTTGTACCGTGGATCAAGGAGAGTGGCCAGCCAGTAATGGTCCCCCTCCTTGATCCAAAGAATACGAGGATCCTTCCGCAGGCTTTTGCAGAATCAGGGAGGCCATGCAGCGTAGGTTAGCTGAGGCATTCAGTCCGGATTCCTTTGGGTCACAGGACAACATGATCCGCAGCTACCTCCTCCCAGCCACGTACAAGTCCACGGGTTTCTTGGGACTGTAAATCATCCCTACAAGACTGCTTCTGATGCTGAGTGCCAGGTGTAACGATATCACGTCAGAGAAAGGAGATATTGTAACTAGTTTCCATGTTGTTTGGAAAGCAGCCATGACCTTAGAATAATCTGAACTCCCCTCTCACTGTCTTAGGAATCCAAAGCTTTTAAAATTTTCAAAAGGAAAGAAAGGTTATCTCGGCAGAGGAAGCAGAACCAGGCTAGGTCAATAAACAAGGCTCAAGTTGCCTGGCAAGATATTCAGGCCTGTCGTAAAACTGTCACACTCTCCATTCAGAGAATCAACAGGTACCCATCGTAAATACTTCCAACCACAGAGTGCAGACAGATTAGTCAAGTTTTGAAACTTCAACATTTTTTATAACTTTCAAAGCAATCATAGCACAGCCATAGTATGGACATATTTAGTTTCCTCAGATAATTTCTAACATTTCAAGTCTAGACACTCCTATGTCAGGTCATATGGGAAGCCACTGGGACCCCTTACTCCTCCTAGGTAACCCTGAAATGGGAAACCTGTCATGTGTGGACTTGTTTTGAAGCAAATATCATGCTGATCACTAAAATGGATATCTGCAGTCTATAAACAGTAGAGAGGCAGAGATATGAATATGTATCCCGAAGTGTACCTGAGACAGGGTCATGAGTGTAGACACCTCCCAGCAACCAACCCCTAAACAAGATGACCAGACGATTGGTCACTGGTCGCTGTCAACACCCCCTTTGATTTGACAGAAAAGAGGAGAGGCCAAGGCAATGGTCAGTTCTCCTTTTACCATCCAAGCAGAAACATCTGCCAAGTTTGAGAACCGATTACCTTTGCTCATCTATCGACTCTGATCAACTCTCGGACATTAATTGCAAGTATTCTTCCTTCCCAATTCTACCTTATTTCTTTGTGGCTGTATATTGTCTTTATTTTTTGAAACATCCTTTTTCTGTAAATGTTTTATTCGCACCAACCTTGACCTTTTCATAATAAATCCTTACGTTGAAAAGTGTTAACCTTGTCTTTAAACCTCTTGATGCAAACTATAAACGAACCTGTCTCTTAAAAGGGCGCTACTGTGGTAGAGTAAGGCGCTGAGCAGACCTGTCTGTGGTGGCAGTGTGTGTTGCAGGAGCTTATTCTAAAATTATTATTGGTATTGCTTAAATTACGAGTCCCCCCGGCTCTGTCTTTTTAAATGGGGGATGGTGGCAGTTAAAGGGTGTATTGTGTAATTAGCCCAGTGACAATCGCTCTCAGCCTGCCCGCACCTAGATTGTGGTCCCGCAAGCTGGAAAATCATTGTGCTGGGTGAAGCTGAGTGTGGCATTGTTACGTAAGTGACAGCGTGGTGTGAGGTTGGCCGGTCCTTTGTCGCCAGTTAGCGAGGAGGGCAGGGATCTGACACCCGAGATCGTCACACCAGGATCCACCTCCATGCTGACACAATCATCCTCCTCCTCCTCCTCCTCCTCCTCCTCTCGTCCTCTTCCTGTGTGATGGGTGGGACAGCAGGAACACTGTCTGGATAAAGGGGGCCTTGAGAGGCAAGGAAGTCCTCCTCTTCCTGCCTCTGTTCTGCCTCAAGTGCCCTGTCCATTATTCCACGCAGCGTATGCTCCAACAGGTGGACAAGAGGTACAGTGTCACTGATGCATGCACTGTCACTGCTCAATATCCTTGTGGCCGCCTGAAACGGTGACAGGACAGTGCATGCATCCCTGATCATGCCCAACTAGCATGGTGAGAAAAAAACGAGCTCCCCTGACCCTGTCCTGGTGCCGTAGTCACACAGGTACTCATTGATGGCCCTCTGCTGCATGTGCAGCCGCTGCAGCATGGCCAACGTTGAGTTCCACCTGGTGGGCATGTCACATATAAGGCGGTTCTTGGGCAGGTTCAACTCCTTTTGGAGCTCAGCCAGAAGAGCACTGGTAATGCACACAGACTTTCCTGGCCTGCTTCAGGACATCCTGTAAGACTGGGTACCTGCCCAAGAACCGCTGCACCACCATGTTAAGGACGTGAGGCACACAGGGCACATGCGTCAGTTGTCCCTGTCAGGGGGCGGAGAGGAGGTTGGTGCCATTGTCCCAAACCACCAATCCAGGCTTAAAGAGGAAGTAAACCCTGATGAGTTTACTTCCTCTTTCATTCCCTGCAAAGGCAAAGCATAATGGACTACTATACATCGCATAGTAGTCCATTATGTGTCACTTGCCTGATACAGGAGCCAGCGATATCACCGCTGTCCCCGCTGTCCCCCATCCATCTTCTCGTTGGGGTCTCGCTGCTCTGCCGCTGTCATTCGGCGAAGCCGCGATGACGTCACTCCCACGCATGTGCACGGGAGCTGACATGCGCTGCATCTTCGTCGTTGACGGTGCCGCGCTCAGTGCGCCTGCGCGCCACTGTCTACACCGCATGCGCCGTAGACAGCAGTGCCTGTCTTTCGCCAAATATCTCCTAAACCTTGTAGGTTTAGGAGATATTTCTTGGACCTACAGGTAAGCCTTAATCTAGGCTTACCTGTAGGTCAAAGTGTGTTGTAAGGGTTTACAATCACTTTAAGCTGGCATGGCATCAACCACCTCTCGGCCTGCCCCTGCAGAGCTAACAAAATATCTGCCCCAGTGTGGCTCCTGTCCCCCAAACAAACCAACGCAAGCACGGCATTGCATTGTTTTGCCTGCGTACTTGCATAGCTCCTTGAAGGCTTATGGAGCACCGCTGGTTCCGAGGACATTGCATTGTTTTGCCTGCGTACTTGCATAGCTCCTTGAACGCCTACGGAGCACCGCTGGTTCCGAGGGTAGCACTGGAAGAGGCCATGGAGGAAGAAGAAGAGGAGGGGGTGGAGGAGAGAGGTGTGTCACAACCAGTAGTAGCATTTTGGAGACCTGTTGGCGTAAAAATCTCCAACACTATTGCACCTTGTCCTGCATCCTTCCCAGCTGCCAGAAGAGTGACCCAATGGGCCGTGAAAGACAGGTAACGTCCCTGTCCATGCCTGCTGGACCATGAGTCAGCGGTAATATGCACCTTACTGCTGACCGCCTTGTCCAGCGAGGCAAGGACATTGCCTTCCACGTGCCGGTAGAGAGCCGGAATCGCCTTCCGTGAGAAAAAGTGGCGTTTGGGGACCTGCCACTGAGGAACCGCACATTGCACAAACTCACGGAAGGGGGCCGAGTCTACCAACTGAAAAGGTAGCAGTTGAAGTGCTAGCAATTTAGCCAAGCTAGCATTCAACCGCTGGGCATGTGGATGGCTAGGAGTGAACTTCTTTCTACGGTCTAGCAGCTGGGGCAGGGAAATGTGCCTACTACAATCGGACGTGGGTGTACTGCTAGCAGAGTGCCCACAAGCACTTGACTGTGACACACCTAATTCTACACCTTCATTCCTCTCAGTGCAGGTTTCAGAGAGGACTGAAGGTCTAGTGGGGTTGGAGATCCTAGCTGATGAGGAGCAAGGAGAGTTCCGCTTTGTTCTTTGGTGTGGGTCTTTGAGGTAAGCTTGCCAACGAGCTGCATGGCAGGTCAACATATGTCTGGTCAAGCATGCGGTGCCCAAGCGGGTGATGTTTTGGCCACGCGAGATACGCTTGAGACATATGTTGCAAATACCAGTGGTGCGATCTGATGCACTCATCTCAAAAAAGGCCCACACCAAAGAACTTTTAGAATAACGCGCAGAGGCAGCGCCCTGCACAGGCGGAGCTCTGCGGTGTGATTCAGTTGTGCTGCCCCTAAGATGGCCCCTGGAGGGCATCCTGCCTCATTGGAGATGTGCCTCCTCCTCCTCCTCTCTCTCCTACCAGGCACCCACGTGAAGTCAGTGCCCTCATCATCCCCTACCTCTTCATCACTGGAGAAAACCTGGCAGTATGCTGCAGCTTGTGGAACATGACTGCTAGATTGCTGTCCTTCTTGAGCATCCCCTCTCTCTGCGCTCACGCTACTGCCTTCCTCTAGCTGAGTAACATCATCAGAGCCTACAAAACACTGGGCATCCTCCTGAAGCATGTACCCAACACTGTGCTCAAACAGTTTGGAGGACTCCTCAGGAGGACGTGGTGGGTCTAGGGAAGAAGTCACTGATGATGACATTGAGAGGAGGGAAGACGATGCGTTGGCAGCTGCTTTGCTAGTACCCTGAGCCTGGGTGAGAGAGGATGAGGAGGATGAAGAGGGCTTGGTCATCCACTCTACCAAGTCTTCAGCATGATGTGGCTCAACACGTCCATCTGACTAAAATAAGGACAAGCATGTCCCATGGCCACGTGCTGATGACGATGCACCACGTCCACGACCAGCACTGTTGTCTCTAGACACAGAGCCTGCTTGCCCTCTTTTATTGGCTCATGCCTGTCTGCCTCTCCTTGTTGGCCTTCCAGACATGGTAATGGTCTGCAGGGAGATGGGAAAACCAGCAATTGGGTAGTGTATATTGTGCTGGAGGCACAAAACACCCCTAACTCCTGCAGATGCCTTTATTATAGAACACCAGCAATAAAGGGCAGATACAGGTGTATATTGTGCTGTGCTGGAGGCACACAACACAAACTAACTCCTGCATAGTGATGGACGAACTTCCGACGGGACGTTTCGCAAACGCGGCCGATAGTTCGCGAACCGGAACGGGCCCCATTGACTTCAATGGGAGGCGAACTTCGCAAACCTACAGGTCAAATTTGCAGCCACAAAATAATTAATAGCTGTGCAAACATAGTCCCACCACATGGCCAATGACATAACACATGTATGAGGTGAATCTGGGATCGACAACTACAAGCATTCTTTTTTTATATGGGAAATTGTTGTGACAATTCAGGTGTGGAGCGCATGAAAGCAATGGAGGAGAGGGAATGTCAGGGAACAGGGTAGGCAAAGAAGAGGGTGCAGGAGAAGATCACCAGCAGCGTGACATACAGCAATGACACCTGCACCGTGATAGAGTCATCTGACAACAGCACCGTGATAGAGGGCACTGACATCAGCAGCGTGACATACAGCAATGACACCTGCACTGTGATAGAGTCATCTGACAACAGCACCGTGATAGAGAGCACTGACATCAGCAGCGTGACATAAAGCACTCACACCAGCACCGTGATATACAGCACTGACAGCAGCACCGTGATAGAGAGCACTGACATCAGCAGCTTGACATAAAGCACTCACACCAGCACCGTGATATACAGCACTGACAGCAGCACCGTGACAGAGAGCACTGACATCAGCACCGTGATATACAGCACTGACACCTGCACTGTAAGCAACCCCAGGAGGAAGTCAGCATAGCACAGGGATGGTGGGAGCCCCTCATAATGAGCATTGCACAGGGATGGTGGGAGCCCCTCATAATGAGCATAGCACAGGGATGGTGGGAGCCCCTCATAATAAGCAGCCCCAGGAGGATGTCAGCATAGCACAGGGATGGTGGGAGCCCCTCATAATGAGCAAAGCACAGGGATGGTGGGAGCCCCTCATAATAAGCAGCCCCAGGAGGATGTCAGCATAGCATAGGGATGGTGGGAGCCCCTCATAATGAGCATAGCACAGGGATGATGGGAGCCCCTCATAATAAGCAGCCCCAGGAGGATGTCAGCATAGCACAGGGATGGTGGGAGCCCCTCATAATGAGCAAAGCACAGGGATGGTGGGAGCCCCTCATAATAAGCAGCCCCAGGAGGATGTCAGCATAGCACAGGGATGGAGGGAGCCCCTCATAATAAGCAGCCCCAGGAGTAAGTCAGCACAGCACAGGGATGGTGGGAGCCCCTCATAATGAGCATAGCACAGGGATGGTGGGAGCCCCTCATAATAAGCAGCCCCAGGAGGTTGTCAGCATAGCACAGGGATGGTGGGAGCCCCTCATAATAAGCAGCCCCAGGAGTAAGTCAGCACAGCACAGGGATGGTGGGAGCCCCTCTTAATGAGCATAGCACAGGGATGGTGGGAGCACCTCAAAATATGCACAGCAGAGGTACAGCCCCAGGAGGAAGTCAGCACAGCACAGGGATGGTGGGAGCCCCTCATAATATGCACAGCAGAGGTACAGCACCAGGAGGATGTCAGCACAGCACAGGGATGGTGGGAGCCCCTCATAATAAGCAGCCCCAGTAGAAATATGACACCGCTCAACTTCTTCAAAGAGGAGGGTACGGGCATATAGTACGGTGTGCTTTTTTTGGACAAGGAAGTGAGCCAAATGAAGAAAGAAGGTCTCTGTGCTCGATTAAAAAAATTGTTTATAGACATATACATGGTCTACTGGTCACATGTGTTGAATTCCTCCGAGATCCATGCCTCATTCATTTTTAGAAATGTGAGGTAGTTAACACTGTCGTGAGCTAGGTGAGTACGCTTATCGGTCACGATCCCCCCTGCTGCGCTGAACGTCCTTTCGGACAGGACACTGGATGAGGGGCAAGCCAACAGTTCGATTGCAAATTGGGCAAGCTCTGGCCAGAGGTCAAGCCTGCCCACCCAGTAGTCCAGGGGTTCATCACTCCTCAGAGCATCCACATCGGCCGTTAACCCGATGTAGTTGGACACCTGACAGTCTAGGCATTCCCTGATGCTGGATCTGGATGACACCTGTCGATGGGTCGGCTGAAAGAATGACCTCATATCCGAAGTCACCAACACATCTTCAAACCGGCCTCTTCTTGCAGGCGCTGTTGGATTGGTACCCGCAACTCCTTCTCTGGGAGTGGGAATTGCTCCTCTGCCAGCACACGCAAAATCAGAATGCAGCATTTCTCGAAGCAAGGCCTGGAAGTGCTGCATTCTGACACCCCTCTGTGACGGCGGTAACATTTCCGCAATTTTGTGTTTGTACCGGGGGTCTAAGTACGTTGCCACCCAGTACTGGTCCTTGACCCTTATGCTTTTTATACGGGGGTCCCTATTAAAACACTGGAGCATGAAGGCCCCCATTTGCACTAAAGTGGAAGCGGTGTGGTGGCCTGGCTCTTGCTCATCATCCAGGATAATGTCGTCCTCTTCATTCTCCTCTCCCCATCCACGCACAACAGGGATCACAGAAAGGTTTAAAGCACGCTCTTCTTGCTCCTCCTCATCCGCCCCGACACCATCCTCCTCTGACTCCTCTTCAGACTCCTGTTGTTGACTTGTCTCAGATAGAGTAGCCCCCCCGGGAATTCATCCAGCATTGCGACTTCCTCATCTTCCCGCTGCTGCTCCTCCACAGCTTGATCAATGACACAACGCAATGCACACTCCTTAAAGAAGACATAAGGTACCATGTCACTGATGGCGCCATGGCTGCGACTGACCAGTTTGGTGATCTCCTCAAATGGGCGCAGAAGTCTGCATGCGTCACGCATGAGCAGCCACTGGCGCGGTGAAAGAACCCCAGCTCCCCAGAACCGGTTCTGCCGCAGAGTTCATACAGGTAGACGTTAACTGCACGTTTCTGCTGGAGCAGCCTATCAAGCGTCGGGCAATCGCAAATAAGACGTCTGACCGGCAGATTGTGTCGCCGCTGAATGTCAGCAAGGCAAGCCATGGCCGTGTAAGATCTTCTGAAATGGGCAGAGATTTTCCTTGCCTGCCGCAAGATGTCCTGGACCCCAGGGTATTTGACAACGAATCGCTGCACGACCAAGTTTAAGATGTGTGCCATGCATGGCACGTGCGTGATTTTGCCCTTTTTCAAAGCGCTAAGCAGATTGGCACCGTTGTCACACACCACTTTACCAACTGTCAAATTGAGCAGTGTTAGCCACTAATCTGCCTGTGAACGCAAAGCTGAAAGGAGTGCCGGGCCAGTGTGGCTCTTGGCTTCCAGGCACAACAGACGCAGCACGGCATGGCAACATCTCACCTGGCATGTCGAATAGGTTCTGGGGAGCTTGGGCGGCGCAGCCTAGCAGCGGATGCCTAGCAGCGGAAAAGGAGGAGTCAGCTGAGGAGGAGAGGGAGGAGGATGGAGTAGGAGGAGGAGGAGAAGAAGAGTCAGGCCTGCATGCAATCCGTGGCGGTAAAACCAAATCTACACGGGTGCCACGGGTTACATGCTTGACGGCCGTCAGAAGGTTCACCCAGTGGGCAGTAAAAGTGATATACCTTCCCTGCCCGTGTTTGCTAGACCACGTGTCTGTGGTCAGATGTATCTTGGCACCGACACTGTGTGCCAGAGATACATTCACTTGCCGCTGAACATGGCCATATAGCTCTGGGATGCCCTTCTCTGAGAAATACTTCTTTCCTGGTACCTTCCATTGTGGTGTTCCAATGGCCACAAATTTGCGAAAGGCCTCCGAGCCCACCAGTTTATATGGCAGTAGTTGGCGGGCTATGAGTTCTGACAAGCCAGCCGTCAACTGTTGGGCAAGAGGGTTATCCGGCGTCATCATTTTTTTACGCTCGAACATTAGGCCCACGGAAGCCTGCCATTTGCAGAAAAACGTGAGCTTGGCGTGATGGAAGGTGGAGTGGAGGACAATTGTGAGGAGAGAGGAGAAGGAGGAGTAGAAGACGAGGCTGGACGGTGAGAGCCTGCAGTGTGGCTTTGTGTGTTCCGTTGCTCCCACTCGGCTCAGTGATGGCTGCTCATGTGCCTTCTTAAGGCGGTCGTCCCTAGGTGAGTGTTGGGCTTACCGCGACTAATGCGTTGACTGCAAAGATTGCAGATGGCAACGCTATTGTCAGCAGCGGACACGTTAAAAAAAGCCCACACTGCGGAGCCATGTGCCGGTGTCCTGGGAGCGCCAGATGTGACCGTACATGGTCGATGACTCGCTCCTGATACATTTGCAGTCTGCTTTGTCCCTCCTGTGCAATGTAAGTTATTCCTGCTTCTCCTCCCTATCTGCTGGTCCATATCTCCCTCTGAACTCCCCTCCTCTTCCTCTCTTGTGGGCACCCACGTGACATCACTAGACACGTCATCATCAACGTCACCTTCCCCACCGCTATAAGTAGAGATCTCGGAGTAGGCAGCAACACCGGGGACCAGCCTCCTCCTTGGGCTGATCTGGGTACTGCCGTCAGACTGCTGAGTAGCGATTGTTGCTACCTCCTCTTCCAGATCCAATATCAAGAGTGGCTGCGCATCAGAAATGTCTTGATATGGATCGGAAAATAATTCCTGTGACTCAAGTGGAAGGTATGTGGTGGTGTTGTTGGTGGTAGTGTCTTTGGGGGTGCACATAGAAGAGAGTGAAGAAGAGGGTGCAGATCGAGAGGATGAGGAGGGTGCAGAAGAGTAAGGTTGAGTGAGCCACTCAGCCAAGTCTGGTGCGTCCTTTAAAGTAATTGAACGCACCTTCTGCAACTTTCCACTTTGGCTCAAGCCTGTTGCTCCTGCCCTACCCCTACCACCCCTGCGGAAGGGCCTGCCTCTTCCTCTGCCTGTCATTTTTTAAATGACCCTGTGACAAAACTCTCAGTCCCTATACTGATGAAGGACTGCTGAGGTATAGTGCAGCGGTCAGCAGTAGTGCACCTCAACCCTATGTACTGTGGACCTATACCAGTCCTTATAGAATGGCAGACTGTATCTCACTCAACCCTATGTACTGTAGTACCCTATACCTTACCAGTCCTTATAAGGACCTTTGTGGACCAAGTAGGTTGTGTGTGAGTGATTAGCAGACTGTACGTCAGTCCCTATACCGATGAAGGACTGCTGCAGTATAGGGCAGCGGTCAGCAGTAGTGCACCTCAACCCTATGTATTGTGGACCGATACCAGTCCTTATAGAATGGTAGACTGTACCTCACTCAACCCTATGTACTGTAGCACCCTAGACAGACCAAGTTACCAGTCCTTATAAGGAGCTTTGTGGAACAAGTGGGTTGTGAATGATTAGCAGACTGCAGCAGTCAAGTATAATATTCTTTCTATATTTGAAAGAAAAAATATTATATGTGTACAAGCCTATTACCATACCACTGATACCAGTCCTGAAAAGAACCTTTGTGGAACTAATAGTAACAGCTACTGATTAAACTGACCCTCACTGCCTCACACACTGCTTCCTGCCTGTCCCTATATAAAATGACAAAACAGAGGCTACTGGAACAATAATTGAAATAGCACTTTTGTGGACCTGATAGCAACAGCTAATGACTAATCTGGCTGTCCCTGCAGCACACACCATCCTGTCCCTTTCTCTAAACTGACAAAAGGCACTGAGGCTGCTGCAACAATCACTAGCACAGCACTGCCTCAAACCTATATCCTGAACTACACCTAACACCTATACCAGTCCTGAAAAGAACTTTTGTGTACCAAATAGCTAGCGATTTGGGTCACTGTAATCTCTCCCTGCTCCACACAGCAACCTCTCCCTATAGTGACAGAAGAAAGAATGTAAAATGGCCGCCGGATCGGGTGTATTTATAAGTTAGGGGGAATGTCCAAGTGTCTATGTGCTGTAATGTCTCAATTGGCTGTCCTGTACCCCATGATGGATGTGTCATTATAGGTCAAAGTTCTTTTACACAGTAAACGCGGAAGTCCGCCGGGTGAATGGCGCCAATAGTCCACCGAACGGGCGGACTGCGAACAGCCGAAATTTGCTGCGAAACGACCGCCGGGCGAACCGTCTATCACTACTCCTGCAGATGCCTTTATTATAGAACACCAGCAATCAAGGGTAGATATAGGTGTATACAGTGCTGTGCTGGAGGCACACAACACCAACTAACTCCTGCAGATAGCTCAATTAGAGAAGAGCAATATAGGTAGCTACAGGTGTATACTGCGCTGGAGGCACACAACACCAACTAACTCCTGCAGATGGCAGGTGGCTCAATTAGAGAACAGCAATGAAGGGTAGATACAGGTGTATTCTGCGGTGCAGGCACACAGACAACACCCAGTCACCCACTAACTCCTGCAGATGGCAGATGGCTCAATTGGAGAACTGCAACAAGGGGTAGATACAGGTGTATTCTGCGATGCAGGCACACAGACAACACCCAGTCACCCACTAACTCCTGCAGATGGCAGATGACTCAATTAGAGAACTGCAACAAAGGGTAGATACAGTTGTATTCTGCGGTGCAGGCACACAGACAACACCTAGTCACCCACTAACTCCTGCATATGGCAGATGGCTCAATTAGAGAACACTCAGAACAGCAATGAAGGGTAGATACAGATGTATTGTGCGGTGAAGGCACACAGACAACATCCACTAACTTCTGCAGACGCCGGAACACTGTACAAGGCTGCCGCGCTGGCAGCCTTATATATTGTGGGGCGTGTACTACACAGCCTGAGCTATAATTGGCCACAGGCATCCTGCCTGTGGCCAATCATGGCTCTCCTCGCTGCTGGCACTGTGATTGGCCAAGCATGCGGGGTCACAGTGCATGCTTGGCCAATCATGAGCCAGCAATGCACGCGCAGTGCATTGTGGGACGTGAGCGCCACGAGAATTATGGTGCGAAGGGCCCACATAGTTCTGGCTTCGCCAAGCTCATCCCTAGTCCTTAATTTAAAAAAATAGCCCACGAAAAGCCCCTCATTGAAAATTAATAATTATTTATGATGTATGTCCCCTGCCAACCTGCCAACACTAAAAACCCAACAGACCCGGCACACATGACAGGGAAGGGGTGGGGATAATAATGACATCATTGACCAAATATGGTTATGGCTGGGGATTAACGGCCATGTAAGCTAATGACATTGGTGACTTTGGTGGCTCCTCTACAGTATCTCACAAAAGTGAGTACACCCCTCACATTTTTGCAAATATTTTATTATATCTTTTCATGTGACAACACTGAAGAAATAACACTTTGCTACAATGTAAAGTAGTGAGTGTACAGTTTGTATAACAGTGTAAATTTGTTGTTCCCTCAAAATAACTCAACACATAGGCATTAATGTCTAAACCACTGGCAACAAAAGTCAGTACACTCCTAAATGAAAATGTCCAAATTGAGAGAAATTTGCCATTTTCCCTCCCCGGTGTCATGGGATTCGTTAGTGTTACAAGTTCTCAGGTATGAATGAGGAGCAGGTGTGTTAAATTTGGTGTTATCGCTCTCACTCTCCAATACTGGTCACTGGAAGTTCAACATGGCACATCATGGCAAAGAACTCTCTGAAAAAAAGAATTGCTGCTTTACATAAAGATGGACTAGGCTATAAGAAAATTGCCAAGACCCTGAAACTGAGCTGCAGCACGGTGGCCAAGACCATACAGCGGTTTAACAGGACAGGTTCCACTCAGCACAGGCCTCACCATGGTAAACCAAATAAGAAAGTGGGGTCCCCCAGTGTTTTGTCTTGGGACCAATCCTATTTAATTTATTCATAAAGGACCTGGATGATGGGATAAACAGCTCAATCTCTGTATATGCACACAATAATAAGCTAAGCAGAGCAATAACGTATACTTATGCAAAAATATGAATGCAATCTACTCCTTGAGGGGAGATCCTCTGGAGGAATCTAGGATGGAAAAGTACCTGGGGGTCCTAGTAGATAATAGGCTCAGCAATGGCATTGCATGCTAGACTGCTGCAAGCAAAGCAAACAGAATATTGACATGCATTAAAAAAAGGGATTAACTCCAGAAATAAGACAATAATTCTCCCACTCTATAAGACTCTGGTCCGGCAGCACCTTGACTAAGCCGTCCAGTTCTGGGCTCCAGTCCTCAGGAAGAATGTGCTGGAAATGGAGCGAGTCCAGAGAAGGGCAACAAAACTAATTAAGGGACAGGAGGAGCTTAGTTATACTTTTCCGCAAAAGGGAATTTAATAAGACACTAAAATTAGAAGAAAAGAGGTTTAACCTTAAACTGCGTAGAGGGTTCTTTACTGTAAGAGCGGTTAGGATGTGGAATTCTCTTTCACAGGCGGTGGTCTCAGTGGGGAGCATTGATAATTTTAAAATATGATTAGATAAGCACCTGAATGACCGCAACGTTCAGGGATATACAATGTAATACTGACATATAATCACACTCATAGGTTGGACTTGATGGACTTTTTTTCAACCTTGCCTATTATGTAACTATGTAAGTTGAGGTCACATGCTCAGAGTCATATTCAGAGGTTGTCTTTGGGAAATAGAAGTATGAGTGCTGCCAGCATTGCTGCAGAGGTTGAAGGAGGGGGTCAGCCTGTCGGGGCTCAGACCATATGCCGTAAATTGGTCTGCATGGCTGTCATCCCAGAAGGAAGCCTCTTCTAATGATGATACACAAGAAAGCCCGCAGTTTGCTGAAGACAAGCAGACTAAGGACATGGATTACTGGAACCATGTCCTGTGGTCTGATGAGACCAAGGTAATCTTATTTGGTGTCAGATGGTGACAAGCGTGTGTGGCGGCAACCAGGTGAGGAGGACAAAGACAAGTGTGTCTTGTCTACAGTCAAGCATGGTGGTGGGAGTGTCATGGTCTGGGGCTGAATGAGTGCTGCCGGCACTGGGGGGCTACAGATCATTGAGGGAACCATGAATGCCAACGTGTACTGTGACATACTGAAGAAGAGCATGATCACCTCCCTTCGGAAATTGGGCCGCAGGGCAGTATTCCAACATGATAATGACCCCAAACACACCACCAAGATGACCACTGCCTTGCTAAATAAGCTGAGGTTAAAGGTTATGGACTGGCCAAGCATGTCTCCAGACCCAAACCCTATTGAGCATCTGTGGGGCATCCTCAAATGGAAGGTGGAGGAGCTTTGACACCCACCAGCTCTGTGATGTCTTCATGGATGAGTGGAAGAGAACTCCAGTGGCAACCTGTGAAGCTCTGGTGAACTCCATGCCCAAGAGGGTTAAGGCAGTTCTGGAAAATAATAGTATCTACACAAAATATTGACACTTTGGGCCCAATTTGGACATTTTCACTTAGGGGTGTACTCACTTTTGTTGCCAGCGGTTTAGTCATTAATGGCTGTGTGTTGAGTTATCTTGAGGGGACAGGAAATTTACAATGTTATACAAGCTGTACACTCACCACTAGCAAAGTGTAATTACTTCAGTGCTGTCACATGAAAAGATATAATAAAATATTTACAAAAAATGTGAGGGGTGTACTCACCTCTGGATATATGATCATCAGGGGACTGAATGGGAATAGATCAGGAATTTGTACAAATGCCATAACAGTCTGGACTGAACATTTTCCCATCCCTACACATTTATTTTTTAGAAAAATTGTATAATTTACAGCGCTTTGCACAAAGGATTATTTGTACCCTTTTGACCCACCTCACCATAAGGTCCTAACCTTATGTAATATAGGAAATTCATCTTTTCTTACCTGGGTGTAACCATATAGATTCAGCAGCTGGGCCATTTGGAGAGAGGTGTCAGAGTTGAGATCTCCAATGAAACCAGCCAGGGCACCCCGCTCCATACAGGAATAATTCGGAGCTTCCTTTGTATGTCCAGACAATATCTGTAGAACGTCTTTTATAGCTTTATTCACATTTCCACAAGAATCATACACATGGTATCCCAGAGTTATGTTGGGAAGAATATCTGGACTGCCGTTTATCTCATCAATAGCAAATATAAAAGCCAGGAGATGTCTGTATTCTCGCTGGTAAATCCTGCAGAAAATGGAGAGTTTTTCATTGGTCTACAGAACAAGGATTTGAGCAGAAATTCTTTATGGCAAAATGTATAACAGATTTCATCTAGAGATCTATGGTGGGATTGGTGGCCGTGTGCATTGCTCCATGAAACATATAATGAAATTCAATCATTCCCTGCACTTATATGAGTTATAGCCATGGTTGGCTATTTAGGAGGTCTAGAGGACCTCAGCTGTAGCCCCTGATATCACCAAGTAGCCGCACATTATATTCAGTATATGTAATGCTACAGAAGAAGGTCAGAGAATGGAGACTTACTAGAGGAAAGGGTCAGAGACTTCAAACTTGCTACAGGACTGGTTGGAGCCTACAGACATGTCATAGGAGACAGTCAGGACCAGAGATAAGACAATCTTCCTGGGTTCAGTTTGTGAAAAGTTTCCCAAATCTTGCTTAAATTCTGAAGTTTGTGAACTGTCAGCAAACCCCCTGAAGTCTATGGGGGAGAATCTTGTTTTTTAGTTAGAGATAATAAGCAAACTATTGTCAAACAAAAGGGCATTGGAACTGGCCACTGCCATGATGGCCATAAGTGTTTCTCCCTACACAGTATTCTCAGCTCTCCACACATTAATAATATGGCTGATGTAAGACCAACTTTTTTCAGAGAGTGAGTTGGGTAATTGATTTTCTTATATTATTGGCTCTTGTGACCGGGGTAATGACTAGCGATGAGGTTTTGGTTTGGTCTGAACCAAGGTTTGGACCAATTTTTGCTTGTGTGGAGGTTAGGCAAACGACTGAACTAATTTTGAGTGTGGCCCGGTCAAACCTCCGGGCACCAGCTGAAAGCGATACATTTGGCATCAGTATTACTACCGCTGATAAATGTGACCGCTTCCCTTCTGACTGCTTCTTAGGAAACCGGCAGCCGCCAACATAATCTTCTCCGTCATTCATTCGTGTTGGTGGGTTGAATCAGAAATGTTGGACAAACTGATTGATGATAGATTTAGGCCGCGTACACACGGGCGGACTGTTCGCCCAACCTTGTCCGCTGAACAGTGTTTGGGCGGACAGTCCGCCCGTGTGTGGGCTTTCAGCGGACAGTTTCAGCGGACAGTTGGACGGACAAAGTCTTTCGGAAATTCCGAAAAACTGTCCGCTGAAACTGTGTTTGAGCGAACAGTCCGCCCGTGTGTAGGCTACTTTCGAAATAAGCAAACTGTTCCCGCTCGGAAAGTCCGCCCATTTCGAGCGCGTGTACAGGTAGGCGAGGCCCGCGAAGGAGACGTCGCGGGCTCCGCCGCCTGGAATGGGCTTAAAGGGGAACCCCAAAGCCGAAAAAAATCGGCGTGGGGGTTCCCCCAAAGTCCACACCAGACCCTTGTCCGAGCACGCTACCCGGCCGGCCAGGAAAGGGGGGCGAGCGAGCGCGCCCCCCCTCCTGAGCCGTACCAGGCCGCGTGCCCTCAACATGGGGGGTGCCTTGGGGAAGGGGGGGCCGCGCGGCCCCCCCACCCCAAAGCACCTTGTCCCCATGTTGATGAGGACAAGGGCCTCTTCCCGACAACCCTGGCCGTTGGTTGTCGGGGTCTGCGGGCGGGGGGCTTATCGGAATCCGGGAGCCCCCTTTAATAAGGGGGCCCCCGGATACCGGCCCCCCACCCTATGTGAATGAGTATGGGGTACAATGTACCCCTACCCATTCACCTGTGAAATAAAGTACAAAAAAAAAAACACAACACAGGGAAAAAATATTTTATTGCACAGCTCCGGGGGTCTTCCGTCTTCGGGGGTCTTGTCCCCCTCTTCGGTTCTTCTGCCGGGCCACCGCGCCTTCTCCGCTGTAGTGGACAATGGGGCGGTGTCACATGGTATATGTCATATGGGTTGGTCACATGGTGACCCCGCCCCCTTACGATGTCATAGTCCCCATGTGACATCAACCCATGTGACCAACCCATGTGACATATACCATGTGACACCGCCCCATTGTCACTATATAAGTGGCAGCGGAGCGTGTCCCTGGCATTCCGGCCGGAGAGCTCGTCGAGTCAACATCTCCAGGAGAAGAAGAAGAAGAAGAACAAGAAGAACAAGAACGGAAGGCGGCGGCGGCGGCGGCGGCGGCGGCGGCGGCGGCGACAGAAGACCGGGCCACCGCCTGTAAAAGAGCTACAAGAAGGCGCGGTGGCCCGGCAGAAGAACCGAAGGCGGCGACAGAAGAACGGAAGGCAGCGGCGACAGAAGACCGGGCCACCGCCTGTAAAAGAGCTATAAGAAGGCGCGGTGGCCCGGCAGAAGAACCGAAGAGGGGGACAAGACCCCCGAAGACGGAAGACCCCCGGAGCTGTGCAATAAAATATTTTTTCCCTGTGTTGTGTTTTTTTTTGTACTTTATTTCACAGGTGAATGGGTAGGGGTACATTGTACCCCATACTCATTCACATAGGGTGGGGGGCCGGTATCCGGGGGCCCCCTTATTAAAGGGGGCTCCCGGATTCCGATAAGCCCCCCGCCCGCAGACCCCGACAACCAACGGCCAGGGTTGTCGGGAAGAGGCCCTTGTCCTCATCAACATGGGGACAAGGTGCTTTGGGGTGGGGGGGCCGCGCGGCCCCCCCTTCCCCAAGGCACCCCCCATGTTGAGGGCACGCGGTCTGGTACGGCTCAGGAGGGGGGGCGCGCTCGCTCGCCCCCCTTTCCTGGCCGGCCGGGTAGCGTGCTCGGACAAGGGTCTGGTGTGGACTTTGGGGGAACCCCCACGCCGATTTTTTTCGGCGTTGGGGTTCCCCTTTAAGCCCATTCCAGGCGGCGGAGCCCACGACGTCTCCTTTGCGGGCCCCGCCTACCTGTACACGCGCTCGAAATGGGCGGACTTGGCTCCGCCTTACGTGGGCGAGTCCGTTCATTTCAAAAGTTGAGCGAACTGTTTGGCAAACAGTTCGCTGAAACAGTCCACTCGTGTGTGGGCAAGTCCGCTCATGCAAATTTTGAGCGGACTGTTTGCCGAAACTGTTTGACGAACAAGGTTGGGCGAACAGTCCGCGCGTGTGTACGCGGCCTTACGCTGTGGGGTTTTTTTTGTGCTAAAAAAAGGACTTGTCAAAAACTGTGGTGTGTTTATTTTTTCACTTATTCTATGAATGAATATGGCTACTGTGTACCTCTTACTCATTCACATAGGCGGGAGGGCCTGTATCTCTGGTTTCCAGTTTCCAATAAACCCCCCAGCATGCAAACCCCCACAACCACCAGACCAGGGCTGTCGGAAAGAGGCTCTTGTCTTCATCATTCTGGTGCTTTGCCAGTGGCCTCCTGGCAATGTACCCCCCATGCTGAGGGTATGTGGCCTGTTATGGGTCAGGTGGGGAGGCTGAATTCTTACTTTTCCTGGCCTGACAGGGGCCATGATCATATATATATAGTAAATGCTATGTTTGGCTTTTGAGTGAAAATGTTGCCTGAAATTTCTCCTTAAAATCAATACCAAGCCTTACTGGTCTGGTATGAATATTTATGGGGGGAGACAATATGCTATTTTTTGGGGTACCCCTTGATATCCTTATTAGAACCTCATCAGTGTAAAGGGTCATTTATACATCCTTAGGGGGAATTATACACTTGTTTGTTTTGTGTGGGGTCCACCATTAACATCTATACCGGATCCCCTCACCTGGGATAAGAGTCTGCTATAGATTAGGAGAACCCTCAGCTGATTGGTAGATGGCTGAAGCTGTAATTTGCCAGCAGTTTAAACATAATTTTTTTTTCCATTTATAAATGTTAATGTTGCTGTAGTAGGTTATATAGATTATGCTGATGCACCACTTCACCAGCAGGGTTGGGGCATCCCCAAGGCGTGTTAGTTATGTTTCTTCTCTCTTTTTTAACTCTGCCTATATTACCTCAAAAAGTCTAATCAACCCCCAAACACACCCACACTCACAGTTTTTTGTTTTTTTGTTTTATTATCTGTGACAACAAAACAATCCACCCATGTTGTAGAGTTCAGGAGATGGGGAGACATTATTTAGTTTAGCAAAAGAAATGTGGCAGGGCTGACACCAATTCCTTGTTATTTCATTTAACAAATAGAAAGGTATTGACAGTCCACAACAGGAACAGATTGATGGGAATTTTTCTGTGACTGCTTTGTCTTTAATCCTTTCACTGCCAGAGCCGCATTTGTGTGAAATATTAAAATGCCTGAAGATTAGTTAATCCCCCCAAACATTATATATTTTCTGAATGCGAAGACCCTGTGATATTAGTGGAGCTGTTTATCAAACAAATGTTTTCAGTAAAAACTACACTAAAAAATAATGTTACTGCACACAAATGAAATGTGGTAGTCAACTTTTTGTTAAAATATAAAATATGAAGTTTTTCTGAGTAAATAGAAACCCAACATGTAAAGCCTTGAAATTGTGCATGTCGGTGAAAAGGTAAATGCAATGCCGGCCATCAGAAACAGAATTACTATATAATGTTATTGTGGTGCCTTAAAACCAAAACCTTTTTTCTTTTGGACAGCCACTGTCCAGGGCTCCATTAGAGAGATTTCCCCTCACGTCCTGTCCTGCAGATAACAGTTTTACCAGACAGGAAGAGAGGAAAAATCTGCAACAGGGACACAGACAGAAATACAAGACTGACCGGGATTCCAGCCTTCCAGTACTTTACTAAAAATTGTGTTTATTTCTGTGCTGCTATTGGAGAGATTCCCTCACTTTGTATGGTAAAAAGTTATCTGCAGGACAGGAAGTGAGGAAAAATCTCTCTAATGGAGTCCCAGATAGCAGTAAAAACCTGACAGAGATTATTTATCCTTCCCAACTCTATTTGAAAGTGAAAAAAAAAGGTATGGAGTCAATAAGGACCGAAGTCATTCAAGGTCCCATTTATACTTGTGTATTGTGGTAACACATAACAATGTATGGCAAAGCACCTTCTCTATGGGCAGTGCAATGCGGTGTCATTCATTGGGAATTGCCCCCCAATGCATTGTACAGTAGATCCCAACACACAACACACCTCTAGGCACCATAATACACACACCATGCTCTGCGGAGTGCTGCCTTATTAAAGAAAAGGAATTTCATGTTTTTTTCATCCATTGTGGTGCATTGGCAGCTATTCATAATGAATGAATGTGACCATTAATACTCGGTTTTCATGAACATATTTTTATATAAATGCCGTGTAACAGACTGAATGAGTCCTGCACATTATCACACATATCTCCTAAAGACACAGCTCTGTAGATCAGATTGGAAGATTTACATTTCATATTTTACTTACGCTGAACACATGAGATGGTCAATAAAACTTCCTTCCTCACTCCACATTGACACTACAGAATGTACAGCGAATATCCCTCCTATAATGATGTCTCCATCCTGAGAATACTTGTACTCAAATGTATAATTCCTCATAGTCATATCACAGCGGTGATCAGAGTTCTGGGTGTCAGGTGTGCAGGGGGTCACACACAAAGACAACAAACACAATATTCTAAGTGGATATCTGAAGACAACATGGCCGAGTCTCTGATAGACTCCAATGACTTCTTCCTCTTCTCCCGACCTCATCATCACTGACAGCAGCCCAGGATCCTGACACTGACTTCATGGCTCAGCTGAAGGCTGTGAGAGTGTCAGGTTTATAAAGAATAATTCTGTTATTTATTACCGATAGGCTGGAATATGAATCTAATTATAGAGTAGGAAAAAAAAGGTCAAACATAAAATACACAGAATCCATCTTTGTCAGCAATGTAGAAAGTGAAGGTTATAAAAATATCATTATGAGATATTGTACATGAAACAGTAAAAATGAGAAGTTTGATGGCCAAGAATTAAATGTTTATTATTATTATTATTATTATTATTATTATTATTCATAAAATAAATTTTATATAAATATAGGTGTAGGGATGAGGTTCAGCAGTTACCATAGATCTGGGGTGAATCTCTGAGATCCAAAACATTTGGGAATCACAAAAACTTTCCAGGTTCACCACAAAAATAGAGAACATGCTCTAATGCGACGCACAAGGAATGGATGAAGGAATGGATGATCTATCGATGGACGGGTGGGATTACGGCAGCTTTATTATCAGTGTTGCTAGGGACAGCTGACAATTCTGTGTAGAAAGAGATTACAATTTTTTTTTCATCGGTACATGTCCCCCATGGCAGAGCATAAATCAGAACATTAGCGTGTTACTGCCAACCTGCCCTTTAAGCTGCCTTTTGTTTGAAATATACAACTGGTTTTATCCGGCATGGGTCTCTCCGAAATCTTTTAAAGAATGGGTTTCACTAAATATTCTGACCATGCATAAGTTTGTAGATTCCTCATCCTTCATCCCCTTCCCCACACTTTGTGACACCTATGGCTTACCCCATAAAGAAATATTTAGATATCTCCAAATTAAAATCTTTTTCTCACCCTTCTTAAAAACGAACACTCCCCTAAACAAACTAACCAATTTTGAAACTATCTGTGAGGATGAACCAAATGCCAAAGGAATAATATCCCTTCTATACCCTCAAATATTAACTCAACCCAACTCAGAAAATCCTTCATACGTTCAGAAATGGGAGGTTGACCTAGAGAAAACACTTGAAAATGTAGATTGGAACCTAATTTGGTCAGTAACCAAATCAGCCTCTCCTAATGTAATGGCAATGGAGGCCAACTACAAGGTACTAACAAGATGGTACCTTGTACCAGTCAGGGTAGCTAAATATACCCAAAATTATTTGGCTCTATGTTATCGTGGTTGTACAGGTTTGGGTACTTATTTTCATATTTGGTGGGATTGCCCTATTGCACAAGCCTTCTGGAAGGACATTTTTAGCATTGCATCTAAATTACTCAAAATGAAATTACATCTGGACCCTACAATGGCCCTACTCAATTTAAAACCAGAATTCTTATTGCATACCCGCTTTAAATTGTTGATACAGCTCTTCACAGCGCCAAAACAAATGCTGGTGAAAGCGTGGAGATCCTCGATTTTGGAAGTCAATGAGACTGTGAATAGAATGCATAATACTATGATACAAGCGAAAATGTTAGCTCCTGAAATCCCTAAATACGAAAAAATATGGCAACCTTGTATAGAATTTTTTTTGCCATCAACATTTGATAACAGAGTACTATTATTATGGTAGTAAATTTGATAGGTTTCGTTTCAAATATGGTTGTTCAAGGATGTTGTGGTGGCTCCCGACCGAACCCGGAACTCATTACCCTTTCTCTATACATCCCTCTCTTTCCTTCTACCCTTCTTATCTTTATTTATATCCATATTTACTTCTTGAATTTGGAAGCTCCCACATATGCTACCTATGATCATATAGAATTTTAACAGTTATAGTTGTAACTGTAAAAATTAAGATATTTCATTCAAAAACAGATCAACAGTTGCTTATAACTGTATTACTTTTATTTAATAATATATAATAGCAATCTATACTATTCTTTGCATTTATATAACTGAGCTTCATTAATTTTATTGATAACAGATTATATTGTACACTTGTATAATTTACCTTTGAATACATAATAAAATAATTTGACAAGGAAATATGCAACTGGATCATTTGAAAGACTAATACACACACTCGGAAATTCCAACAACAAAATCCTGGATTTTTTTCCACCGGATTTTGGCTCAAATTTGTTTTGCATACACACGGTCGCACAAATGTTGTCGGAAATTCCGAACCTCAAGAACGCAGTGACATACAAGATGTTTGACGAGCCGATAAAAATGAAGTTCAATAGCCAGTGTGGCTCCTCTGCTAGATTCCGAGCATGCATGAAATTTTGTGCGTCGGAATTGTGTACACATGATCGGAATTTCTGACAACAAGTTTTGTTGTTGGAAAATTTGAGAACCAGCTCTCAAATTTTTGTTGTCAGAAATTCCGACAGCAAATGTTCGATGGAGCCTACACACGGTCGGAATTTCTGACAACAAGCGTCCATCAAACATTTGTTGTTGGAGATTCTGAGCGTGTGTACATGGCATAGGTGCAAAAACAGTGTGAACCTAAACCACCGCCCATCATTCACCAAACCCCCATCCCAACTGATAAGATAAAAGTTGCATACACCAGTTAGGCCTATTATCCCTGATTAAAACTAATCTGTTCCTGGACAATTTTACATTGCTGTATCCTGTGCAGTATCCTAATTAGTGATGGACGAACTTCTGATGGGACGTTTAGCGAACGCGATTGGAAAATGTGCCCAAATGTTCACGAACAGCATGTTTGAAGCCGACCCAATTCACTTTAATGGCAGGCGAACTTTAAAAACCTCCAGGTCATATTTTCAACCACAAAATACTTACTAGCTGTGCACACATAGTTCCACAACATGGACACTGACATACCAGAAGTATTAAGTGAATCTGGGATCGACAACAACAGGCATTCTTTTTTTATCTGTGAAATTTTGTCAATTCAGGAGCACATGAAGGCCATGGAGGAGAGGCAAGGTCAGGCCAGGCTATGAAGGGGGTGCAGAAGATGATCAGTGCCACAGTCAGGGCAGAGCAGTCTTGTGCCAGTGTCCCAGTGTGCCAACCTGTGCTTGAGCCCCTGACCCCTCCCTCTGCCCGGCCCTTACCCTCACCTATGCAGGGCTCCACTGCGGTGGTCCGGCGGTGACAGTCCAGTGCTGATCCTCAGCCATGGTGCCGGCACTGCCTGCTGATTGGCTTCCCCGCTGCTATCTCCCTCCCTGATACCAGCACCGAGATAGAACACTGACACCAGCACCGTGATAGAGATTGAGCACTGACACCAGCAACAAGATAGAGAGCACTGACACCAGCACCGAGATAGAGAGCACTGACACCAGCACAGAGATAGAGACTGAGCACTGACACCAGCACCGAGATAGAGGGCACTGACACCAGCACCACGATAGAGACTGAGCTCTGACACCAGCACCGAGATAGAGAGCACTGACACCAGCACCGAGATAGAGAGCACTGACACCAGCACCGTGATAGAGAGTACTTACACCAGCACCAAGATAGAGAGCACTGGCATCAGCACCGAGATCGAGAGCACTGACACCAGCTCCAAGATAGAGAGCACTGACACCACACCTGTACCGTGATAGAGAGCACTGATACCAGCACCGAGATAGAGAATAGACATGTGCATTCGTTTTCGTCCGAATGCATTTTCGTCCGAATTTCAGCTATTTTCGTTTTCGTTTTGACAAACGATAACGAAAGCACAAAATCCGAAAAACGAAAGATCCGACATAAATAAATGCTTTATTTTCGTTTTCATTGTTACAACAGTTCGATATAGAATAGGAGATTCGACATGACTCTGACAACAATCTGTCTATAGAACCTGTGGTCGAATGTGCCTAACCTTACCTCTATTAGTCCAAGATTATATAGAGAAAATATTCGACAGAGAAAAAAGATTTGACAGAGAGAAAAGATTCTGCAAGTTACTGTCCTAAAAAGTGTTTGGGGACCCGGGTCCTGCCCCAGGGGACATGTATCAATGCAAAAAAAAGATTTAAAAACGGCCGTTTTTTCGGGAGCAGTGATTTTAATAATGATTAAAGTGAAACAATAAAAGTGTAATATTCCTTTAAATTTCGTAGGGGGGGTTGTCTATAGTATGCCTGTGAAGGGCGCATGTTTCCCGTGCTTAGAATTGTCCCTACACAAAGTGTCATTTATGCAGGAAAAAAAGTCCTTTAAAATCACTCGCAGCTATTATGAATTGTCGGCTCCGTAATACAGAGAACACTCATTGAAAGTCATTGATAAATAAATAAATAAATTTAAAAAAAAGCGTGGGGGTCCCCCAAATTCAATTACCAGGCCCTTCAGGTCTGGTATGGATATTAAGGAGAACCCTGCCTCAAATTTAAGAAAAAATTTGACGTGGGGTTCCCCTTAAATATCCATAACCAGACCCTTCAGGTCTGGTATGGATATTAAGGGGAACCCCGCGTCAAATTTAAAAAAAAATTGACGTGGGGTTCCCCCTAAAAATCCATACCAGACCCTTTATCCGAGCACGCAACCTGGCAGGCTGCAGGAAAAGAGGGGGGGACGAGAGAGCGGCCCCCCCTCCCTCCTGAACCGTACCAGGCCACATGCCCTCAACATTGGGAGGATGCTTTGGGGGTCCGTGACCCCTCAAAGCACCTTGTCCCCATGTTGATGAGGACAAGGGCCTCATCTCCACAACCCTGGCCGGTGGTTGTGGAGGTCTGCGGGCGGGGGGCTTATCAGAATCTGGAAGCCCCCTTTAACAAGGGGACCCCCAGATCCCGGCCCCCCCCCCTGTTTGAAATGGTAAGGGGGTACAAAAGTACCCCTACCATTTCACAAAGAAAGTGTAAAAAATGTTTAAATAAAACAAACACACTTTTTAAAAATTCCTTTATTAAAAATAAAAAAAAGATTCCAGCGGCGGTAATCCACTCTTGCTATCCTGTAACACAGGCAGGTTTCCGTTACATCAGAGGGGGGCGGGGTCACCCATACGTCACGGGGAACCCCGGGTTTCCCCTTGCGTCAGAGGGGGGCGGGGTCAGGTGACGGGTGGCCCCGCCCTCCGTATATAAGAAACGTCATCCGCCGGAATGCCTGCAGTGTCTCCGTGGAGGAGACAGAAGAAGGACGGAGGATTCGCTGCGCTGGATGACATTAGACATCGCTGGAGAGATGACCGTCCGTCGCTGGATAGCAAGAGTGGATTACCGCCGCTGGAATCTTTTTTTTATTTTTAATAAAGGAATTTTTAAAAAGTGTGTTTGTTTTATTTAAACATTTTTTACACTTCCTTTGTGAAATGGTAGGGGTACTTTTGTACCCCCTTACCATTTAAAACAGGGGGGGGGGCCGGGATCTGGGGGTCCCCTTGTTAAAGGGGGCTTCCAGATTCTGATAAGCCCCCCGCCCGCAGACCTCCACAACCACCGGCCAGGGTTGTGGAGATGAGGCCCTTGTCCTCATCAACATGGGGACAAGGTGCTTTGAGGGGTCACGGACCCCCAAAGCATCCTCCCAATGTTGAGGGCATGTGGCCTGGTACGGTTCAGGAGGGAGGGGGGGCCGCTCTCTCGTCCCCCCCTCTTTTCCTGCGGCCTGCCAGGTTGCGTGCTCGGATAAAGGGTCTGGTATGGATTTTTAGGGGGAACCCCACGTCAATTTTTTTTTTAATTTGACGCGGGGTTCCCCTTAATATCCATACCAGACCTGAAGGGTCTGGTTATGGATATTTAGGGGGAACCCCACGTCAATTTTTTTCTTAAATTTGAGGCAGGGTTCTCCTTAATATCCATACCAGACCTGAAGGGCCTGGTAATTGAATTTGGGGGACCCCCACGCTTTTTTTTTTATTTATTTATTTATTTATTTATCAATGACTTTCAATGAGTGTTCTCTGTATTACGGAGCCGACAATTCATTATAGCTGCGAGTGATTTTAAAGGACTTTTTTTCCTGCATAAATGACACTTTGTGCAGGGACAATTCTAAGCACGGGAAACATGCGCCCCTTCACAGGCATACTATAGACAACCCCCCCCCCCTACGAAATTTAAAGGAATATTACACTTTTATTGTTTCACTTTAATCATTATTAAAATCACTGCTCCCGAAAAACGGCCGTTTTTAAAACTTTTTTTTGCATTGATACATGTCCCCTGGGGCAGGACCCGGGTCCCCAAACACTTTTTAGGACAGTAACTTGCAAATTAGCCTTTAAAATTAGCACTTTAGATTTTGAACGTTGGAGTCCCATAGACTTTAATAGAGTTCTAAAGTATGCTATATAGTTAGCTCCGTCGAATCTTCTTTATACATTCGACAGACACCATAAGCCTTCCAAGACAGATTCGACCGTAATTCATGTGGATTTTCGGACGAATGCAATTTTTGAACGAAAAACGAAATAAATAAAAACGAATTTCGGGAGTAACTAAATAAATTAAGTTTTCAGACGAAAACGAAATTCCGAAACGAAATATTTTACTCTGCACATGTCTAATAGAGAACACTGACACCAACACTGAGATAGAGAGCACTGACACCACACCTGCTGATTGGCTTCTCCGCTGCTATCTCCCTCCATGACACCAGCACTGAGATAGAACACTGACACCAGCACCGCGATAGAGATTGAGCACTGACACCAGCAACAAGATAGAGAGCACTGACGCCAGCACCAAGATAGAGAGCACTGACACCAGCAACGAGATAGAGACTAAGCACTGACACCAGCACCGAGATAGAGGGCACTGACACCAGCACTACGATAGAGACTGAGCTCTGACACCAGCACCGAGATAGAGAGCACAGACACCAGCACCGAGATAGAGAGCACTGACACCAGCACCGTGATAGAGAGTACTTACACCAGCACCAAGATAGAGAGCACTGGCATCAACACCGAGATCGAGAGCACTGACACCAGCTCCAAGATAGAGAGCACTGACACCCCACCTGCACCGTGATAGAGAGCACTGACACCAGCACCGAGATAGAGAACACTGACACCAACACTGAGATAGAGAGCACTGACACCACACCTGCTGATTGGCTTCTCCGCTGCTATCTCCCTCCCTGACAGCAGCACTGAGATAGAACACTGACACCGGCACCGTGATAGAGATTAAGCACTGACACCAGCAACAAGATAGAGAGCACTGACGCCAGCACCGAGATAGAGAGCACTGACACCAGCACCAAGATAGAGACTGAGCACTGACACCAGCACCGAGATAGAGGGCACTGACACCAGCACCACGATAGAGACTGAGCTCTGACACCAGCACTGAGATAGAGAGCACTGACACCAGCACCGTGATAGAGAGCACTGACCCCATCACGGTGATAGATATCACTGACACCAGCATCGAGATTGAGAGCACTGATACCACACCAGCACCATGATAGAGAGCACTGACACCAGCACCAAGATAGAGAGCACTGACACCCCACCAGCACGGTGATAGAGAGCATTGACACTAGCACTGTGATAGAGAGCACTGACACCAGCACCAAGATAGAGAGCACTGACACCAGCACAGAGATAGAGAGCACTGACACCAGCACTGAGATAGAGAGCACTGACACCACACCAGCACTGTGATAGAGAGCACTGACACCAGCACTGAGATAGAGAGCACTGAAACCACACCAGCACCGTGATATAGTGCACTGACACCAGCACCGAGATATTGAGCACTGACACCAGCACAGAGATAGAGAGCACTGACACCACACCAGCACGTGATAGAGAACACTGACACCAGTACCATGATAGAGAGCACTGACACCAGCACAGAGATAGAGAGCACTGACACCACACCAGCACAGTGATAGAGAGTACGGACACCAGCCACGAGATAGAGAGCACTGACACCACACCAGCGCAGTGATAGAGAGCACTGACACCAGCACCAAGATAGAGAGCACTGACACCAGCACTGACACCAGCACCGACCACAGCAACTCGCTGCGGGACCCAACAATATGACACTGCTCAACCTCTTCAAACAGGAGGGTAGGGGCATATATCTCCCTGCAGGGTGAGGCAGAGCCACCTACACAGTTAGGTACTAGAGTCAGGCCAGGTAGGAGAGAGAGATGTGAGGAAGCTTTGGAGAGGGGGGGAGGTTGCACACAGTGCATAGTGTTCCCCTGAACCCTGCGCTCTGTACATTGTGTAATCCTGAACTCGGAATTCTCTATACAACACACTCATTAACAACTTGCCTCCCGACTACTCTCAAATGAAGGCGGTGCCCTGATTACAATTAAGTGCCAGCAATGCCACTGATGCCACTGCCAGCAATCAGCCAACCAGTGCCCACAATTGGCACCAATCTGTGCCCAAATGTGCCAGCAATCATGCCCACAAGTGCCAGCAATCAGTGGTCATGAGTGATGCCAGTCAGTGCTGGCTATCAGTGCTGCCCATCAATGCCCATCACTGCTGCCCATCAATGCTCATCACTGCTGCCCATCAATGCCCATTAGTTCTGCTTATCTGTGCCCACCAGTGCTGTCTATCTGTGCCCACCAGTGCCACCTATCTGTGCCCAGTGCCCACCACTGCCACCCATCAGTTCTGCCTATCAGTGCTCATCAGTGACACATATCAGTGCCACATATCAGTGCCCATAAGTGCAGCATTTTCGTGCATCCTCATCAGTGCACCAAATCAGTACCCATAAGTGCCGCCTCATCAGTGCCCATAAGCGCCAGCTCATCAGTGCCCATCAGTGAAGGAGAAAAAATACTTACTTACAAAATTTACTGACATAAACTAAGAAAAAACTTTTTTCAAAATTTTTGGGAAAAAAAACCCAGGGTTGATTAAATACCACCAAAAGAAAGTTTTATTTGTGTGACTAAAATGATAAAAAAAATCACATGATTACAGTAGCATGACTGCACAATTGTCATTCAAAGTGTGAGTGCTGAAAGCTGAAAAATGGCCTGGGCAGTAACAGGGTTTAAGCACCCAATACCCTGCAATACTCTGTAATACCCTGCAATACTCCACAATACCCAATACCCTGCCAATACTCTGCAATACCCTGCAATACGCTGCAATACCCTGCCAATACTCTGCAATACCCTGCAATACTCTGCAATACCCAATACCTTGCCAATACTCTGCAATACCCTGCAATACTCTGTAATACCCTGCCAACACTCGGCAATACTCTGCAATACCCTGCCAATACTCTGCAATACCCTGCAATTCTCTGCAATACCCAATAACCTGCCAATACTCTGAAATACCCTGTAATACTCTGCAATACCCTGCCAACACTCTGCAATACTTTGAAATACCCTGCAATACTCTGCAATACTGTGCCAATACTCTGCAATACCCAGCAATAATCTGCAATACTCTGCAATAGCCTACAATACCCTGCCAATACTCTGCGATACCCTGCAATAACCTGCCAATACCCTGCCAATACTCTGACATTTTTTTTATTTAAGGCTTCCCAGCCTAGAGGTGAGATGCGGGGTCTTATTAACCCCATATCTCACTGTAAAGAGGACCTTTCATGCCATATTCCTATTACGAGGGATGTTTACATTCCTTGTAATAGGAATAAAAGTGATCATAAAATTTATTTTTGGGGAAAAAAATGTCAAACTAAAATAAATAAAGTAAAATGAACAATAAAAAAATAATTTAAAGTGCCCCTGTCCCCGTGTGCTCGCATGCAGAAGCGAACGCATACGTAAGTCCCGCCCACATATGAAAATGGTGTTCAAACCACACATGTGAGGTATCGCTGTGAACGTTAGAGCGAGAACAATAATTTTGGCCCTAGACCTCCTCTGTAACTCAAAACATGTAACCAGTAAAAAAATTTAAATCGTCGCCTATGGGGATTTTTAAATAGCGATGTTTGGCGCCATTCCACTAGTGTGTGCAATTTTGAAGAGTGACATGTTAGGTATCTATTTACTCAGCGTAACTTCATCTTTAACATTATGCAAAAACATTTGGCTAACTTTACTGTTTTGTTTTTTTTAGCACAGAACTGTTTTTTTTCCAAGAAAAAGCATTCGAAAAATTGCTGCGCAAATACCGTGCGTGATAAAACCATTGTATTCTCTAGGGTCTTTGCTAAAAAATATATATATAATATATATAATATTTTGGGATTCTATGTAATTTTCTAGCAAATAAATGATGATTTTTACATGTAGGAGAGAAAAGTTAGAATTGGCCTGGGTGCTCCAGAACGCCTGATAGTGCTCCCTGCATGTTGGGCCTATGTATGTGGCCACGCTGTGTAAAAGTCTCACACATGTGGTATCGCCATACTCATGAGTAATAGCAGAATGTGTTTTGGGGTGTAATTTGTGGTATGCATATGCTGTGTGTGAGAAATAAACTGATATTATGACAATTTTGTGGGAAAAAAAAGGAAAAAAATCTTCATTTTGCAAAGAATTGTGGGAAAAAACTTCAAAAAACTCATCATGCCTCTTACTAAATACCTTGGAATGTCTTCTTTCCAAAATGGGGTCATTTGGGGGGTATTTGTACTTTTCTGGCATGTTGGGGTCTCAAGAATTGAGACAGGCCGTAAGTCCTTCGGGTGTGATCAATTATCAGATATTTGCACCATAGCTTGTGGGCTCTATAACTTTCACAAAGACCAAATAATATCCACCAATTTGTACTTATTTTTACCAAAGATATGTAGTAGTATAAATTTTGGCCAAAATGTATGAAGAAAAATTACTAATCTGCTAAATTTTATAACAGAAACAAAGAAAAATTCATTTGTTTTACAGAATTTTCGGCCTTTTTTTCTTTTACAGCACAAAAAATAAAAAACCCAGCGGTGATTAAATACCACCAAAAGAAAGCTCTATTTGTGTAAAAAAAGGACAACAATTTCATATGGGTACAGTGTTGCATGACTGAGTAATTGTCATTCAAAATGTGAGAGCACCGAAAATTGGTCTGGTTGTTAAGGGTGTTTAAGTGCCTAGTGGTCAAGTGGCTAACAGCCAAATTTGAAAGGAACTCCCAATACCTATAATTTAATAGTTAGTAATTATTAAGTTAGTATTAGTTAGTTATTATTTTGGATTTTCACATTTTCAGATTTTAGAATATTGCATTTCCGAATTTTCAAATTTCCACATTTTTTGAATTTACAAATTTCCAAATTTTCACATTTATGAATTTACAAATTTTTGAATATTCAAATTTACAAATATTTGGATAAATTAGTTAAATGGGTTTTCATTAATTTGGATATTTCTAAAATAAGGAATTTGTTGAAATTTTTAAAAAAAATTAATTTGGAACAAAACAATTTGTTCATGTCTAATCTGGCTTCTGAGGGAAAATATCACACAACTGTTCCTTGGAAATGTGAGGCAATGACACTTTCACAAGTCACCAGATGTAACTGTATGAGGTGTAGATCTGACCAAGACAAATGTGTCTTGTAATAAAAAAACAATAAATTACAGTCAGGTGATAATCTTTAGTCTCACAGTGAAGATACATTTATATACTTCCATGTGGGGCCATTTTCATTGTTGTACCGTACTTTGTGGAGAAGTTACGAGGCATCATGACCATCAGACATCTCCCTCCCTTGTAGGCAAATATATTCACCTGTTTATAAATCTTTATTGTGAAATGTCCTGAAAACTTTAGCTAACAAGAACCTTTATCATCTGTTTTCTTATTCATCTAATCTAAATATGTGAGAATTATCACATTTTATATCGGAGGGGGATCATTTCTCAAAATTTGTAGATCAAAGTAATAACATTAAGGTTTAACAGAAGAAAATTATGCTGATTCCTACTTGGGCAGCTTTATAGAATAAAAAAAATCGAAAATAATTGAGTAAAACAGAATAAACTAGAATAGAATATAAAATAATAGAATAAAAAAGAATATAAAAAAATATAGTAGAAAAGAATATAATATAATATAATATAACTGAATAGATACGAATATTACAGAAGAGAAGGGGAAATAAAAGAATATAATATAATATGTTAGGATAGGATAAAATAGAATATAAAATAATAGCATAAAACTGAATATAATAAAAAATAAAATAATAAAAAAGAATATAAAAAAACATATTTGAATAGAAAAGAACTGAATAGAATAGACAATACATTAGAATAGAATCAAATACTCACCCCCTCAGGACTTACCCCTTTCCTTTTCCACATAAAACCTCCCCTCTCCCCCCTCTTTTTTGTTATCTCTCTCTCTTTCTTTCTTTGTCCTCCCCTTTTTCTATTTTTCAAGAATAAAAGACTTACCTCTTTTGAAGTGCGAGTGATTACACAATCCGCTATTCTTACACATCCTAGGTACCTGGGTTCCCGACACACCTACAGCTTTATTCTTTGGTAATTACCCTGAGTGACCCTATATTTGGTAGGATGCATTCCGATACTGATCATTTATATGCTATTTTATTTGGACCGCCTATTCTTTTCATTGTTTATGTCGCAATACCACTAAATAAAAAATGTAAAATAAAAAAATTTAAAATAAAAAAAAGAATAGAATAGAATAAAATTAAAGAATATAACCGTCTTTCAATATTTGAATTTCACATTTTGAATATAATTCAATAATATAGAAATAATATAGCCGTCTTCCAAAAATCTACATTTGAATAGATTAAATTATAACAGAGTAGAAAAACATAGAAAGTTATATAATCCTCTTTTCAAATTTGAAAATTGAATAGAATAGAAATAAATTTAAAGAATATAGCCGTCTTCCCAAATTTGAATTTTGAATAGAATAGAATAAATAGAAAAAAATATAGCCATATTCTGAAATTTGTATTTCAAATATAAAATAATAAAAAAAAACTGTATTTGGAAATTCACATTTTGAAATAGGAATTTTAAATAGAAAATAATAGAAATGAATAAAATAAGAAGAATATAACCATCTTCCAAAATTTGAATTTCAAATTTAAAAAATAATTAGACCAGAATAAAATAGAAAGAATATGCCTTTCATTCAAAATTTGAATTTGAAACTTCAAAATTAGAATTTTGAATTGAATAGAATATACAAAAAAAAAGTATAGCCACCTTTCAAATCAGATTTAGAACAGAATCAAAAGAATATATCCTATTCCCAAATTCAAATTTCTAATAGAATATAATAAAATAGAAAAATATACAGGTGACATTCACAATTTGAATTTAGAAATATATAATTTAATGAAATAAAAAGAATGTATCATTGTTCTGAAAGTTTTAAATTTGATACAATGGGATAGAAGTATATATCCATCTTTTACAATCCATAATTTCAAATACAATAGAATATAATAAAATCTATAGCCAAATTCCAAAACTTGATTTTCAAAATTTGAATTTCAATTTTTGAATATAATAGACTAGAATTTTGAAAAAAATAGACAAAAATTGAAAAAATACAGCTGTCTTCCAAAGTTGAATAGATTAAAATAAAATGGAGAGAGTGCGCATGCGCGAGAGCTCTAACATGGCCGCTTAAGCCACGAGCTCCGCACCACCCCGGACCGCCGATCAGCCTAACGCCGCTCACAGCGCACGGAGCATCGCCCCAGATACTCCCCCGAACGTGGGAAAGAACGGAGCACATCGACGGATGCCTGGTCCCCCCGCCCGACGCGATCTCGGACCGCATTTCAGCCGTTCAGCGGGAAAAGGGTGTACCAAGATGGCCGCCGGCGCCTCAGCCACACAGTCTCTCGCGGCCTACATGGACAAACCGCCAGAACCCAGGCAAGTCTTAACCCCAGCCACACTGTCCTACTCTCAGGTGGCAAGGAGCGGCTCCCAACGCAAGCATCACCCACCTGAAGATCCCTGCTCCCCTCAGGTACCGTCACCTGCTTCCACCGAATCCCTTATAGGCCACCACATGGAGGACTTCCCCCCTTCTCCAGAAAGCCCAGGCACTCCGCAGCCACTGGGGCCTGCACCTCAGCACATTTCCATGACGGACATTTCCACTCTCCAAGCTAACCTGTTCTCCAAATTTTCTGAGCTCTTGGACAGGGGACTTGCTAACACTGCTACTCAGATTACAAACAACATCAAATCTGACTTTGCCAATTTGGGCTCCAGAATTGAGGCCATAGAAAACAAAATGGACGCTACGGTCGCCAGGACCAACCAAAACGAAGCTCATATTAAAACTATCCAGGACCAACTTGACCTTGCCATTGCAAGAAACGATGACCTTGAAAACAGGTCAAGGAGGTATAACTTCCGAATCCGTGGCCTTCCAGAGTCATTTGATGACATCCCCCTTACAGTTCGGGACATCATTTCCCAATTGGCCCCGCATATCCCTCCACAACGTCTGGATTTAGACAGGGCGCACCGTTCCCTCGGACCCCCCAGGAAAGATGGCTCCCCAAGGGATATTATTGTGAAACCACATTACTACACCACTAAAGAAGAAGTGATGCGTCACTCTAGATTGCAATCAGATCTCCAATTTCAGGGCCATCGTCTACAGATATTTGCTGATCTGGCTCCCTCCACCATACAAAAGAGAAGGACACTTAAACCACTTCTGGTGGTGCTTAACCAGCATGACATTAAATACCGATGGTCTTTCCCGTTTGCAGCAAAGTTTTCCTTCAACGGTAAATCTTTCTCTTTCTCCAATCTGACGGAAGGTGAAAAACTCTTTCTACACTTGAAGCTGATTTCTCAGGAGCTCCCCATGGACTTCTCTTCTTCTTCTGCCGGGTCAGCCAAGAGACCCCCCCCATCTAGCCCGGTTTCCCCACTCTGGCTCAACGGTCGCAACAAGAAGAGCAAGGATGGAGGCCCCCCTTGAAGGAGGTCTATTGCGAAGCTGACCTTTTCGTTCTCTTTTCCCTATCCTCGAGTGGTCTTTCTCGGGCACTAGCCCACTCGCTGGCCGGAGGGTTAACCTCCAACATCACAGTTGATTTGACTTTTTCATCCTTGTTCCTGATTGATCTTTTAAGGCACTTAGTTTTGGTTTTGTTTTTATAAGTATTTTTACATGTCCACTTTTCCTCTTATGGTTAGCTCCTGGGCGACTCAGCGGGTTTACCCCCCTATAGCCCCTCCTCGGTGTGGTCGAGGATGGGCTCTAGGATCACCTTAACCAGTAAGGGCTTATGGGTCCTTTGGGAGGAGTTCTTCTGCCCGCCTGGGGGCCCAGGCCTAACCCGGTCCTGTCCCTCGGGGTCAGAGCAGACCCCCTTTTTCATTTGTAGGTATTTGTGACTCTTAAATATGCAGGGTATGTATAGGTCGATGGTTCCACAAATACCCAGGCTCCCCCTCCCCCTAATCGGTACCAGGTCGCTCCTTAGTTTATTAGTTTAGGGGCTGGAGGTGGATATGGTTTAATAGTACCAATGGCTCGTGGTTGGGCGGCAGCCTATCCCGTCATTTCTTTATCTCCTCTCCACAGCCCTAGATTTCCGCACTTTGGGTGGGGACCCAGCTGGGCCAGGTCAGTCCTTCTCCTCCCTCGTCAGTTGCTCTCCAGAATCAGCCGGGGTCCAACGGATGGCAGGATATTGATGCTCTTAACTTTATAGCGCTCTGTTGCCATGTTTTCTAATGTATTATATAGTTGTATGTTAGGGTCCGGGGTGGGCCCAATGTGCTCTCACCCATCTCATAGAGGTAGTTTTCTCCTCTCTGACATGGGCCTTTGGACGATCCGTGGGATCGCCCAAAGCATTTTTGGTGGGGGTTGGTGGGCTCGGTCGCACCGACCCTACGCCAGTCTTCGTAGAAGACATGTTTCTGTGTTTTTTGTCTCCCTTCCATCCCAACCCTCATGTTCTCTCCTTCTCTTCCCCCAAGCGTGTCCGCAGACGAATAGAGTGATTGGCTCTGGGGTCATCCGTGCTTTCGGAATCGATCTAGGGACTTCGACTCGGAGGGTCACCACCCAAAAGGTTAGTGGATGTATTTGGTTGATCATCTCCCCTCTCTGTTCTCATGGCTGATACTCCCTATCTCAACAGGGATTTGAGATTGGTCTCACACAATGTCCAAGGGCTTAATTCCCCCAAGAAGAGGAGAATAGCATTCGATCGATATAGAGCCCTTAAAATTGATGTCGTCCTGCTACAGGAAACGCACTTTCCTACGCGGTATAGACCTAACTTTATTCACTCTTCCTACCCCACGTTCTTCCTGGCTAATGCCCCTACAAAAACCAAGGGGGTCGCGATCCTCTTCTCTAGACACTGCAACTATACACACATTTCAGAGTATAGGGATCCAGAAGGCAGATTCATTCTAGTGAAGGGTACGTTTGAAGGAATACTATATTCCATAGTCTCATACTATGCTCCCAATAAGGGTCAAGCCAAATTTTTCAATTCTCTCTATTCGACATTGGGGCCAATGTTGGAAGGTAAAATCATTATGGGGGGAGACTCCAACGTTGCCTTTGACCAGGGTCTTGATAAGACTAAACCCATTAAAGAGCAAGCGATCAGACCCTCGAAAATGAGCAGTAAAATCGCAAAATTCCTCCACTCTAAAAGCCTAGTAGATATTTGGAGGGAATTAAACCCTAAGAGTAAGGACTACACACATTATTCTCCCCCGCATTAGTCCTATGCCAGGATCGATCATATTTTGATCCCCCCGACGCTAGTTCCTTTGGCCATGAAAGCATCCATTATTGATTCCTCATGGTCGGACCACTCGCTGGTCTTTCTGTCCATCCGCAATGTCTTTTCCAACAAAGGAGGAACACACTGGCGCCTAAACGAGTCTATCCTCAGTAATCCTATTCACGCCAAATGCATAGCCGATTCCATCAAGGAATACTTTTCCACCAACGCTACAGAAGGCATCTCCCCAGAAACTCTTTGGGCGGCCCATGAAGTTACTATCAGAGGCGAACTGATTAAACTATCCTCCCGTCTCAAGAAGGAACGGCTCGTAGAAATCCGTGCTCTAGAAACCAAATTTGCGAACCTAAAAAGGGCACATAAGCAACATCCCTCTAAGGCCTCGGCGGACCAACTAGATAAAGTTAGATTAGAACTTAACTTAAAATTAACCGCATCAGCAGAGAAACATATTAGATGGAGTGGGGCCAAATACTAGACATGTGCAGAGTAAAATATTTCGTTTCGGAATTTCGTTTTCGTCCGAAAGCTTAATTTATTTAGTTACTCCCGAAATTCGTTTTTATTTATTTCGTTTTTCGTTCAAAAATTGCATTCGTCCGAAAATCCACATGAATTACGGTCGAATCTGTCTTGGAAGGCTTATGGTGTCTGTCGAATGTATAAAGAAGATTCGACGGAGCTAACTATATAGCATACTTTAGAACCCTATTAAAGTCTATGGGACTCCAACGTTCAAAATCTAAAGTGCTAATTTTAAAGGCTAATTTGCAAGTTACTGTCCTAAAAAGTGTATGGGGACCCAGGTCCTGCCCCAGGGGACATGTATCAATGCAAAAAAAAGTTTTAAAAACGGCCATTTTTTCGGGAGCAGTTATTTTAATAATGATTAAAGTGAAACAATAAAAGTGTAATATTCCTTTAAATTTCGTAGGGGGGGGGTTGTCTATAGTGTGCCTGTGAAGGGGCGCATGTTTCCCGTGCTTAGAATTGTCCCTGCACAAAGTGTCATTTATGCAGGAAAAAAAGTCCTTTAAAATCACTCGCAGCTATTATGAATTGTCGGCTCCGTAATACAGAGAACACTCATTGAAAGTCATTGATAAAAAAATAAATAAAAAAAAAAGCGTGGGGGTCCCCCAAATTCAATTACCAGGCCCTTCAGGTCTGGTATGGATATTAAGGGGAACCCTGCCTCAAATTTAAGAAAAAATTTGACGTGGGGTTCCCCCTAAATATCCATAACCAGACCCTTCAGGTCTGGTATGGATATTAAGGGGAACCCCGCGTCAAATTTAAAAAAAAATTGACGTGGGGTTCCCCCTAAAAATCCATACCAGACCCTTTATCCGAGCACGCAACCCGGCAGGCCGCAGGAAAAGAGGGGGGGACGAGAGAGCGGCCCCCCCTCCCTCCTGAACCGTACCAGGCCACATGCCCTCAACATTGGGAGGATGCTTTGGGGGTCCGTGACCCCTCAAAGCACCTTGTCCCCATGTTGATGAGGACAAGGGCCTCATCTCCACAACCCTGGCCGGTGGTTGTGGAGGTCTGCGGGCAGGGGGCTTATCAGAATCTGGAAGCCCCCTTTAACAAGGGGACCCCCAGATCCCGCCCCCCCCTGTTTGAAATGGTAAGGGGGTACAAAGGTACCCCTACCATTTCACAAAGAAGGTGTAAAAAATGGTTAAATAAAACAAACACACTTTGAAAAATTCCTTTATTAAAAATAAAAAAATAAAAAAAAGATTCCAGCGGCGGTAATCCACTCTTGCTATCCAGCGACGGACGATCATCTCTCCAGCGATGTCTCATGTCATCCAGCGCAGCGAATCCTTCGTCCTTCTTCTGTCTCCGTGGAGGAGACACTGCAAGGATTCCGGCGGCTGACGTTTCTTAAATACGGAGGGCGGGGCCACCCGTCACCTGACCCCGCCCCCCTCTGACGCAAGGGGAAACCCGGGGTTCCCCGTGATGTATGGGTGACCCCGCCCCCCTCTGATGTAACGGAAACCTGCCTGTGTTACATCAGAGGGGGGCGGGTCACCCATACATCACAGGGAACCCCGGGTTTCCCCTTGCGTCAGAGGGGGGCGGGGTCAGGTGACGGGTGGCCCCGCCCTCCGTATTTAAGAAACGTCAGCTGCCGGAATTCTTGCAGTGTCTCCTCCACGGAGACAGAAGAAGGACGAAGGATTCGCTGCGCTGGATGACATGAGACATCGCTGGAGAGATGACCGTCCGTCGCTGGATAGCAAGAGTGGATTACCGCCGCTGGAATCTTTTTTTTTATTTTTTTATTTTTAATAAAGGAATTTTTCAAAAGTGTGTTTGTTTTATTTAACCATTTTTTACACTTTCTTTGTGAAATGGTAGGGGTACTTTTGTACCCCCTTACCATTTCAAACAGGGGGGGCCGGGATCTGGGGGTCCCCTTGTTAAAGGGGGCTTCCAGATTCTGATAAGCCCCCCGCCCGCAGACCTCCACAACCACCGGCCAGGGTTGTGGAGATGAGGCCCTTGTCCTCATCAACATGGGGACAAGGTGCTTTGAGGGGTCACGGACCCCCAAAGCATCCTCCCAATGTTGAGGGCATGTGGCCTGGTACGGTTCAGGAGGGAGGGGGGCCGCTCTCTCGTCCCCCCTCTTTTCCTGCGGCCTGCCAGGTTGCGTGCTCGGATAAAGGGTCTGGTATGGATTTTTAGGGGGAACCCCACGTCAATTTTTTTTTAAATTTGATGCGGGGTTCCCCTTAATATCCATACCAGACCTGAAGGGTCTGGTTATGGATATTTAGGGGGAACCCCACGTCAAATTTTTTCTTAAATTTGAGGCAGGGTTCCCCTTAATATCCATACCAGACCTGAAGGGCCTGGTAATTGAATTTGGGGGACCCCCACGCTTTTTTTTAAATTTATTTATTTATTTTTTTATCAATGACTTTCAATGAGTGTTCTCTGTATTACGGAGCCGACAATTCATAATAGCTGCGAGTGATTTTAAAAGACTTTTTTTCCTGCATAAATGACACTTTGTGCAGGGACAATTCTAAGCACGGGAAACATGCGCCCCTTCACAGGCATACTATAGACAACCCCCCCCTACGAAATTTAAAGGAATATTACACTTTTATTGTTTCACTTTAATCATTATTAAAATCACTGCTCCCGAAAAAACGGCCGTTTTTAAAACTTTTTTTTGCATTGATACATGTCCCCTGGGGCAGGACCCGGGTCCCCAAACACTTTTTAGGACAGTAACTTGCAGAATCTTTTCTCTCTGTCAAATCTTTTTTCTCTGTCGAATATTTTTCTATATAATCTTGGACTAATAGAGGTAAGGTTAGGCACATTCGACCACAGGTTCTATAGACAGATTGTTGTCAGAGTCGAATCTCCTATTCTATATCGAACTGTTGTAACAATGAAAACGAAAATAAAGCATTTATTTATGTCGGATCTTTCGTTTTTCGGATTTTGTGCTTTCGTTATCGTTTGTCAAAACGAAAACGAAAATAGCTGAAATTCGGACGAAAATGCATTCGGACGAAAACGAATGCACATGTCTACCAAATACTACATGCATAAAGACAAAATAGGAACCATGCTTGCACGTCACCTTACCCCTAAATTCAAATCGCTTGCGTTCCCCAGACTCAGAGTGAACGGCCAACCCCCTACTTCTAACCCATCTAAGATCCTGAAGGCTTTTCAAGACTATTACGCCAAACTATATAGCCAAGACACCACAGGGAAGGCCCCAACTATCCCCACCTTTTTTCAAGGCATTAACATGCCGTCCTTGTCTTCAGCACATAAAGACATTATGGAAGATTCCTTTTCGGAGGAAGAAGTCCTGGCAGTCATTAAAGCCTTGAAACCTGGCTCCGCCCCCGGCCCTGACGGACTATCTACCCCATACTATAAGACCTTCGGAGACATCTTAGCTCCGCACATGGCAAAATTCTTTAACTCTAAAACGGAAGGATCCCCATTAGACCCACACCTCAACACCGCCTTTATCACGGTAATTCCTAAGCCCAACAAAAATCATGAAGAAGTTGAAAATTATCGCCCTATCTCCCTCATTAATAATGACCTCAAAATTCTAACCAAAATATTAGCCAATCGCCTCTCTTCTTTCATTAAATATTACATCCACAAAGACCAAGTAGGCTTCATACCGGGCAGACAGGGACCTGACCAGATTAGAAGAGCAGTTGACATTGTCTCCCTACTCCAATCGGGCTGGAACGGTAAACAAGCTCAAGAAGGGATGATTCTATCCCTAGACCTACACAAGGCCTTTGACGCAATAGACTGGACATATATTTTCCTTCTCCTAGACAGATGGGGATTTGGTCCCCGCTTCAAAGGGATCCTGGGTTCGTTGTACTCGACTCCGACAGCCCTGATTCGTATACAGGGTCAGCACTCAGAACCACTGAAAATAGCGAGGGGCACTCGGCAGGGCTGTCCGCTCTCCCCCCTAATTTTCGCTATGGCGATCGAGACCTTGGCTATTGCAATCCGCTCAAATCCAGATATTCAAGGTGTCTCAGACGGGACAAGGGTTCACAAATGCGGTCTCTTTGCAGATGACTTACTTCTCTTCCTTACCTCACCGACAGTCTCCCTCCCCAATTTATGTAAACTCCTCCAGGATTTCTCAGACGTCTCGGGTCTCAAGGTAAACTACACTAAATCACATGCCCTGAATATCTCTCTTAGACACGAAACCAGATTAGCCTTACAGAGCTCGTTCAATTTTAAATGGAATGACTCCTCTATAGAATATCTGGGCATCAACCTGACGGCCAGAATAGAACAGTTGTACGATGCTAACTTCCCCCCATATATCGAAAACTCGAGGAGGATCTGAGACAATGGGAGAAGGGAGGGCTATCATGGTTAGGTAGAATACATTCAATTAAAATGACTTTGCTTCCAAGATTGTTATACCTCTTCAGGGCTTTACCCATCAATATCAAATTGGATCATCTAAGGTCTTTCCAAGCTAAAATAAACAAATTCATTTGGGGGGGTAGAGGTTATAGGTAGTGATGGCCGAACGGTTCGCCCGGCGGTCGTTTCGCGGCGAATTTCCGACATTCGCGGTCCGCACGTTCGAACGCCTTTTTCCGTCGTTCGCCGCGGCGGACTTACGTGTTTAATGTATACAAGAACTTTAACCTTTGGTGACACGTTTATCATGTGATACAGGACAGCCAATTGAGACATGACAGCACATGGACACTTGTACATTCCCCCTAACCTATAAATACACCCGATCCGGTGGCCATTTTACATTCTTTCTTCTGTTAAGATAGGGACAGGTTCCTGTGTGGAGTAGGGAGAGATAAACCACTAGCTATTTGGTACACAAAAGTTCTTTTCAGGACTGGTATAGGTGTTAGGTGTTGATAGGTTTGCTGTGCTGCTGATTCTTGCAGCAGCCTGAGTGTCTTTTGTTAGTTTAGAGAAAGGGAAAGGACGGTGTATGCTACAGGGACAGCCAGATTAGTCTTTCATCATCATCATCATCATCATCATCATTAGCTGTTACTATCAAGGTCCACAAAAGAGCTGTTCCAGTAACCACTAATCGTTCTCTTTTTTTGCCAATTTGTATAGGGACAGGAAGGAAGCAGTGTTGTCAGGCAGTGAGGGTAATTTTAAAGACTTGCTGTTATTATTAGTTCCACAAAGGTTCTTTTCAGGACTGGTATCAGTGGTACAGTAATAGGCTTGTACATGTATAATATTCTTTCTTCCAAATATAGAAAGGATATTATACTTGACTGCTGCCCTTCTGCTGCAGTCTGCTAAACATTCACAACTCACTTGTTCCACAAAAGTTCTTATAAGGACTGGTAACTTGGTATAGGGTGCTACGGTACATAGGCTTGAGTGCGGTACAGTCTGCTGTTCTGTAAGGACCGCTATCGGTCCACAATAGATAGGGTTGACGTGCACCACTGCTGACCGCTGCCCTATACTGCAGCAGTCCTTCAGCGGTATAGGGACTGACGTACAGTCTGCTAATCACTAACACACAACCTGCTTGTTCCACAAAAGTTCTTATAAGGACTGGTAACTTGGTATAGGGTGCTACGGTACATAGGCTTGAGTGCGGTACAGTCTGCTGTTCTGTAAGGACCGCTATCGGTCCACAATAGATAGGGTTGACGTGCACCACTGCTGACCGCTGCCCTATACTGCAGCAGTCCTTCAGCGGTATAGGGACTGACGTACAGTCTGCTAATCACTAACACACAACCTGCTTGTTCCACAAAAGTTCTTATAAGGACTGGTAACTTGGTATAGGGTGCTACGGTACATAGGCTTGAGTGCGGTACAGTCTGCTGTTCTGTAAGGACCGCTATCGGTCCACAATAGATAGGGTTGACGTGCACCACTGCTGACCGCTGCCCTATACTGCAGCAGTCCTTCAGCGGTATAGGGACTGACGTACAGTCTGCTAAACACTAATACACAACCTGCTTGGTCCACAAAAGTTCTTATAAGGACTGGTAACTTGGTATAGGGTGCTACGGTACATAGGCTTGAGTGCGGTACAGTCTGCTGTTCTGTAAGGACCGCTATCGGTCCACAATAGATAGGGTTGACGTGCACCACTGCTGACCGCTGCCCTATACTGCAGCAGTCCTTCAGCGGTATAGGGACTGACGTACAGTCTGCTAAACACTAATACACAACCTGCTTGGTCCACAAAAGTTCTTATAAGGACTGGTAACTTGGTATAGGGTGCTACGGTACATAGGCTTGAGTGCGGTACAGTCTGCTGTTCTGTAAGGACCGCTATCGGTCCACAATAGATAGGGTTGACGTGCACCACTGCTGACCGCTCACCTATACTGCAGCAGTCCTTCAGCGGTATAGGGACTGACGTACAGTCTGCTAATCACTAACACACAACCTGCTTGTTCCACAAAAGTTCTTATAAGGACTGGTAACTTGGTATAGGGTGCTACGGTACATAGGCTTGAGTGCGGTACAGTCTGCTGTTCTGTAAGGACCGCTATCGGTCCACAATAGATAGGGTTGACGTGCACCACTGCTGACCGCTGCCCTATACTGCAGCAGTCCTTCAGCGGTATAGGGACTGACGTACAGTCTGCTAAACACTAACACACAACCTGCTTGGTCCACAAAAGTTCTTATAAGGACTGGTAACTTGGTATAGGGTGCTACGGTACATAGGCTTGAGTGCGGTACAGTCTGCTGTTCTGTAAGGACCGCTATCGGTCCACAATAGATAGGGTTGACGTGCACCACTGCTGACCGCTGCCCTATACTGCAGCAGTCCTTCAGCGGTATAGGGACTGACGTACAGTCTGCTAAACACTAACACACAACCTGCTTGGTCCACAAAAGTTCTTATAAGGACTGGTAACTTGGTATAGGGTGCTACGGTACATAGGCTTGAGTGCGGTACAGTCTGCTGTTCTGTAAGGACCGCTATCGGTCCACAATAGATAGGGTTGACGTGCACCACTGCTGACCGCTGCCCTATACTGCAGCAGTCCTTCAGCGGTATAGGGACTGACGTACAGTCTGCTAAACACTAATACACAACCTGCTTGGTCCACAAAAGTTCTTATAAGGACTGGTAACTTGGTATAGGGTGCTACGGTACATAGGCTTGAGTGCGGTACAGTCTGCTGTTCTGTAAGGACCGCTATCGGTCCACAATAGATAGGGTTGACGTGCACCACTGCTGACCGCTCACCTATACTGCAGCAGTCCTTCAGCGGTATAGGGACTGACGTACAGTCTGCTAATCACTAACACACAACCTGCTTGTTCCACAAAAGTTCTTATAAGGACTGGTAACTTGGTATAGGGTGCTACGGTACATAGGCTTGAGTGCGGTACAGTCTGCTGTTCTGTAAGGACCGCTATCGGTCCACAATAGATAGGGTTGACGTGCACCACTGCTGACCGCTGCCCTATACTGCAGCAGTCCTTCAGCGGTATAGGGACTGACGTACAGTCTGCTAAACACTAATACACAACCTGCTTGGTCCACAAAAGTTCTTATAAGGACTGGTAACTTGGTATAGGGTGCTACGGTACATAGGCTTGAGTGCGGTACAGTCTGCTGTTCTGTAAGGACCGCTATCGGTCCACAATAGATAGGGTTGACGTGCACCACTGCTGACCGCTGCCCTATACTGCAGCAGTCCTTCAGCGGTATAGGGACTGACGTACAGTCTGCTAAACACTAATACACAACCTGCTTGGTCCACAAAAGTTCTTATAAGGACTGGTAACTTGGTATAGGGTGCTACGGTACATAGGCTTGAGTGCGGTACAGTCTGCTGTTCTGTAAGGACCGCTATCGGTCCACAATAGATAGGGTTGACGTGCACCACTGCTGACCGCTGCCCTATACTGCAGCAGTCCTTCAGCGGTATAGGGACTGACGTACAGTCTGCTAAACACTAATACACAACCTGCTTGGTCCACAAAAGTTCTTATAAGGACTGGTAACTTGGTATAGGGTGCTACGGTACATAGGCTTGAGTGCGGTACAGTCTGCTGTTCTGTAAGGACCGCTATCGGTCCACAATAGATAGGGTTGACGTGCACCACTGCTGACCGCTCACCTATACTGCAGCAGTCCTTCAGCGGTATAGGGACTGACGTACAGTCTGCTAATCACTAACACACAACCTGCTTGTTCCACAAAAGTTCTTATAAGGACTGGTAACTTGGTATAGGGTGCTACGGTACATAGGCTTGAGTGCGGTACAGTCTGCTGTTCTGTAAGGACCGCTATCGGTCCACAATAGATAGGGTTGACGTGCACCACTGCTGACCGCTGCCCTATACTGCAGCAGTCCTTCAGCGGTATAGGGACTGACGTACAGTCTGCTAATCACTAACACACAACCTGCTTGTTCCACAAAAGTTCTTATAAGGACTGGTAACTTGGTATAGGGTGCTACGGTACATAGGCTTGAGTGCGGTACAGTCTGCTGTTCTGTAAGGACCGCTATCGGTCCACAATAGATAGGGTTGACGTGCACCACTGCTGACCGCTGCCCTATACTGCAGCAGTCCTTCAGCGGTATAGGGACTGACGTACAGTCTGCTAAACACTAATACACAACCTGCTTGGTCCACAAAAGTTCTTATAAGGACTGGTAACTTGGTATAGGGTGCTACGGTACATAGGCTTGAGTGCGGTACAGTCTGCTGTTCTGTAAGGACCGCTATCGGTCCACAATAGATAGGGTTGACGTGCACCACTGCTGACCGCTCACCTATACTGCAGCAGTCCTTCAGCGGTATAGGGACTGACGTACAGTCTGCTAATCACTAACACACAACCTGCTTGTTCCACAAAAGTTCTTATAAGGACTGGTAACTTGGTATAGGGTGCTACGGTACATAGGCTTGAGTGCGGTACAGTCTGCTGTTCTGTAAGGACCGCTATCGGTCCACAATAGATAGGGTTGACGTGCACCACTGCTGACCGCTCACCTATACTGCAGCAGTCCTTCAGCGGTATAGGGACTGACGTACAGTCTGCTAATCACTAACACACAACCTGCTTGTTCCACAAAAGTTCTTATAAGGACTGGTAACTTGGTATAGGGTGCTACGGTACATAGGCTTGAGTGCGGTACAGTCTGCTGTTCTGTAAGGACCGCTATCGGTCCACAATAGATAGGGTTGACGTGCACCACTGCTGACCGCTGCCCTATACTGCAGCAGTCCTTCAGCGGTATAGGGACTGACGTACAGTCTGCTAAACACTAATACACAACCTGCTTGGTCCACAAAAGTTCTTATAAGGACTGGTAACTTGGTATAGGGTGCTACGGTACATAGGCTTGAGTGCGGTACAGTCTGCTGTTCTGTAAGGACCGCTATCGGTCCACAATAGATAGGGTTGACGTGCACCACTGCTGACCGCTGCCCTATACTGCAGCAGTCCTTCAGCGGTATAGGGACTGACGTACAGTCTGCTAAACACTAATACACAACCTGCTTGGTCCACAAAAGTTCTTATAAGGACTGGTAACTTGGTATAGGGTGCTACGGTACATAGGCTTGAGTGCGGTACAGTCTGCTGTTCTGTAAGGACCGCTATAGGTCCACAATAGATAGGGTTGACGTGCACCACTGCTGACCGCTCACCTATACTGCAGCAGTCCTTCAGCGGTATAGGGACTAAGAGTTTTGTCACAGGGTCATTTAAAAAATGACATGCAGAGGAAGAGGCAGGCCCTTCCGCAGGGGTGGTAGGGGTAGGGCAGGAGCAACAGGCTTGAGCCAAAGTGGGAAGTTGCAGAAGGTGCGTTCAATTACTTTAAAGGATGCACCAGACTTGGTTGAGTGGCTCGCTCAGCCTTACTCTTCTGCACCCTCCTCATCCTCTCGATCTGCACCCTCTTCTTCACTCTCTGCTATGTGCACCCCCAAAGACACTACCACCAACAACACGACCACCACCACCACCACCACATACCTTCCGCTTGAGTCACTGGAATTATTTTCCGATCCATATCAAGAGGACATTTCTGATGCGCAGCCACTCTTGGTATTGGATCAGGAAGAGGAGGTAGCAACAAGCGCTACTCAGCAGTCTGACGCCAGTACCCAGATCAGCCCAAGGAGGAGGTTGGTCCCCGGTGTTGCTGCCTACTCTACTTATAGCGGTGGGGAAGGTGACGTTGATGATGACGTGTCTAGTGATGTCACGTGGGTGCCCACAAGAGAGGAAGAGGAGGGGAGTTCAGAGGGAGATATGGACCAGCAGATAGGGAGGAGAAGCAGCAATGACTTACATTGCACAGCAGGGACAAAGCAGACTGCAAATGTATCAGGAGCGAGTCATCGACCATGTACGGTCACATCTGGCGCTCCCAGGACACCGGCACATGGCTCCGCAGTGTGGGCTTTTTTTAACGTGTCCGCTGCTGACAATAGCGTTGCCATCTGCAATCTTTGCAGTCAACGCGTTAGTCGCGGTAAGCCCAATACTCACCTAGGGACGACCGCCTTAAGAAGGCACATGAGCAGCCATCACCGAGCCCAGTGGGAGCAACGGAACACACAAAGCCACACTGCAGGCTCTCACCGTCCAGCCTCGTCTTCTACTTCTCCTTCTCCTCTCTCCTCACAATTGTCCTCCACTCCACCTTCCATCACGCCAAGCTCACATTTTTCTGCAAAAAGGCAGGCTTCCGTGGGCCTAATGTTTGAGCGTAAAAAAATGATGACGCCGGATAACCCTCTTGCCCAACGGTTGGCGGCTGGCTTGTCAGAACTCATAGCCCGCCAACTACTGCCATATAAACTGGTGGACTCGGAGGCCTTTCGCAAATTTGTGGCCATTGGAACACCACAATGGAAGGTCCCAGGAAGGAAGTATTTCTCAGAGAAGGGCATCCCAGAGCTATATGGCCATGTTCAGCGGCAAGTGAATGTATCTCTGGCACACAGTGTCGGTGCCAAGATACATCTGACCACAGACACGTGGTCTAGCAAACACGGGCAGGGAAGGTATATCAGTTTTACTGCCCACTGGGTGAACCTTCTGACGGCCGTCAAGCATGTAACCCGTGGCACCCGTGTAGATTTGGTTTTACCGCCACGGATTGCATGCAGGCCTGACTCTTCTTCTCCTCCTCCTACTCCATCCTCCTCCCTCTCCTCCTCAGCTGCCTCCTCCTTTTCCGCTGCTAGCGTCTCTTCCACTGCACCGCCCAAGCTCCCCAGAACCTATTCCACATGCCAGGTGAGACGTTGCCATGCCGTGCTGCGTCTGTTGTGCCTGGAAGCAAAGAGCCACACTGGCCCGGCACTCCTTTCAGCTTTGCGTTCACAGGCAGATGAGTGGCTAACACCGCTCAATTTGACAGTTGGTAAAGTGGTGTGTGACAACGGTGCCAATCTGCTTAGCGCATTGAAACAGGGCAAAATCACGCACGTGCCGTGCATGGCACACGTCTTAAACTTGGTCGTGCAGCGATTCCTTGTCAAATACCCTGGGGTCCAGGACATCTTGCGGCAGGCAAGGAAAATCTCGGCCCATTTCAGAAGATCTTACACGGCCATGGCTCGCCTTGCTGACATTCAGCGGCGACACCATCTGCCGGTCAGACGTCTTATTTGCGATTGCCCGACGCGATGGAACTCAACCTTCTATATGCTTGATAGGCTGCTCCAGCAGAAACGTGCAGTTAACGTCTACCTGTATGAACTCTGCGAAAGAAACGGTTCTGGGGAGCTGGGTTTTTTTTCACCGCGCCAGTGGCTGCTCATGCGCGACACATGCAGACTTCTGCGGCCATTTGAGGAGATCACCAAACTGGTCAGTCGCAGCCATGGCGCCATCAGTGACATGGTACCTTATGCCTTCTTTCTGGAGCGTGCATTGCGTCGTGTCATTGATCAGGCTGTGGAGGAGCAGGAGCGGGAAGATGAGGAAGTCGCAATGCTGGATGAATTCCCAGGGGGGGCTACTCTATCTGAGACAAGTCAACAACAGGAGTCTGATGAGGAGTCAGAGGAGGATGGTGCCGGGGCGGATGAGCAGGAGCAAGAAGAGCATGCTTTAAACCTTTCTGGGATCCCTGTTGTGCGAGGATGGGGAGAGGAGAATGAAGAGGACGACATTATCCTGGATGATGAGCAGGAGCCAGGCCACCACACCGCTTCCACTTTAGTGCAAATGGGGGCCTTCATGCTCCAGTGTTTTAATAGGGACCCCCGTATAAAAAGCATGAGGGTCAAGGACCAGTACTGGGTGGCAACGTACTTAGACCCCCGGTACAAACACAAAATGGCGGAAATGTTACCGCCGTCGCAGAGGGCTGTCAGAATGCAGCACTTCCAGGCCTTGCTTCGAGAAATGCTGCATTCTGCTTTTGCGTGCGCTGGCAGAGGAGCAATTCCCACTCCCAGAGAAGGATTTGCGGGTACCAATCCAACAGCGCCTGCAAGAAGAGGCCGGTTTGAAGATGTGTTGGTGACTTCGGATATGAGGTCATTCTTTCAGCCGACCCATCGACAGGTGTCATCCGGATCCAGCATCAGGGAACGCCTAGACCGTCAGGTGTCCGACTACATTGGGTTAACGGCCGATGTGGACGCTCTGAGGAGTGATGAACCCCTAGACTACTGGGTGGGCAGGCTTGACCTCTGGCCAGAGCTTGCCCAATTTGCAATCGAACTGTTGGCTTGCCCCTCATCCAGTGTCCTGTCCGAAAGGACGTTCAGCGCAGCAGGGGGATTGTGACCGATAAGCGTACTCGCCTAGCTCACCACAGTGTTAACTACCTCACATTTCTAAAAATGAATGAGGCATGGATCTCGGAGGAATTCAACACATGTGATCAGTAGACCATGTATATGTCTATAAACAATTTTTGGAATCAAGCACACAGACCTTCTTAATTCATTTGGCTCACTTCCCTGACCCAAAAAAGCACACCGTACTATATGCCCCTACCCTCCTCTTTGAAGAGGTTGAGCGGTGTCATATTTCTACTGGGGCTGCTTATTATGAGGGGTTCCCACCATCCCTGTGCTGTGCTGACTTCCTCCTGGGTGTTCTTATTATGAGGGGCTCCCACCATCCCTGTGCTGTGCTGACTTCCTCCTGGGGGTTCTTATTATGAGGGGATCACACCATCCCTGTGCTGTGCTGACTTCCTCCTGGGGCTGCTTACGGTGCTGCTGTCAGCGCTGTATGTCACGGAGCTGCTGTCAGCGCTGTATGTCACGGAGCTGCTGTCAGCGCTGTATGTCACGGAGCTGCTGTCAGCGCTGTATGTCACGGAGCTGCTGTCAGCGCTGTATGTCACGGAGCTGCTGTCAGCGCTGTATGTCACGGAGCTGCTGTCAGCGCTGTATGTCACGGAGCTGCTGTCAGCGCTGTATGTCACGGAGCTGCTGTCAGCGCTGTATGTCACGGAGCTGCTGTCAGCGCTGTATGTCACGGAGCTGCTGTCAGCGCTGTATGTCACGGAGCTGCTGTCAGCGCTGTATGTCACGGTGCTGCTGTCAGCGCTGTATGTCACGGAGCTGCTGTCAGCGCTGTATGTCACGGAGCTGCTGTCAGTGCTGTATGTCACGGAGCTGCTGTCAGCGCTGTATGTCACGGAGCTGCTGTCAGCGCTGTATGTCACGGAGCTGCTGTCAGCGCTGTATGTCACGGTGCTGCTGTCAGCGCTGTATGTCACGGAGCTGCTGTCAGCGCTGTATGTCACGGAGCTGCTGTCAGCGCTGTATGTCACGGAGCTGCTGTCAGCGCTGTATGTCACGGAGCTGCTGTCAGCGCTGTATGTCACGGAGCTGCTGTCAGCGCTGTATGTCACGGTGCTGATGTCAGTGCTCTGTATTACGGTGCTGCTGTCAGTGCTCTGTATCTCCTGCACCCTCTTGTTTGCCTACCCTGGTCCCTGACCTTCCCTCTCCTCCATTGCCTTCATTAGCTCCATAGTCCTGAATTGTCAGAACAATTTCCCAAATAAAAAAAAAATGCTTGTAGTTATCGATCCCAAATTCACCTCATACATGTATTATGCTATTGTCCAGGTGGTGGGACTACGTGCTACCCCCTAATAATTACCCCGTGGCCGCAAATTCGACCTAAAGGTTTGCGAAATTCGCCTCCCATTGAAGTCAATGGAGCCCGCGGCGAACGGTCGTTTTCGCGAACGTTTGTGTCCGTTCGCGTTTCGCGTTCGCGAAACGTCCCGTCGGAAGTTCGTCCATCACTAGTTATAGGATCCCCCAGCAAACTTTGTACGTCCTCAAATCACAAGGTGGCTTGGGGTTGCCAAGATTGCTCTGGTATTTTCAGGCTGCCAGAATTGCTCAGCTCTCAATAATTTATAATAGCTCTGAAAAACCTGACTGGGTATCCCTTGAAAATCAAGCTGCCCCAGACTACTCCATTGAGTCGCTACTTTGGTCTCCCCCTAGGCTCCGGCCCCCCATTCTTTCCCCGATCCTCTCACAATCTCTCCTCCTGTGGGATAAGCTGAAGAAATCCCCCCACCTCATCTCTCACCTAAAACCACTAGCTCAGATATTCAACAACCCAGATTTCCCCCCGGGCCTGGCCCCCTCTGCTTTTAAATGGTGGAGGGATAAGGGTCTATATCGCATAGGTCACTTTCTGGACGCTCGGGGCCCTATTACCCTGGGACATTGTGTGAACCAACTAGAGATGCCTCCCTCAGAACGCTTTAGGTTCTACCAAATCCGCCATTTCCTTCTACAGCTTTGGACGGGTAAGCAAGCCGCCTCAGGCTGCACTCCGTACGAATCATGGTGCGGACAAGCCTCGGAACAGAGAGGGGCAGTCTCAGTGGTATACAAAGCCCTCGCCCATCAACCTAATAGATCCTCTTACATGAAGGCTTGGGAGACCGAACTGGCATTTGGCATGACAGTAGAGCAGTGGCAGACTTCCTTCTCCAGGGCCTTTAAAGGCATTAGAAATGTTTCACTAATCGAGGCCGATGTCAAGGTCCTCACCAGCTGGTATCTAACCCCCTCAAGACTCTCCTTGATGTTTCCCTCAGCTGACCCCTGCTGCTTCCGGGGGTGCCATCTGACGGGGACCATGGCCCACATTTGGTGGGAATGCCCCAGAATTAGGCCTTTCTGGAACAAAATCCTAACCTTAATAAAGAACGTCACTAATCATGTTGTACCGAGAAGTCCTGCCATTGCTCTACTCAATGCTAATCTCCCTGGGATTCCGAAATACTCTCGTAACTAATTCACTTTATATTACTGGGAGCCAAAATGACAATAGCCAAAGCTTGGAAACTCCCTAAAGTTTCCTTTGCAGCGGCCGTCAAAAAAATCTCTTGGATTATGGTGCAAGAGAAACTTTCCGGCATTCTACTAGACAAGACGGCTCAGTTTGAAGCTACGTGGGAGCCTTGGGCTCACCATGTGGGCATTTCGCTCATTCCGGGTGTCCCACCCTAGCTCCCTGGATTACCCTCGATTGTGAGGGACGCTCAACTGCGGACACGCTCCCCTTCCCCCCCCTTTTTACCATGCTCCTTACCCCTCCCACCCCCTGTTTACAGGTACAGAAGCCTGTTGTGTTTTGCTAAGTGGGGTTTCAGTGGGTTGCCTCAATCCCCAAGACCTGCTCGGCTCTCCTCTTTTATGCCTTAAGTGTTATATATTACTGTAGAGTCAAGGTGCGGGCAATGCACTCACACCACTAAAATGATTCCTCTCCACTTGGCTCCGGGAGGTCTCCCCACTTCTGGCGGTTAACGTCGGTTTCCGAGCATCCCCTCCACCGCACAGTGTGCTCCCAGACGGGGTGCGGGGGAGGGCTAGTTGGTGATTTCCAGATTAGACCCCGCTTTGCCGTAAGCAAGCGAGAGTTCGGCTTCTATGAAGTGTGTTTATGCTTTACCTCACTGTTGGTATTCTAGGTCACCCCTGAAACATCTTATTTCAAAGCCTGTTACCTGTAACGAGTTTGTACGTTCAATTGTTTTGTAATGTTCTGTTTTGATTCTCATGTCTGTCAAAACCAATAAAAAATTTTGAAAGTAAAAAAAAAATAAAATGGAGTTGAATAAAAAAGAAAGAATATAGCCACCTTCCCAAATTTTTAAATTTTAAAGAATAGAATAATATAGACAGAATATAGCCATTTTCCAAAATTTGTATTTCAAATATAATAAAATAAAATATAAAAATATATATCTGGTTTTGGAAATTCAAATTTTGAAATATTAATTTTGAATAGAAACATATAAGATAATATAGAAAGAATATAGCCTCCCTGCATAATTTAATTTCAAATTTAGAACAGAATAGAATAAAATGGAAAAAATGTAGCTTTCCTCCAAAATTTAAATTTTCAATTTTCTAAATTTTAATTGAATAGAATCAAGTAAAAAAGAAGGAAAACTGCCATCTTCTTAAATTCAAATTTCAAATAGAATAAAATAAAATAGAAAAAATCCATAACTTAATTTCAAAATTTTAATTTTGAAGTTCACATTTGAATAGAAAAGAATAAAGTAGAAAGAATGTAGCCAGTTTCCAAAATGTGTATGTCAAATAGAATTTAAAAAAGAAAACATATCTCTGTTTTTCAACATTCAAATTTTAAATTTCATAATTTGCAATTTAAATAGAAAAGAATGGAAAAGAATAAAATAGAAAGAATATAGCCATATTTTGAAATGTAATCTTCAAATTTTGAATATAAGAAAAAAAATGAAATAGAAAGTATATAGCTGTCTTCAGAAATTACAATTTTGAAAGAATACAGACATCTTTCAAAATTCAAATATTGAATAGAAAATAATATAATATAATCAAATAGAATACAAAAATTCTGAAATTCAAATTTTGCAATTTGAGTTTCAAATTTTGAATACAATAGAATAAAAACTATAGTCATTTTCTAAAATCCATCATTTCAAATAAAATAGAATAGAATAGAAATATGAAGCCAACTTCCAAAATTCTAATTTCAAAGTTTGAATTTCAAATTTTGCATAGAATAGAATAAAATAGAAAGAATATAGACATTTTCTGAAATTCGTATTTCAAATATAAAATAATAAAAAAAATCTATCTTCGAAATTCAAATTTTGAAATTGGAATTTTGAATAGAAAATAATAGAATGGAATAAAATAGAAAGAATATAACCATCTTCAGAAATTTGAATTTCAAATTTAGACAATAATTGAGAAGAATAAAATAGCAAGAATATAGCTTTTGTTCAAACTTAGAATTTTGAATTTCAAAATTTAAATTTTTGAATTTTGAATTCAATATTTAGTAAAAAAGAAAAATATAGCCACCTTCCAGAAATCGAATTTAGAAAATCAGATTTTGAATAGAATCAAAAGAATATAGCCTATTTTCCAAATTCAAATTTCTAATACAATAGACTAAAAAAGAAAAATATACAGGTGACGTTCATGATTTTAATTTATAATTTTGAATTTAATAGAATATAATAAAATAGAAAGAATATAGCCATCTTTTGAAATGTAAACTTAAAATTTTGAATATAATAAAACCAAATAAAATAGAAAGAATATAGCTGTCTTCAGAAATTAAAAAATTGAAATTTGAATTTTGAAAGAATACAGCCATCTTTCAAAATTCTAATTTTGAATAGAAAATAATACAATATAATAGAATATAATAAAATAAAAATAACATAGTAACCTCCTGAAATGAAAATTTTGAAATTCGAGTTTCAAATTTTGAATACAATAGAATAGAAACTATATGGTCATCTTCTAAAATCCCTAATTTTAAATAAAATAGAATAGAGTAGAAACAATTTAAAGCCAACTTCCAAAATTCAAATTTCAAAATGTTAATTTCAAATTTTGCATAGAATAGAATAAAATTTAATATACAATCTTCAATATACAACTGCCATCCAAAATTTTTAATTTCAAATTCCAAAATTCAAATTTTGAATAAAATAAACTATAAAAGAAAGCATATATCCATCCTTAAAAATTCAAATTTTGAAATTAGAATTTTGAATTTTAAAATAATAGAATAAAATAGAAAGAATATAGCTGTTTTCCAAAATTCTAATTTCACATAGAATATAATAGAAAAAAATAAATAGGCAACTTTCGAAAACTGAATTTTGAAATTTAAATTTCAAGTTTGGAATAAAATAGTATAAAAAAGTAAGTTAAGGGGGGCGTGGCTTGGCGCTGTTCCGAGATGGCCGCTTGACTCTGGAGCTCCCGTCCAAGAGACCCTGCTACAGACAACCAGGCAAGTTAGCGGTGATAATTCCCACGCATTTTGAGCCCCTCGACACTATACCATGTCAGCGACACGATCCCGGTCGCCACCGGAGCCCGACGCTCCCCCCGCCAGACAAATCCCGGAGATATTCCGGTCTCGGCCTACTGGCGGTGCCCGAGCCGCGGCCTCGAGTAGGCCGCGATCCCACAGCAGGAGCCCGATCCGCGCTAGGCCCGAACCGGACGCCAGAGATCAACCACCGATCAGCCTAGAGGATCTGCGCAGTGTCGCAGCAGACATTAAACATACCCTATCTGCAGCCATATCAGATCTTCGGACTGATATCCAATCTATGACGCTGCGAGTAGAGGATATTGAAGCGACACAGGCCCGCCATGATTCCTCCCTCTGCCAATTACAACAGCTCACTGAGTCTCATGCCATCCACCTCAGAGACGTTAACAGGCACATGGAGGACCTAGACAACCGGGGGAGACGTCGAAACCTACGAGTGCGAGGTATTCCTGAGTCCCTGGACCCTACTCTCCTAACCCAGCGGGTAGTTAATATCTTTAATGATCTACTCGAAAGACCCCCGGACAATCCCATTGTATTTGAGCGTATTCACAGGGCTCTACGCCCCAGGGGCCGTGACACTGACCCCCCGAGAGATGTTGTCTGCTGCTTGACAGACTTCCCCTTGAAAGAGGAAATTCTTCGCAAGGCCAGAGACAGAAACCAAATCGTTCACAGAGGAGTAAATATTAAAATATTCCAGGACCTGTCTAACATCACACTCCAACGCAGAAGGGAACTCCGACCGTTACTGGAAATTTTGAGGAACAGGGCCATCCCTTATCGCTGGAAATATCCCTTTTGCCTTTCTGTTTCCCATCAAGGTCACACGGAGAATTTGAGAGTTCCGGAAGATCTCGACCATTTTTGTGCTGCTCTAGACCTGCCCCACGTGGACCTACCAGACTGGTATAGCGACTTCAGATTTCCTACACTTCACAGGGCGACTTCAATGGAAGGTGTAGATGAAGCAGGCAACTACGCCCTTGGCAGACGTCGCAGGCCCATGCACCAACCTCCTCTCCACCGCCCTCCGCAGAGGAATGCTACCCCACCGAGAAATGGCAGTCCCACGGCTTCACCTGCTCATCGCAGACCCCGCCATACTTAAGGTACATTTCTTTTGCTCTGTTCACTGTTTGGCATCTGTTGTTACGAATGCGGGCCATCGTTTGGCGGCCTCTTTGCTGAAACAGAACTTACCCCTTCCTGGAGACAACGGTACTTACCGATCCTACCCACCCAGCACGAACATCAGCCGGAGCCACTTCTACACCGTGCAGCCTCCTTGAGACCCTCCATTGCTGCCCTTGTTCGAGCACCGAGATAATCACCATATTCATTTCCTCCCTGCGTAAGCTTATCTCCTCGTGGGCTGGGAATGCCCACTCGTACATACTCTACGAACCCGAGATTGCTGACCTATGACTTTTTGCCTCATGGCTCTTTGCACCCTCCCTTACCAGGAACCCTCTACAGTGTCCCGCATAACTGAGGTGTACACCGGGCTGCCTTAGACATTGGTCCTCTCCCCCTTATCATCCCGTCCGTCGCAATCCTGGAATGGCTATTATAGCACGTCCTGACCTACCTCGGACATTGACCCTGGTTGCAGCCTTCTCGTCCAGCCTCCCCCCTCCCCCGCCCTTCTCCCCCCCTCCCTTGCCCTTCTCCCCTTCTCCCTTGCCCTTCTCCCCCCAACCCCCCCCACCCTCTCTTCCTCTCCCTCCCTTGATTACCTATCTGGTTTATCTTTTTATTTATATGCATATAGACTCCGCAGCTCGCTCTTGACCTGATTCATGCCGCTTTATTGTCTACTGAGGAGCCGGGAGTGTGATGTCGGGTAAGAACAACCCTTAGCCCCACGGGGCAATTGCACATATCTGATTATTACTTATTTTGTACCCGATACCCAGCTTTACACATTAGGGCATGGAACGCCCGTATCTCACTTTATACGATGGAGGGGAGGCGCTGGTTCCACTCCCAAAGGCTGTTAACAAGACCAGGTGATTCTCAAGAATTTTGGGGGGTGGGGGGGGGAGCACACTTCCATGACCCCATCCTCACTTTATTTGTGAGGGGGGGCCATGGAGAGGGGGTAGCGACTGAGGGAGGTTCACGCCTTCTCATCTGGGAAGCACTCCCTTACGGCAACATCGCCGTAACCTGACTAGTTAACCTAACTCCCCCAACGTCTCGAGTTGGGACAGCCCCCATATATAGGACCCCTCTTCCACACTACTAGTGATGGACGAACTTCCGACGGGACGTTTCGCGAACGCGAAACGCGAACGGGCACAAACGTTCGCGAAAACGACCGTTCGCCGCGGGCTCCATTGACTTCAATGGGAGGCGAATTTCGCAAACCTTTAGGTCGAATTTGCGGCCACGGGGTAATTATTAGGGGGTAGCACGTAGTCCCACCACCTGGACAATAGCATAATACATGTATGAGGTGAATTTGGGATCGATAACTACAAGCATTTTTTTTTTATTTGGGAAATTGTTCTGACAATTCAGGACTATGGAGCTAATGAAGGCAATGGAGGAGAGGGAAGGTCAGGGACCAGGGTAGGCAAACAAGAGGGTGCAGGAGATACAGAGCACTGACAGCAGCACCGTAATACAGAGCACTGACATCAGCACCGTGACATACAGCGCTGACAGCAGCTCCGTGACATACAGCGCTGACAGCAGCTCCGTGACATACAGCGCTGACAGCAGCTCCGTGACATACAGCGCTGACAGCAGCTCCGTGACATACAGCGCTGACAGCAGCTCCGTGACATACAGCGCTGACAGCAGCACCGTGACATACAGCGCTGACAGCAGCTCCGTGACATACAGCGCTGACAGCAGCTCCGTGACATACAGCGCTGACAGCAGCTCCGTGACATACAGCACTGACAGCAGCTCCGTGACATACAGCGCTGACAGCAGCTCCGTGACATACAGCGCTGACAGCAGCACCGTGACATACAGCGCTGACAGCAGCTCCGTGACATACAGCGCTGACAGCAGCTCCGTGACATACAGCGCTGACAGCAGCTCCGTGACATACAGCACTGACAGCAGCTCCGTGACATACAGCGCTGACAGCAGCTCCGTGACATACAGCGCTGACAGCAGCACCGTGACATACAGCGCTGACAGCAGCTCCGTGACATACAGCGCTGACAGCAGCTCCGTGACATACAGCGCTGACAGCAGCTCCGTGACATACAGCGCTGACAGCAGCACCGTAAGCAGCCCCAGGAGGAAGTCAGCACAGCACAGGGATGGTGTGATCCCCTCATAATAAGAACCCCCAGGAGGAAGTCAGCACAGCACAGGGATGGTGGGAGCCCCTCATAATAAGAACCCCCAGGAGGAAGTCAGCACAGCACAGGGATGGTGGGAACCCCTCATAATAAGCAGCCCCAGTAGAAATATGACACCGCTCAACCTCTTCAAAGAGGAGGGTAGGGGCATATAGTACGGTGTGCTTTTTTGGGTCAGGGAAGTGAGCCAAATGAATTAAGAAGGTCTGTGTGCTTGATTCCAAAAATTGTTTATAGACATATACATGGTCTACTGATCACATGTGTTGAATTCCTCCGAGATCCATGCCTCATTCATTTTTAGAAATGTGAGGTAGTTAACACTGTCGTGAGCTAGGCGAGTACGCTTATCGGTCACAATCCCCCCTGCTGCGCTGAACGTCCTTTCGGACAGGACACTGGATGAGGGGCAAGCCAACAGTTCGATTGCAAATTGGGCAAGCTCTGGCCAGAGGTCAAGCCTGCCCACCCAGTAGTCTAGGGGTTCATCACTCCTCAGAGCGTCCACATCGGCCGTTAACCCAATGTAGTCGGACACCTGACGGTCTAGGCGTTCCCTGATGCTGGATCCGGATGACACCTGTCGATGGGTCGGCTGAAAGAATGACCTCATATCCGAAGTCACCAACACATCTTCAAACCGGCCTCTTCTTGCAGGCGCTGTTGGATTGGTACCCGCAAATCCTTCTCTGGGAGTGGGAATTGCTCCTCTGCCAGCGCACGCAAAAGCAGAATGCAGCATTTCTCGAAGCAAGGCCTGGAAGTGCTGCATTCTGACAGCCCTCTGCGACGGCGGTAACATTTCCGCCATTTTGTGTTTGTACCGGGGATCTAAGTACGTTGCCACCCAGTACTGGTCCTTGACCCTCATGCTTTTTATACGGGGGTCCCTATTAAAACACTGGAGCATGAAGGCCCCCATTTGCACTCAAGCGGAAGGTATGTGGTGGTGGTGGTGTTGTTGGTGGTAGTGTCTTTGGGGGTGCACATAGCAGAGAGTGAAGAAGAGGGTGCAGATCGAGAGGATGAGGAGGGTGCAGAAGAATAAGGCTGAGTGAGCCACTCAACCAAGTCTGGTGCGTCCTTTAAAGTAATTGAACGCACCTTCTGCAACTTCCCACTTTGGCTCAAGGCTGTTGCTCCTGCCCTACCCCTACCACCCCTGCGGAAGGGCCTGCCTCTTCCTCTGCCTGTCATTTTTTAAATCACCCTGTGACAAAACTCTTAGTCCCTATACCGCTGAAGGACTGCTGCAGTATAGGGCAGCGGTCAGCAGTAGTGCACGTCAACCCTATGTATTGTGGACCGATAGCGGTCCTTACAGAACAGCAGACTGTACTGCACTCAGGCCTATGTACCGTAGCACCCTATACCAAGTTACCAGTCCTTATAAGAACTTTTGTGGACCAAGCAGGTTGTGTGTTAGTGATTAGCAGACTGTACGTCAGTCCCTATACCAATGAAGGACTGCTGCAGTATAGGGCAGCGGTCAGCAGTAGTGCACGGCAACCCTATGTAATGTGGACCGATAGCGGTCCTTACAGAACAGCAGACTGTAACGCACTCAGGCCTATGTACCGTAGCACCCTATACCAAGTTACCAGTCCTTATAAGAACTTTTGTGGACCAAGCAGGTTGTGTGTTAGTGATTAGCAGACTGTACGTCAGTCCCTATACCGCTGAAGGACTGCTGCAGTATAGGGCAGCGGTCAGCAGTAGTGCACGGCAACCCTATGTATTGTGGACCGATAGCGGTCCTTACAGAACAGCAGACTGTAACGCACTCAGGCCTATGTACCGTAGCACCCTATACCAAGTTACCAGTCCTTATAAGAACTTTTGTGGACCAAGCAGGTTGTGTGTTAGTGATTAGCAGACTGTACGTCAGTCCCTATACCAATGAAGGACTGCTGCAGTATAGGGCAGCGGTCAGCAGTAGTGCACGGCAACCCTATGTATTGTGGACCGATAGCGGTCCTTACAGAACAGCAGACTGTACTGCACTCAGGCCTATGTACCGTAGCACCCTATACCAAGTTACCAGTCCTTATAAGAACTTTTGTGGACCAAGCAGGTTGTGTGTTAGTGTTTAGCAGACTGTGCGTCAGTCCCTATACCGCTGAAGGACTGCTGCAGTATAGGGCAGCGGTCAGCAGTAGTGCACGGCAACCCTATGTATTGTGGACCGATAGCGGTCCTTACAGAACAGCAGACTGTAACGCACTCAGGCCTATGTACCGTAGCACCCTATACCAAGTTACCAGTCCTTATAAGAACTTTTGTGGACCAAGCAGGTTGTGTGTTAGTGATTAGCAGACTGTACGTCAGTCCCTATACCAATGAAGGACTGCTGCAGTATAGGGCAGCGGTCAGCAGTAGTGCACGGCAACCCTATGTATTGTGGACCGATAGCGGTCCTTACAGAACAGCAGACTGTAACGCACTCAGGCCTATGTACCGTAGCACCCTATACCAAGTTACCAGTCCTTATAAGAACTTTTGTGGACCAAGCAGGTTGTGTGTTAGTGATTAGCAGACTGTACGTCAGTCCCTATACCAATGAAGGACTGCTGCAGTATAGGGCAGCGGTCAGCAGTAGTGCACGGCAACCCTATGTATTGTGGACCGATAGCGGTCCTTACAGAACAGCAGACTGTAACGCACTCAGGCCTATGTACCGTAGCACCCTATACCAAGTTACCAGTCCTTATAAGAACTTTTGTGGACCAAGCAGGTTGTGTGTTAGTGATTAGCAGACTGTACGTCAGTCCCTATACCAATGAAGGACTGCTGCAGTATAGGGCAGCGGTCAGCAGTAGTGCACGGCAACCCTATGTATTGTGGACCGATAGCGGTCCTTACAGAACAGCAGACTGTACTGCACTCAGGCCTATGTACCGTAGCACCCTATACCAAGTTACCAGTCCTTATAAGAACTTTTGTGGACCAAGCAGGTTGTGTGTTAGTGATTAGCAGACTGTACGTCAGTCCCTATACCAATGAAGGACTGCTGCAGTATAGGGCAGCGGTCAGCAGTAGTGCACGGCAACCCTATGTATTGTGGACCGATAGCGGTCCTTACAGAACAGCAGACTGTACTGCACTCAGGCCTATGTACCGTAGCACCCTATACCAAGTTACCAGTCCTTATAAGAACTTTTGTGGACCAAGCAGGTTGTGTGTTAGTGTTTAGCAGACTGTGCGTCAGTCCCTATACCGCTGAAGGACTGCTGCAGTATAGGGCAGCGGTCAGCAGTAGTGCACGGCAACCCTATGTATTGTGGACCGATAGCGGTCCTTACAGAACAGCAGACTGTAACGCACTCAGGCCTATGTACCGTAGCACCCTATACCAAGTTACCAGTCCTTATAAGAACTTTTGTGGACCAAGCAGGTTGTGTGTTAGTGATTAGCAGACTGTACGTCAGTCCCTATACCAATGAAGGACTGCTGCAGTATAGGGCAGCGGTCAGCAGTAGTGCACGGCAACCCTATGTATTGTGGACCGATAGCGGTCCTTACAGAACAGCAGACTGTAACGCACTCAGGCCTATGTACCGTAGCACCCTATACCAAGTTACCAGTCCTTATAAGAACTTTTGTGGACCAAGCAGGTTGTGTGTTAGTGATTAGCAGACTGTACGTCAGTCCCTATACCAATGAAGGACTGCTGCAGTATAGGGCAGCGGTCAGCAGTAGTGCACGGCAACCCTATGTATTGTGGACCGATAGCGGTCCTTACAGAACAGCAGACTGTAACGCACTCAGGCCTATGTACCGTAGCACCCTATACCAAGTTACCAGTCCTTATAAGAACTTTTGTGGACCAAGCAGGTTGTGTGTTAGTGATTAGCAGACTGTACGTCAGTCCCTATACCAATGAAGGACTGCTGCAGTATAGGGCAGCGGTCAGCAGTAGTGCACGGCAACCCTATGTATTGTGGACCGATAGCGGTCCTTACAGAACAGCAGACTGTACTGCACTCAGGCCTATGTACCGTAGCACCCTATACCAAGTTACCAGTCCTTATAAGAACTTTTGTGGACCAAGCAGGTTGTGTGTTAGTGATTAGCAGACTGTACGTCAGTCCCTATACCAATGAAGGACTGCTGCAGTATAGGGCAGCGGTCAGCAGTAGTGCACGGCAACCCTATGTATTGTGGACCGATAGCGGTCCTTACAGAACAGCAGACTGTAACGCACTCAGGCCTATGTACCGTAGCACCCTATACCAAGTTACCAGTCCTTATAAGAACTTTTGTGGACCAAGCAGGTTGTGTGTTAGTGTTTAGCAGACTGTGCGTCAGTCCCTATACCGCTGAAGGACTGCTGCAGTATAGGGCAGCGGTCAGCAGTAGTGCACGGCAACCCTATGTATTGTGGACCGATAGCGGTCCTTACAGAACAGCAGACTGTAACGCACTCAGGCCTATGTACCGTAGCACCCTATACCAAGTTACCAGTCCTTATAAGAACTTTTGTGGACCAAGCAGGTTGTGTGTTAGTGATTAGCAGACTGTACGTCAGTCCCTATACCAATGAAGGACTGCTGCAGTATAGGGCAGCGGTCAGCAGTAGTGCACGGCAACCCTATGTATTGTGGACCGATAGCGGTCCTTACAGAACAGCAGACTGTAACGCACTCAGGCCTATGTACCGTAGCACCCTATACCAAGTTACCAGTCCTTATAAGAACTTTTGTGGACCAAGCAGGTTGTGTGTTAGTGATTAGCAGACTGTACGTCAGTCCCTATACCAATGAAGGACTGCTGCAGTATAGGGCAGCGGTCAGCAGTAGTGCACGGCAACCCTATGTATTGTGGACCGATAGCGGTCCTTACAGAACAGCAGACTGTAACGCACTCAGGCCTATGTACCGTAGCACCCTATACCAAGTTACCAGTCCTTATAAGAACTTTTGTGGACCAAGCAGGTTGTGTGTTAGTGATTAGCAGACTGTACGTCAGTCCCTATACCAATGAAGGACTGCTGCAGTATAGGGCAGCGGTCAGCAGTAGTGCACGGCAACCCTATGTATTGTGGACCGATAGCGGTCCTTACAGAACAGCAGACTGTAACGCACTCAGGCCTATGTACCGTAGCACCCTATACCAAGTTACCAGTCCTTATAAGAACTTTTGTGGACCAAGCAGGTTGTGTGTTAGTGATTAGCAGACTGTACGTCAGTCCCTATACCAATGAAGGACTGCTGCAGTATAGGGCAGCGGTCAGCAGTAGTGCACGGCAACCCTATGTATTGTGGACCGATAGCGGTCCTTACAGAACAGCAGACTGTAACGCACTCAGGCCTATGTACCGTAGCACCCTATACCAAGTTACCAGTCCTTATAAGAACTTTTGTGGACCAAGCAGGTTGTGTATTAGTGTTTAGCAGACTGTGCGTCAGTCCCTATACCGCTGAAGGACTGCTGCAGTATAGGGCAGCGGTCAGCAGTAGTGCACGGCAACCCTATGTATTGTGGACCGATAGCAGTCCTTACAGAACAGCAGACTGTACTGCACTCAGGCCTATGTACCGTAGCACCCTATACCAAGTTACCAGTCCTTATAAGAACTTTTGTGGACCAAGCAGGTTGTGTGTTAGTGTTTAGCAGACTGTGCGTCAGTCCCTATACCGCTGAAGGACTGCTGCAGTATAGGGCAGCGGTCAGCAGTAGTGCACGTCAACCCTATGTATTGTGGACCGATAGCGGTCCTTACAGAACAGCAGACTGTAACGCACTCAGGCCTATGTACCGTAGCACCCTATACCAAGTTACCAGTCCTTATAAGAACTTTTGTGGACCAAGCAGGTTGTGTATTAGTGTTTAGCAGACTGTGCGTCAGTCCCTATACCGCTGAAGGACTGCTGCAGTATAGGGCAGCGGTCAGCAGTAGTGCACGGCAACCCTATCTATTGTGGACCGATAGCGGTCCTTACAGAACAGCAGACTGTACCGCACCCAAGCCTATGTACCGTAGCACCCTAGACAGACCAAGTTACCAGTCCTTATAAGAACTTTTGTGGAACAAGTGAGTTGTGAATGATTAGCAGACTGCAGCAGAAGGGCAGCAGTCAAGTATAATATTCTTTCTATATTTGGAAGAAAGAATATTATACGTGTACAAGCCTATTACCGTACCACTGATACCAGTCCTGAAAAGAACCTTTGTGGAACTAATAGTAACAGCAAGTCTTTAAAATTATCCTCACTGCCTGACACACTGCTTCCTGCCTGTCCCTATACAAATTGGCAAAAAAGAGTAGGCTGGAACGATTAGCTGGAACAGCTCTTTTGTGGACCTGATAGTAACAGCTAATGATGATGATGATGATGATGATGAAGAAAGACTAATCTGGCTGAGCTGTCCCTAAAATAGCAGCATACAGCGCTCTGTCCCTTTATCTAAACTGACAAAAGAAACTCAGGCTGCTGACCTAACACCTATACCAGTCCTGAAAAGAACTTTTGTGTACCAAATAGCTAGCGTTTTCTCTGTCCCTACTCCACACAGGATCCTTTCCCTACAGTGACAGAAGAAAGAATGTAAAATGGCCACCGGATCGGGTGTATTTATAGGTTAGGGGGAATGTCCAAGTGTCCATGAGCTGTCATGTCTCAATTGGTTGTCCTGTAACACATGATAAACGTGTCACGAAAGGTTAAAGTTCTTGTATACATTAAACACGTAAGTCCGCCGGGGCGAACGACGGAAAAAGGCGTTCGAACCCGCGGACGGCGAAAGTCGGAAATTCGCCGCGAAACGACCGCCGGGCGAACCGTTCGGCCATCACTACACACTACACCTGCCGCCTAGTTAATTTTCGATCGGCTACCCTGCCACCCCCGGCTCCGGTTGTAGCAAGTACCTACTGATGTTGTTGTATGATTTTATTATGTCTCCCAGATATGGCATTTCATGTTATTTACTGTTACTTACTGTTGCCTTTTGTGCCTACTCTTACCCCTGTTTCACATGTTAAAGCATTCTATTGTGCCATCTTGTATTTTTACCTTGGATCTTTTTTTTTGTCTACCGGTTTAAGATTATGATTGCTTTCCGCCTATATACTATGTCCGGAAGCATTCCATCCCCAGTCTCCACCCTGTCTCGCTGCCCCTGACCTTTTCGACCTATACCAGGCCTATACCTACATCTGACTCTACAGACGTTGTCCACATGCTTATCATCCTGACGTACCCGACCCTCCTCTCTCGCTAGCCGGACCCAGGGACTCAGATGTCCCCGAGACACCCCGTCAGGACTTCACCCACCCTTTCACCTATAGCTCATGACTACTTCCCTGTAAACCCTCCCTAGGCCTGCAACTTATCCGACAACGAACCCCCTAAGCCACTGTTCCCACACGGAATGTGCCCTGTTTCACCCTATCTAGACATTCGCCTTGCCCATTTTAATCCCCGGACTCCAGGACTACACCAATGACCACCGACCCGTACCACACCCTTTTCAGATCCCCATTATCATTTCTCTCAGCTATTACTGCTGGCTCTCCTTAGAACTCGTGCCATGTACCACCCTTACTTGCCTCCACTCGCTCACTTCGGTCTCGCAGTGACGGGACCCCTTTCCAACTCGTGTAACTCCGTCCGCCACCCCCAAACAACAGACGCCGGTAGTCACTGTTGACCCAACCGGTGCCCTTATCGGTCCTCCGAGGGTTGCTGGTTCAACCCAACCACCGGTCTTATTCCTTACCCCCTCTACCTACCTTTCCACATACCTGAGCCTCTCTTCGGTATACCAGTCTCTAGCCGCCTTTCTTCCCCCCTTTTCTCTTTCCTCTTTCTCCTTCTCTAGCTGCTTTTCCCCCTTCCCAGGGCCTCCCCTTTTAGAGCATTGTACACAACTTTTGCCTCCGACCTCTGACGAAATGTCCCCCTCTTCACAACGCGTAGCAAGCTTGTCCTTGAAGCTTGTCTCCCTAAACGCAAAGGGATTAAACACCCCGGAGAAACGTCATCAGACACGACTGATGATGCAGAAACTGAAAGCAGATGTTGTTTTCCTGCAGGAGACCCATTTTTGCTCTAAATCTACCCCCAAATTGTCCAACCACACCTTCCCAGTGGAATTTCACGCAACATGCCCCACCTCTAAAAGCAAAGGAGTCTCCATACTCCTCTCCAAACACTTTGACTTCCAGATTATAGACACTCTAGCAGATGCGAATGGCAGATTCTTATTTCTCAAGGGTACATTTAAACAGAGGAAGATTACGTTAGCGAACATATACAGCCCTAACACCTCCCAAGTAACCTTTTTTCGGAATACATTACACCAACTTAGCTCTTTCTCTGAAGGGATGCTGATTCTTGGAGGCGACTTTAACGCCCCCTTAGACCCCCTACTAGACACGTCCTCCGGGACCTCCTGCTTACCGTTCCGTGCACTCAAACAGATCAAGAAAAGCCTCCATCATCTATTTTTACACGACGTATGGCGAACGCTTCACCCTAGAGATAAAGATTTCACCTTCTACTCTGCCCCTCACAACAGGTACTCACGAATTGACTACCTCATGGTCTCCCAGCAGGACTTACACCACTTAACCAAAGCCTCTATAGAACCCATGACGATCTCTGACCACCACCCTATCACGGCGCTATTTACTTTTCCTGAAAAGCTTGAACGAACCCCTATATGGAGACTAGATGCGAATATCCTAACAGACGAACTTAGAGTTAAGGAAATTAGAGACTGTCTATCTCACTACTTCTTAGACAATGACACCCCAGACACCTCCCCCCTCACGCAATGGGAGGCACACAAATGCGTGATTAGAGGCAAGTTTATCTCCCTTGCCTCTGCCCGCAAGAAAGAAAGAGCAGCCGCATCGACAACCCTATTTGCGAAACTCAGATCCCTTGAAACAAAACATAAGAGAACACTAGCAGAGGACACCCATTCCGAACTAATAGATACCCGCAACCAGATCCAAGACATATTAGGCTACCAGACGAGGAAATCCTTTGCCCTCTCACAGAATTTCTTTTATGAACATGCTAACAAATCAGGCCGCTTGCTGGCGCGCATGCTTAAATCAAAAAAGGCCAAACAGACGGTACACCGTATTCACTCTCCTACCGGCTCCACCCTTGAAACGAATGCAGAAATAGCACGGGAATTCGAGCGCTATTATACCTCCCTATACAATCTTAATTCCGACTGCCCGTGCCCTCCAGACCCCCAAAAACGTCTACACGACTTCCGTACGTACCTTTCCAGGCTTCCTCTTCAAAAAGTTACCCCCGACACCCTCCAGTCGTTGGAAACACCAATTTCTGCGGCAGAATGGCTTCAAGCTGTCAAACAAATGAAACCGGGCAAGAGTCCTGGACCCGACGGCCTGACTTCAGCATATTACAAATTATTTTCCGAGACACTCCAATCCCCCTTTCTGAAGGCCTTCAATTCTGTCCCCACATCCAAATCCCTCCCCCGAGGAATCTTAGAGGCCCATATCACCGTTATACCCAAACCAGATAAGGACCCAACAATCACGAGCAGTTACAGACCGATCTCCCTACTCAATGTAGACGTCAAACTTTTTGCCAAAATATTAGCCAACAGACTCCTTCCATTCATTCCAACCCTCATTTCCCCAGACCAGGTAGGTTTTGTTCCCGGACGGGAAGCCAGGGACAACACCCTGAAATCTATTAATATTCACCACATGATAACACAAACTGACCAGCAGGCCTTCTTCCTGTCTCTTGATGCGGAGAAGGCGTTTGACAGAGTGGCGTGGGACTACATGGAAGCAGTGCTCCACAATCTGGGCCTTGGACCTCACATGATGTCCATGATCATGTCTCTATACTCTACCCCTTCTGCAAGGGTCCGGGTCAATGGTACTCTGTCAGACGCCTTCCCCATCGGAAACGGTACGAGGCAGGGTTGCCCCCTCTCCCCGATCCTATTCATTCTAACCCTAGAACCCCTCCTCCAAACCCTTTCACTGAATAATGATATTAAGGGCGTCCTTACCCCACTTAAAGAATGTAAGTATGCGGCATTCGCAGACGACATATTGATGTTCCTCACGAACCCTATCACTACGCTCCCAATTGTTCTATCAGAGTTTAAGAAATTTCAAGCCATCTCTAACCTTAAAATCAATTTTTCCAAGTCTAACGCCCTGAACATCTCTTTACCTGAGGAGATCCAAGCACAATGTGAAGCGAACTTCCCCTTCAGCTGGAAGAGCGACTCCATCACCTACCTGGGCACACAAATTTCTAGAAAGTTAACTGACCTATATGCTAACAACCACCTCCCCATCCTCCAAACTATTACGGACGATCTTAAACGTTGGAACAAACAATCTCTCTCTTGGTTCGGCAGAATCGCGGTCCTCAAGATGAATATCCTACCTCGCTTACTATATATTCTCCAAACGGTCCCTATACAGTTCTTTAAAACATACAATTCCATCTGTTCGAAGTTCTTGTGGGGGGGGCGATCGCCTAGAATCTCCCTCCGGACCCTATCACGCCCTAAGCTCCTTGGGGGTCTGGGCTTCCCAAACCTACTCAACTACTATAGGGCACTCCATTTAACTAGAATCGTTGACTGGAATGTTCGCGACCCTTACAAGGAATGGGTCTCTCTAGAGGCTTCCTTCTCCTCTCGCCCACTTGCCTCCTTGCCTTGGATGAAACCGTCTCATGTACCTATTACGGCCAACCTCCACCCACTTATACACCCGACACTGAAATGTTTCCACCACATTTGTTCCCACACGAACGTCTCGTCGATTCCGGGACCCCTAACCCCGATTAAATGCAACCCAGATTTTCCGCCTGGCATATCCCCAGACTTCTTGACTGACAATTGGCCAGGAGATACGCTGAACGCTAGCCACTTTTTTGAGAAAGGGTCACTCATCCCAGCCTCGACCATCGCTATTAACAAGGATAAACCACCCATCCCTCCTTGGACCTACCTATTGATCGCTCATTACCTACGCTCACTAGACACAAATTCGCAATGTTCAAGGGCACTTACTCCGTTCGAAATCCTGTGCACCCAATCCACCCCCCAAAGACATCTCATTGCGCTTACCCACTCCTTACTTTTTGAAAGGGAGCGTCCCGGTTCCACCTTAGCATGCAAACGTTGGGAGGAAGATCTCGCCATATCAATAAGTGATGACCAGTGGGATGCCATTTTTCAAACCATTCATAAGGGATCACTGAATGTCAGCACCCAAGAAAACGGCTATAAAATACAATCCCGTTGGTACCGTACACCCTCTTTACTAAGCAAATTTGCCCCCAACACCTCTGACACCTGCTGGAGGTGCAACCAAGACAAAGGTACACCACTTCACATTTGGTGGTCCTGCCCCTCGATACATAATTTCTGGAGAGAAGTATGCAGACTCGTTTCCCAAATTACCACCTATACCATTGACCCAACCCCGGCCCAATGCCCTCTCCACCTTTCGTCTCTACCGAGACGAACTTACCATGGCTCTCTAGCTATGCACATGCTCAACGCAGTCAAACAGTGCATACCTGTTCACTGGGGCACTTCCGAAATTCCCACCCTGAAAGAGTGGTTCTCCAGAATCAACAAAATAGCTGAAATGGAAGAACTGATTCATATATCCAGAGACACCCCTTCCAAATTTAGCACAAAATGGGCCTGTTGGAAACACTTTCAGACCACTGCCGATTACCTGGATGTGTGATGAGGGGGACATTTTGCATTTTGCATTTTACATTTTACAATTTACACTCTACTTCTTCCATTTTATGTTTTTTACATTCGTTACGCTTCACGATCCGCATTTGGCATTTTCCATCGTAGGCTTTCTACTCAGATTTCTCTACCCGGGTACCTGCTAATCTTGAGGTCGCCGAACTGCAAAAGCAAATAAGAAGTTGTCCTACATATCATTCTATATGCTTCCGGGGGCCTTGGGAAAGGGGACTCCAGACAGCTCCAATCTACCCTGTACCTTTGTTCCCCCTGTTTGCCTCTAGTTCCCATTACCCTCCTTCTCCCCCCCTCTCCTTTCTACCACTTTCTCTCTCTTCTCTTCTACACCCTCTACAACCTCTCCCTTCTGCCCCCCCCCCTCCCCTGTAAGACTCCTAATCCCAGATGTTTCGACCCAGGCACACACACCTATAGCTATATCCCACGAACACGAACCCCCAATACTCTACCAAAACAGACCCTACTCAGCCCGATCTATCTGGATACTGCACGTAATGACCTAAGAAACTCATTATCTGACTTATCCTATCAGCTACCCCTGGACTCTCGTTGGTTTAGATTCATCTCCTCGCTCCTTGGACCCAGCCTGTATCCCCCAGATGGATTCCCTTACCTGACTAAGACAGCCATCCTCCTGGTCTCAAGTGGCGGACAATTCCGAACCCCTCTTATGCCCTTCTTAATGCCTACTTACCCCCCCCAACTAGGGTCTTTTTCTATGTATAGCCCTGTCATACTCATTACTTGTTTTTGTTTTTGATGTGTTATTTGTATGTATATTGACATCTGAACTCTCCAATTGTTGGGGATCCTTTTGTACATCTCCGCATTTATACTTTTGTGCCTTCTATTTTTCTTCAATAAAAATTGTCTAAAAAAAAAAAAAAAAAAAAAAAAAGTAAGTTAAATAAGAAAGTCTCTAACATCTTTCAGAGTTGAATAGTTGAATAGAATAGAATGAATATAGCCATCTTTCAAAAGTCAAATTTCAAATCAAATTAAATAGAATAGAATAAAGTAGAAACAATATTTATCCGACTTCCAAAATTAGAATTTCAAATCAGTTTATATAGCAAATATATAAAACAAATTAAAAAAACAAATCATTCCAACATAACAAATATAAATAAATTAGGGAACCTAATGAACGTATCTGAAATAAAAATTTTTTTTCCATTGTGCAGAGCTCTACTAGCCCCTCCCCCATAAAGCCCAGATCGGGGGAGGGCTGCATTGATGTCCTTCCTGAACTTCATTCCCCCTCCACACAGGATCTCTGGAGCTCAGTCAGAGTGACCATCGGGGTCACTTCTCTTACTAAAGCCCTTCTCCCCCGATTGGTCAGTTTGGTTAGGTGACCAGCTCTGAGTCCTGGTTGTGTCATTCTTCTTCCATGTGAGAATTATGGAGGTCGCTGGGCTCTCGGGAAGCTTCAGTCCCCCGATCTGTGCCTTTGTAGTAATCCTGTCTCTGAGCTCAGCAGGCACTTCCTGTGACCTCATGGCCTTTACTCTGTTACAGAATACATTGTCAGCTGTGATCCCTTTTATAGAGAGGTGTGCGCCTTTCCAAATCATTCGTCTCCCACAGGTGGACTCCAATCAAGGTGTAGAAACATCTCACCAACCATCCAAACTCATGCTCAGGCTGAACCATTTGTTCATCCCTAGTCTCCAGAAGTAAGTTTTTTCTTTGCAGGTCAGTAGGACTAGCAAATACTCGGACTATTCCATCTCTTACGAGATCTAACAGTGAAGAATTCATACTAAACTCTCAGGCTTTTTTCCTGACACAATTGTGGATCATAGCCACTGCTTCCTTGCCTGACAAAACAATACTGTCCACCCCTTTATCCCCCAAAACATGGGAGTCAACTCAATAGAGGTTCCCCTGACCTCTGCTTGTATTGTTTTGCCAGCTCTTGGAGTTCAGTTTATGTAAAATCCTGTACTTTACCCCATCCAGTTCATCATCAAAATTGCCCCATCATATTGCCATCATCAAAATTGCCCCATCATATTGCCACTATCAAATTTGCCCACATCAAAATTGCCACCATCAAAATTGCCTCATCATATTGTCCTAATCAAAATTGCCCCCATCAAAATGACCCTATCATTTTGCCACCATCATATTTCCCCATCAAAATTGCCCCATCCTACTGCCCCCATCAAAACTGCCCCCATAAAAACTGCCCCATCAGATTGCCCCCCCATATTGCCCCCATAACAAGTGCTCCTTAAAATTACCCACATCAAAATTGCCCAATCCTGCTGCCACTATCACAATTGCCCTATCATACTTCCCCATCAAAATTGCCTCATCATACTGCCACCATTATACTGCCACATCAAATTGTCCCATCATACTGCCACCACAAAAATTGCCCCATTATACTTCCACAATCAAAATTGCCTCATCATACTGCCACCATAAAAATTGCCCATCATACTGCCGCCATCAAAATTACCCCATCATATTGCTGTATCATACTGCCCCCATAAAAATTGCCCCATCACGTTGTCCCCATCAAACTGCCCCATAATACAGCCCCCATACAAATTTCCCCATAAAATTGGCCCATCATATTGCCCCATCAAAATTGCACAATCATATTGTTCCCATCAAAAATATCTCCCATCAAAATTATCTCCCATCAAAATTTCCACATCAAAATTGCCCCTATCATACTGCCACTCTTACATTGCCCCTATCATATTGTGCACATAAAAATTGCCCCATAAATTTCCCCATCACATTGCCCCATCACATTGCCCCATATCATTGCCCCATCATACTGCCCCATAACAAGTGCCCTAATAAAAATTTTCCCCATCCTACTGCCACCATTACATTGCCCTCATAAAAATTGTCCCATAAAATTACCCCATCACATTGCCCCATCATACTGCCCCATAACAATTGCACCTTATAATTACCTTCATCCTATTGCCCCATTATACTGCCAAACTGACCAATCAGGGGAGAAGGACCTTAGTAAGAGAGGTGACCCCAATGGTCACTCTGACTGATCTCCAGAGATCCTGTGTGGAGATGGAATGAAGTTCCAGAAGGACATCACTGTAGCCCTCCCCCGATCTGGGCTTTATGGGGGAGGGGTAGAAGAGATCTGCACAACGGAAACATTTGTTTGTTTGATTTCAGATTTGTTCATTAAATTAATAATTTAATTTCATCATATTTGTTATGTTAAAATTATCTGTTTTTGGAATTTTTTGTATATTCACTATTTTCAAATTGATTTGAATTTCAAATTTTGGAAGTCAATAATATATTGTTTCTATTCTACTCAATTTTTATTCAACTTAAAATTTTTATTTTGAAAAACGGCTATATTTGCTCTATTCTATTTTATTCAAAATACAGATTTCAAAGTTTGAATTTCAGATGACAGCTATATTCTTTCTGTTTTATTCTATTTTATTAAAAATTTACATTCAAATTTCAAAATTAAATTTTTCAGAAGTTGGCTATATTTTTTTCAATTCTATTCTATGTAAAATGTGAATTTTAGAAGACGGCTATATTCTTTTTAGTTTATTCTGTTCTATTTTGTTCTATTAAAAATTTTAGTTTTTGAAATTAGAATTTTGGAAAATGGCTATATTCTTTAAATTTTATTCTATTCTACTATATTCAATATATTTCAAAATAGAAGTCAACTATATATATATATATATATATATATATATATATATATATATATTCTATTTTATTCTATTCTATTTGAAATGTGAAATTCAGAAATTGTCTATATTCTATTGTGTTTTAAATTTCAAATTAAAATTTCAAACTTAGAATTTTGAAAGACAGATATATGTTTCTTTTTCTAGTCGATTTTATTCAAAATGTTGAAATTTGAAATTAAAATTTTGGATGACAGTTATATTCTTTATATTTTATTGTATTCTATTTTACTCAAAATTTGAAATTCAAATGTTTACACTTGAATTTTGGAAGTTGGCTTTATGTTTTTCTATTCTATTCAATTTTATTGAATATTGTGGATTGAAATTATGGATTTTAGAACACGACTGTGTAGTTTATATTCTATCATATTCAAAATTTGAATTTCAGAAGATGGCTATATTCTTTCTTTTCTATTCTATTCAAAATTAAAATTTCAAAATTAGAATTTAAGAAGATGGCTGACATGGAAATTTATAGATAGGCAACTCCTATCCTCATATTGATTAGTGGTTCCAAATTAATAATAACTACTGCAGTAGGGAACAGACAGAAAAGATACACTCAGCATCTTTCCAAATAACTGTTCTGCTTTATTATGAGGCAATTAAGGATTTTTATACACATGACTATGTAGGTATCGCATTAATATTAGAATTGTACATTTATGGTAACAAGGGGCGTAACATAGGCAGGCTAATTCTAATCAGGACTCGAAAGAATGCGAACATGTAATGAAAACATTATTAGTGGTGTGTGCACAGTGAGGGCAGTGTGCAATACATACAAAATAGAACACAATTATATACAGAACTTACAAATTTCCTTTACAAAACTTAATTATGCATTTTTTTCTATTTTATTTTATTCTATTTGAAATTGGAATTTAAGAAGATGGCTATTTTCCCTTTTTTACTCTATTCAATTTAAATTTTGAAATTCAAAATTCCAATTTTGGATGAAAGCTATATTCTTTCTATTTTATTCTATTCTATACTAAATTTGAAATTAAATGACCAAAGTGGGCTATATTCTTTCTATAGTATTATATTTGTTTCTATTCAAAATTCATATTTAGAAATTTGAATTTCCAAACCCTGATATATATTTTTATATATTTTTTAGATTTGAAATACAAATTTTTAAAAATGGCTATATTGTTTCTATTTTATTCTATTCTTTCAAATTTCAGATTTGGGAAGAAGGCTATATTCTTTCTATTGCATTCAACTCCATTCTATTTTAATCTATTCAACTTTTGATTTTTGGATGACAGCTATATTCTTTCTATTTTAGTGTATTTTTTCAAAATTTAAATATTTGAATTTGGATTTTGAAATTTGGATGACAGCTATATTCTTTCTATTTTATTCTATTCTATTCTAATCAAAATTTGAAATTCAAATTTTAGAATTTGGCTATCAATTGTATTTGAAATTATGGATTTTAAAAGATAGCTATATACCTTCTATTCCATTGTATTCAAAATTTGAAATTCAAATTTCAAACTTTGAATTTCAGAAGAATTATATATATTCCCTTTATTTTATTAAATTATATATGATTTTCTATTCTATTCTTTTCTGTACAAAATTACCATTCCAAAAGAGGGCTATATGCTTTCTATTTTATTCTGTTCTATACTATTTAAAATTTGAAATTCACAGTTCATAAGACATTATTTATATGCTATTCTATTCTAATTATTTTTTATTCAAAATTCTAATTTTGAAATTTAAACTAGAATTTTTAAAGACTGATGTATTTTGTTCATTTTTTTAATTCTATTTGAAATACTAATTTTGGAAATCATCTACATCTCTTTCTATTTTATTATATTCTATTATATTCAAAATTTTAAATTCTAATTTCTCCCCATCTGGACCCCCGTGAGAGGCAAGTCGAACAATTATCCACACCCCAATGTCCACGTTCTTCTAAACAGCCTCCTTGAATTTTTGTATGACTCTCCTTGGATCCATACCTCAATGCTCCTTGCATTCCCATTTCTTCACCGTTTCTTCACAGTTTTTTTTTTTTTAAAGAAAGAAGAGGAAAAAATAAATTCAAATCATGAGTGCCCTTATAAATTTCTATTATATTCTATTCTATTAGAAATGTAAATTTGGGAAATAGGCTATATTCTTTTGATTCTATTTGAAGTTAATTTTCTAAATTAGATTTTTGGAAGGTGGCTATATTTTTTTTCTTTTTTACTCTATATTGAATTTAAAATTCAGACTTTGAAATTCAAAATTCTAATTTTGAAAGAAAGCTATATTCTTTGTATTTTATTCTAGTTGATTATTTTCTCAATTTGAAATTCAAATTTAGGAATATGGTTATATTCTTTCTATTTTATTCAATTCTATAATTTTCTATTCAAAATTCTTATTTCAAAATGTGAATTTCCAAAGACAGTTTTTTTTATTATTTTATATTTGAAATACAAATTTCAGAAAATGTCTATAATCTTTCTATTTTATGCTATTCTATGCAAAAATTTTAAATTTGAATTTTGCAAGTTGGCTTTATATTTTTTCTATTCTATTCTATTCTATTCTATTCTAAATTATGGATTTTAGAAGATGACTATATAATTTCTGTTCTATTGTATTCAAAACTTGAAACTCAAATTTCAAAATTTTCATTTCAGAACATTGCTATATTCTTTTTATTTTATTCTATTCTATTCTGTTATATCATTTTCTATTCAAATGTCAACATTTTAATTTCTGAAGACAGCTATATTATTTCTATTTTATTTTGTTTTATTATATTCACAATTTGAAGATTACATTTCAAAAGATGGCTATATTCTTTCTATTTTATTCTTTCCCATTCTTTTCTATTTAAAATGCAAATAATGAAATTTAAAATTTGTTGAAAGACAGAGATATATTTTTTTAATTCTATTTGAAATACTCATTTTGGAAACTGGTTACATTCTTTCTACTTAATTCTGTTCTACTCAAAATTTGAACTTCAGAATTAAAATTTTGAATGTTAGTTATAATTTTTTTCTATTTTATTTTATTTTATATAAAAATTTAATTTAAGAATATGGCTATTTTAATTCTTTTTACTATATTCTATTCAATTCAAATTTTGAAATTCAAAATTAAAATTTTGGATGAAAGCTATATTCTTTCTATTTTATTCTATTCTAAATTTGAAATTCAGTTACGCAGGGGGGATATAGTCTTTTTGATATTTGAAATTGGATTTTGGATGACAGCTTTATTCTTTGTATTTGATTCTATTCTATTCAAAATTTGAAATTCAAATTTTAGAATTTTGCTATAGGTTTTATTATATTCTATTGTATTTGAAATTATGGATTTTAAAAGATGGCTATATATTTCTATTCCATTATATTCAAAATTTGAAATTCAAATTTCAAACTTTGAATTTCAGAAGAATATTTTTTTTTTCTTTTATTAAATGTATATTATTTTCTATTGTATTCTTTTCTGGTCAAAATTAGCATTCCAGAAGTGGGCTTTATGCTTTCTATTTTATTCTGTTCTATTCTTTTTAGAATTTGAAATTCATATTTCAGAAGACAGCTACATTCTTTCTATTTTATTATATTCCATTATTTTCTATTATAATTTCTAATTTTGACATTTACATGTGAATTTTTTTATTTTATTTGAAATACTTATTTTAGAAACCATCTACATTCTTTCTGTTTTATTATATTCTATTATATTCAAAATTCAAAATGTGAATTTCTAAATTTAAATTGTGAATGTCGCCTATTTATTTTTCTATTTTATTCTATTCTATTAGGAATTTTAATTTGGGAAATAGGCTATATTCTTTTGATTCTAATTGAAATTGATTTTCTAAATTAGATTTTTGGAAGGTGGCACATTTTTTTTTTTATTTACACTATATTGAATTCAAAATTCAAACTTTGAAACTTTGAAATTCTAATTTTGAATGAAAGCTACGTTCTTTCTATTTTATTCTAGTCAATCCTTTTCTAAATTTGAAATTAGAATTTCAGAAGATGGTTATATTCTTTATATTTTATTCAATTCTATTATTTTCTATTCAAAATCATATTTCAAAATGTGAATTTCAAAAGACAGATTTTTTATTTTATATTTAAAATACAAATTTCTGAAAATGGCTTCATTCTTTCTGTTTTATTCTATTCTAAATTCAAATTTGTGAAGACGGCTATACTCTTTCTTATTTGTTCTACTCCATTCTATTTTAATCTATTCAAATTTAGATTTTAAGAAGACGGCAATATTCTTTCTATATCATTTAATTATATTCAAAATTTGAAATTCAAATATTGGAAGACAGTTATATTCTTTCATTTTATTCTATTCTATTAATTTTTATTTTTTTTTTACATCTTTTATTTTCCATTTTTTATTTAGTGGTATGCGACAAACAATGAAAAGATAACTTCACAGAATAGGTGGTCCAAACAAAATAGCATATAAATGATCAGTATCGGAATGCATCCTACCAAATATAGGGTCACTCAGGGTAATTACCAGAAAATAAAGCTGTAGGTGTGCCGGGAAACCAGGTACCTAGGATGTGTAAGAATAGGGGTCAGCATAGGAGGATTGTATAATCACTCACACTTCAATAGAGGTAAGTCCCGTTATTCTTGAAAAACAGTAATTAGTACATGGGGGAAGTGTTATGTGGATTGTCCCACAGGGGTCAAAACATAGCAATTTTTTATTAAAATGGAGAAAATAAAAATGGGGAGGAGAAAGAAAGACACAGAGAGAGATAACACAAAAGGGGGGAGGAGGGGGCAGATGGGGAGGTGTTATGTGGAAAATGGAAGGGGATGTTCCACTCAGGGGGTGAGTATTCTATTATATTCTAATCTACTGTCAATTCGATCAATTTGATCTATACTATTCTTTTTCTATTCCAATCAGTTTTTTCTATTCTTTTTTATTCTTTTATTTTATATTATATTCTGATTTATGCTATTCTTTTATATTCTATTCTATTATTTATATAATTTTTATTCTATTATATCCTAGCCTATCATATTATATTCTATTTTTTTTTATTTTCCCTTCTGTTCTGTTATATTTTTTTCTATTCTGTTATATTAAATTATTTTATATTCTACTATATTCTTTTCCATTCTGTTATATTCTATTCTATTTTATTCGGTTTTACTCAATTATTTCGTAATTTTGAATATTAGAAAATTCGTAAAATAAAAAATAAAAAAATTGGTAAATTCAAAAATTCGTAACTTGGTAAATAACTAATTAATAATATTAAGCAATAATAATAATAATAATAATAATAATAATAATATATATTATTATTATTATTCATTGTTAATGTGTTCCGTTCCATTTGTTTAGATGCGGCATTCATTATTTAGGATATTTCATAAATTCAGATAAATTTGTATTCGCTATATTCACTAAAAGCCAAATTTGAAAGGACTTTCCAATACCTATAATTGAATAGTTAGTTATTATTAGTTAGTTAGTTAGTTAGTTAGTTAGTTATTCTTTCAAATTTTCTGATTTTCTCTCTTATTTTCAAATTTTCGAATATACAAATTTATGAAATTTTTTAATTTGCAAATTTACGAATTGTGATCATAACCAATGACCCGAAAAACTAAGAAAATGGAATAAAATGAAAGGGAAATTGAATGGATTTTTTTCGGCAGTGCACATGTAGCCAAGATGCCTCCAAACTGTGTAAACAATGCAGATAACTTCTGATACATTTGTGACAATGTTAAATTTGCACCCCAAAAGTGACAGCAATGTTAAAAAAGGCATAATAATTATATTATGGATACAAAATAGGGGATCAGGACAAGAGTCGGGCTCCTCATTATTGTTGCATAACATGTACAACGTATTTGTGTCATTGGCTAAAAGAAAGAAAGAAAAAAGTCCATGTCTTTCACAGTCCCAATGGTGTGGGGGGAACCCACCAATCACAGTAGTGATGATATTTTTCATGGTCCCCCTAATTTGAAAAGGGATCTCAAACAGAATATCCAAACATTCCATCCGCACTGCGTCTTTTACCCCATGGTACATAATCGCACATCCCCCTGGTAATTTAGAATTATTTTGATGCAATTTTGTCTTGAAGTTGTATCTTGGAAACTGGAGCCAATGAATACTCAGGACTTCGTTTTCCTTTATTAGTGACCCAATTCTGGTACAATTTATCTACTTTCCTCTCATCTCTACTCTTTGTAGACCAGAGTTATTACAATATGTTTCACATTCAAATTCATTTGCAAATTTGTAGAATTTATTTTGTTATAATTTATTTCAGATTAGTTGACATTTGTTACGATTGTGATTTGGAAATTCAGATACATCCGAATCTCCAATAATGAAAATGTTGTCTGAATTTTGATTCATAACTAAATGAATTGCACATGTCTACTGGCTAGATGGAAGCCCCTCCTCCATGCAAATCAAATAAAGATCCTCTTGGAGTTTGCAAAAAAATCCCCTGAAGAACTCTCAGACTGTGAGGACCAAGATTCTCTCATCTGATGAAACCAAAATGGAAGTGTTTGGCCTCAATTCTAAATGTTATGTCTGGAGGAAACCAAGCAGTGCTCACTAGACATGTGCGATTTGTTTTGGTCCGAATTCAGACAACTTTTTGGTTATTCAGAAATGTGGTTGTATCTGAATCTCTGAATAGAATTGTAACAAATAGTAACAATTTTGTTGAAATTCATAAATTCATTTTGTTTATTCATTTTGTAATGAATTCCAAGTTTTCAGAACAATTAAAAGGCGGAACAGTTGAAAAATGATCGACCGATTCTAATTCTGTGTGAAGAATAGCTGGTTGTTAGGTAGCGGGCCGGGAAGCCGACCACCGTGTCCTTAACAACCGATGACTCATCAGCTGTCAGCGGGCTTCCCCACTGACAGCTGAAATGTAAACAACAAAATGTCAGCAAAACGAAAATGTTTAAAAGAAATGGTGTGGGTTCCCCCAAAAAAAACATACCAAGCCCTTATCCGATCATGCAGCCCAGCAGGTCAGTAAAGAGGGGGGCAAACAAGTGCCACACCTCCTGAAACCATACCAGACCACATGCCCTCAATATGGGGGTGCTTTGGGGTGGGGGGCTCTGTTTTTGTCCCAATATAACCTATCATCATGGAGCAATTCATCCTTAACTTTCTAATAGAAGCAATGTAGCCATTAATCAGGGCTCAGCACTCTACTCTCCCTTCTTCCTGTGTACCTGATCTGTGGTTACATCAGAGATTAGAAGTCTGTCTGGCTGTCAGTCATGGAAGGTGGATCAGAATGAAAATACTTCTGCTGGGAACATTGATGATGAATTACTCCACAGTGTCTGCACCTACAGAGATGACTAGGAGCTTATCTGAACATCCTGAGCCCAGTCACTAGATCTAAGCAGGTATGGGCCACCTGACATACTGATCAACATTGACAAATGATCAATCTAACTTTGTGAAAGAGACAAGGAAGGAATCAAGCAGCACAATGAGATATAGATAGAAATGTTTACAGAAATAATATTCAGAAATGCAAATTCATCAGGAAATGACATTCAACAGATATGCTTAACTGCTTAAGGACTGCCCCATGTGCATATATTGTGGCAGGGTGTCCCTGCAACGCAATGGGAGAGGCAGAGCGGTATTCTGTAAACAAGGCAGACTGCCATTCTGCTAGTAAGGAAGACATAGATTTTGTGAGTGACACATATCTCTGTCTTTACCCACAATGTCACAGACCCACAAAAAATCGCTGATTTCCGCCATTACTAGTGAAAGAAATTGCATAAATCTATCCTATAATTTGTACATGCTATAATGTTTGTGCAAACCATTCAATATACGCTTATTGGTATTTTTTACTGTCATCAGGAGCAGTGATCGATGTCATATGAGTAGTAGCTCATCCCCCCACAGTTAGAATCACTCCCTGGACACACCCAACCCCTTGATCGCCCCCCAGTGTTCAACCACCTCCCTGACAGTGTCATAGAAATCGCAGATTGCACCAATAAATCTACTAAAAAAAAATTAAAATTAAATTGCCATAAACTTATCCCCTATTTTGTAGACGCTATAACTTTTTGCAAAAACCAATCAATAAACGCTTATTTCATTTTTTTTACCAAAAACATGTAGAAGAAAACGTATCGGCCTAAACTGAGGAAAAATATGTTTTTATACACTTTTGGGGGATATTTATTATAGCAAAAAGTAAAAAATATTGAGTTTTTCTCAAAATTGTCACTTTTTTTGTTTATAGAGTAAAAAATAAAAACCGCAGAGGTGATCAAATACCATGTGGGCCATATCAGCACACAGTATGGTTGTGTCTAAAGATCGAGTTGTATCTGGGGTGTGCTACGTACAGAGTTCAGGGTTAACCACCTCAATACAGGGCACTTACACCCAGTGATGTAAGTAAGTTAAACTAAGTTAAAATAAACAGAGTTACTTAACGCAGTTACTTTAGAGGGTAACGAGTAATCTAACTGATTACTCTTCCCCTCATGGTAACTCAGATCCCATTACTTGGGCGGCATTACCGCAGTTACATCTACCGCCCCGGAGGCCCGCCGTGCTGCCTGGCCGTTCGTTCCACTGTGGGGTGGGGGCTTCCGCCCGCTGAGCTGAAAAGATGCTAAGACTCAGAGAGACTGTCTGGACCGCCCCATCCAGCCCCACATATCCAGAGAGAGAGAATGTAGGGAGGTGGGGCAGACACTGAAAAATTAAGTCAGCTGACCAGCTTACACCAATCGAGTGAAGGGGAGGGTCTCTCTCTCTCTCCCCATGAGGAAAGGCATCCCTGGAGGCATTCAAGTAAGTGACTGTTTAATGATTCGAATTGCAGTGCAATCGATCCATCCCAAGTCCTCCACCACCTCTGCTTCTTACTGATCCCATCCCTACCCACCCACCATCACTTCTACAACAGAGGTGATGGGGGATACGGTAGGGATGAGATCAGTGGTGGTGGGGGATGGGATCAGTAAGAGGCAGAGGTGGTGGTGGGAGAGGATGGCACCACCACCGCTGCCACCCCCAAGTACTGTACACCACCACCACCACTGCCACCCCCCCAAGTACACCACTGCCTCCCCCAATTATCACCGCTGCCGCCCCTCGACTACCACCACTGTCACCCCCTCAAGTGCCATCGCTGCTACCCCTGTCACAGTTAATTTGCTGAGTAACTACTTTTCCAATGTGGTAACCGAGTTACTAACGCAATTACTTTTTGGGAGAAGTAATTTGTAACTTAACTAATTACTTTTTTAAATTAAGATGACCAACACTGCTTACACCCCATTACTGCCCAGGCCATTTTTCAGCTTTAAGCACTGTCACACTTTGAATGACAATTGTGCAGTCATGCTACTGTAACCATGTGATTTTTTTTATCATTTTAGTCACACAAATAAATCTTTCTTTTGGTGGTATTTAATCACTCCTGGGTTTTTTTTTCCATAAATTTTGAAAAAAGTTTTTTCATAGTTTCTGTCAGTAAATTTTGTAAATAAGTATTTTTTCTCCTTCACCGATGGGCACTGATGAGCTGGCGCTTATGGGCACTGATGAGGCGGAATTTATGGGCACTGATTAGGTGCACTGATGAGGATGCATGAAAATGCCACACTTATGGGTACTGATATGTGGCGATACTGATGGGCATTGATAGGTGGCATTGATGGGCAGCAGTGATGAACAGTGATGGGCAGCAGTGATGGGCATTGATGGGCAGCACTGATAGCCAGCACTGACTGGCATCACTCATGGTCACTGATTGCTGGCACTTGTGGTCACTGATTGCTGGCACATTTGGGCACAGATTGGTGCCAATTGTGGGCACTGGTTGGCACTAATTGCTGGCAGTGGCATCCGTGGCATTGCTGGCACTTAATTGTAATCAGGGCACCACCTTCATTTGACGGTCATCGGGAGGCAAGTTGTTAAGTGTGTAGAATTCAGGAGTGCACTGTTTACAGAGTGCAGGGTTCAGGGGAACACTATGCACAGTGTGCAACCTCACCCCCTCTCCAAACCTTACTCACATCTCTCTCTCCTACCTGGCCTGACTCTCGTACCTCCCTGTGTAGGTGGCTCTGCCTCACCCTGCAGGGAGATCGTTTTCTCTCTCAGATTCTGGAGATCTGCCCCTGCTGTGCCCCACTGTGAGTGTGTACAGGGATCTGTTAGTTCTGGAACCACTGAGAGAAAAGTTGACCCTTGTAAACATAGAAGGCTTCTGTGTATACAAGTGACAGTGAGGAGCTGAGGGTGAGATCTAGAATGGAGTTCCACATTCAGGCTGTAACTGGCTGCAACTGGGTTGGAGGATCACATGTCAAGGCCTGGCAAGCCATATTGAGCCTGTGGGCCTTGTGTTTGATATCTGTGCTGTAGAGGGATGAATAATAATAGAAGGAAGACTGAAGCTGTTTCTGGTACTGGATTGCACTTGTACCGGCTGGTGATCTTGAATCTTTCTTTTTTATCACACTCCAATCAGTGTGTGAGGGCAAAGTGGGGGCAAGCTGATAACTTCAGGTGTTGGTTACATTGTGTGATGCTTTGATTGGTCACACCATTTTATTGTGATCAGCACTGTCCAATGGACAATACAGTCACAGTACTTTGCTTGTGCATGCCAGGGGGTATGTAAGAGCAAGAAAAAAATGAAGCTCTAATATACATCCAATCCTGTAACATCCACCTTCCATCCACTTATGTACAATAGGGAGACAGAAGGCAGTCAATGTACCCAAAAAATTCATAATGCCGATGATAATGTCATTCATAATGATGACGATGATGATGGTAGCAATCTGACTGAGCTTGTTTAACCACTTTCAGACCAGAGCAATTTGCTGGTCAAAGACCAGACCACTTTTTGCGATTCGGCACTGCGTCGCTTTAACTGACAATTGCGCGGTCGTGCGACGTGGCTCACAAACAAAATTGACGTCCTTTTTTTCCCACAAATAGAGCTTTCTTTTGGTGGTATTTGATCACCTCTGCGGTTTTTATTTTTTGCGCTATAAACAAAAATAGAGCGACAATTTTGAAAAAAACGCATTATTTTTTACTTTTTGTTATAATAAATATCCCCCAAAAATATATAAAAAAACATTTTTTTCCCTCAGTTTAGGCCGATACGTATTCTTCTACATATTTTTGGTAAAAAAATCGCAATAAGTGATTATTGATTGGTTTGCGCAAAAGTTATAGCGTTTACAAAATAGGGATAGTTTTTTAGCATTTTTATTAATAATTTTTTATTATTTTTTTACTAGTAATGGCGGCGATCAGCTATTTTTATTGTGACTGCGACATTGTGGGGGACCCATCGGACATTTTTGACAAATTTTTGGGACCATTGTCATTTATACAGTAATCACTGCTATATAAATGCAGTGATTCCTGTGTAAATGACACTGGCAGTGAAGGGGTTAACCAGTGGGTGGCAGTGTAGGGGTTAAGTGTTCCTAGGGGTGTGGTTCTAACTGTGGGGGGGTTGGGCTTTCATTTAGTGAACACTGATCTCTGCTCCAATCACATGGAGCAGAGATCAGCGTCACTAGTTGCTAGGCAGAATGGAGAAATGCTGTTTACAACGGCATTTCTTAATTCGGCCGCTCCATGAGACGATCGTGGGGATGCCCGCAGCGATCGAGTCCGGGGGTCCCGACCAGCGCGGCAAATGGCAGGGCGGCAAATTTAAAGGGACGTACATGTACGCCCATTTGCCTGCCCGTGCCATTCTGTCGACGTACATTGTCGTGCACTGGTCGGCAAGTGGTTAATCTGATCTACAGCATTATACATTCAATCAATGTGTTACATTTACAACATTCTCTTCCCCAGCATTGTCCCTCTTGTGTTCAGTTCAGGTTTTAAAACTAAAATGTAGAGTTTTGGAGAAAACATACACAATAATATTCCAGCACTGGAGGTCAGTATGGCGAATATCTCCACAGCCACCATGTATTTCCCTCTGGTGCTCAGATAGGCCGGGATCATGGCAATCCAGACACTGCAGAACACCAGCATGCTGAAGGTGATGTACTTGGCCTCATTAAAACTGTCCGGTAATGTCCTCACCATGAAAGCCAGAACAAAACTCACAGCTGCCAGAAACCCCATATAACCCAACATAGAGTAGAACCCGATAACTGACCCTTCATTACACTGAATGAGGATCTTCCCAGGATAGGAGTCCATGTCATACTCTTGAAATGGTGGAGAGATGGACAACCAGAGAATGCAATTCATAACCTGAATGGATGAGCAGAATAACATGACTGTATTGGGAAGTTTGACTCCCACCAATTTTCTACAAGAGCTTCCAGGTCTGGTGGCTTTAAAAGCAATGAAGACCATGATGGTTTTGGCTAGGATAGAAGATGCTGAGATGGTGAAGGGAATTCCAAAAGTGACTTGTTGCAGCATACAGGTAATATCCACAGGACGGCCAAGGAACAGGAATACAGAAAGGAAGCTCAGTATGAGGGAGAGGAGCAGAATGAAGCTGAGGTTCCGGTTATTGGCTCTGACTATGGGAGTGCTCCGAAACCAAACAAATAGTCCAAGTATAAGGAGAGATGTTGTAGCAAAAATGACTGAAGCTATAGAAAAAAATAAAACTAGAATATCCTCCTGATATGATAAATACTCGATGATCTTGTCAATACAAATAGTTTTAGCTTTGTTGGGCCATTCATTTTCAGGACATTTCTTGCAGAGTTCACTGTCTGTAGAGTAAAAATAAGTGAAAATATTATTAGGCATGATAGTTATTTGACAGTATTAAATATTTTGTGCTGTATTTTTCCTCAACCACTTGACCTCCAGAAGATTTACCCCCCTTCATGAATAGGCCATTTTTTGATCACCTCTGTGCTTTTTGTTTTTTACTCTATAAACAAAAAAAGACCAAAAATCTTGAAAAAATAATACTTTCTGCTATTAAACACATTCAATAAACATTTTTCAAAAAGATCAAATTTTAATCCAATATGTATTCTACTAAATGTTTTTGGTAATAAAAATATATCCCAATAAGCGTATATTGATTGGTTTATGTGAACTGTTGTATACAAACTGTGGTATATATTTATGGAATTTTTATTTTATAGTTATTTTTTATACTAGCAATGGCAGTGATCAGTGACTTATAGAGGGACTGTGATATTGTGGTCGACAATTTGACACTAACTGACACTTTTGACACTGTCCAGGAACCAGTGACACTAATACAGTAATCCATGCTAAAAATATGCACTGTCACTGTATTAATGACACTGGCTAGGAAGGGTTTTAACATCAGGGGCGATAAAAGGGTTAACGTGTGCCTAGCCAATGTTTTTGAGTACTGTTTGTGCTGATTTTACTAGGGGAAGAGATGGATTTTTATCTGTGCTTTGCAGGGTCACAAAATCCATCCCTTCTCCCTTGTCAGAACAGAGATCTGCCTTGTTTACATAGGCAGATCTTGGTTCTGTGTTACTGATCAATGGGTAGAAAAAAGAGGAAAAGCCGCGCTTATCAAATAAAAAACTAGAAGGAAGCAGCAACCCAAATGTTATACTACATTTGGCATAAAGGAAAAAAAGGAGTGGGTTGCGCTACAAAAAAACTACTGAACAAAAAATACACCTACGTGAGAAAGACTCCAAAAACTTTGACTTGATAACTTATCTATCCTATGCGGAAAAGTTTTAAGTGCAAAGAAATTTAAATGATTATATAAAGATAAAAGGTACTAAATCTATGAAGATAGCAAATATACCTTGATATTATTCATACAAACACCAACATGATAGTGGATACTCAAATAAATGTGAAAATTAGAGAAAGGGGTGAGCTGCACCAAAAATAAAATTAATATTTATAAGCGGAAAAACCCTTACATAAAGATGTAATAAACTCTAAAGAATAGCTATTAAGTTAATAACTATACCCGAAAGTGGAATTATACTGGGTATAAATAGCAAATAAGTACCAATATTATCAATAAGGATTCCTTAAATAATAATATAAATTATCATAATGTGATGTGAACCTACAAAAAACAATGTATCATCCAATAGCCAGTTACCCTAAACATTAATAAAACATCGTTATATGTGGAAAAAAAATATAACATAGAATATTGGAGTGTTCATAAAGTCCATAGAAAGTCTCTATTTGCAAAGTATTCCACGGTGATATAGTGACAGCATAGGTATCCAAAACGAACGTGACCCGTGTACAACCTCCACCATAGATATTACTGCTGCTTACCGAAGGTGTATGGTTACTTATTACAGAGAACCATGCAGAGCGGATGACTGATTCCCCCAGTCCTGGGTTTTCACGGATGGATGCGAAGGAACTCTGGAACCTGTTCGCCTCTCAATACACTCCCGCTCACAGGTTTACATAAAAAGTAATAAAACTCACAATAGTGTAAAACCCAAATAAATTTTAATCGAACGTAAGAGACAAATGCGCACTTACAGAAATGAAGATTAAAACGATCGTTAAGCAAATCGGAGCTGGCCGGTCTCGATTCGCGCCCAATACTTCCGCAAACAAACAACACGAGATGGTGGCGTCAGGACGTCGCTCCTCCTCCCTACGCGTTTCGTCACTATAGGACGTGGTCACGGGGTACTGATCAATGGGTGCCAGCAGACATCCAGTACCCAGCACCCGCAGATTGGCTTCTGCTGTGATTAATCACAGCAGAAGTGGCCCATTGGTGGGACACGTGCACCCCCTGCAGGTGGAAGTGCAGAATCATGTATATATTTGTGATCCTGCACAGGGGCGCCGCTCTGTAGCAGTAAATCTACTAAAGGGCGGTCCAGAAGTGGTTTGCCTTAAAGGTTTCTGTAGTTAAAGTGATGTGCCCATTTAAAAAATAATAATTAAAGTCAGCAGCTACAAATAGTGCAGCTGCTGAATTTTAATAATCAGACACTTACCTGTCCCAGGATCCAGCGATGTGGGGGATCGAAGCCCTGCTTGTCCCCCCCTCCGTTCGCCGGTGCCGGCATTGTAAATGTGGGCACCCGGCTATGGCTTCACAGCCGGGCACCCATTGCGCATGCACAAGTGGCGTGCCGTGCACTTGAGTGGCCACGCAATCATCTGGGACCTGTCACATGTTCCAGATGACTGGAAGGAGGGAGGGGGCATATCTGAGGGGAAGTGATATCAACAGCCCAAGCACTGAATGAGGCAGACTACGAGGAACCCCCTAGCAACAGCCATTTAGAGCTGAGTTAAAAAAAATACAATTATTTTTTTTCCTTTTTCTAAGAACAACTCCACATTAAATTGGTGTTGCACAGAAAAATCATTAAAATTCCTAAAAAAAAAAAAAACATTTGGAATTTGTTTTTTAACTCACCTCTAAATGCCTGTTGCTAGGGGGTTCCTCATAGTCTGCCTCCTTCAGTGCCTGGGCTGGTGACATCACTTCCCCTCGGCTCAGAAAAGGCTCAGCTCTGCCCCCTCCCTCCTGTCAGTCATCTGGGACATGTGACAGGTCCCAGATGACTCATGTGCTTGCGCAGTGGTTGCCCGGCTGTGAAGCCACAGCCGGGTGCCCACAGTTACAATGCTGGCTCCGCCGAGAGGAGGGGGGGACAAGAAGGGCTTCGTTCCCCCACATCGCTGGACCCTGGAACAGGTAAGTGTCTGATTATTAAATGTCAGCAGCTGCAGTATTTGTGGAAACTCCTCTTTAACCACTTTCAGACCGGACCATTTTGCTGGCTTAAGACCAGGCCACTTTTTGCGATTTGGCACTGCATTGTTTAACTGACAATTGCGCGGTCATGCGACGTGGCTCCCAAACAAAATTGACGTCCTTTTTTCCCACAAATAGAGCTTTCTTTTGGTGGTATTTGATCACCCCTGTGGTTTTTATTTTTTGCGCTATAAACAAAAAAAGAGCAACAATTTTGAAAAAAATTCATTATTTTTTACTTTTTGCTATAATAAATATGCCCCAAAATATATAAAAAAAAACAGAATCAATTTAAGGACTTTAAATGTTTTAATTTTCTAATTCAATATCAGAGTTTGTACTTAAAGAAACCTAAAGCTTACCAGAATGGTTTGATATTTCTCCTTCTGAACATGGAGCACAATTATAACAACATGGGTGATATCCTTCTCTTACAGATTTTCGGAACCCTGGAAGACATTCCTCGGAACATCGACCTCTTGGGACCTGAGATAATATAGAGCTATATGATTTATTCAAGAGAAAAAGTACAGATATAATAGTGTAGGTAAGCCAAGCGTCTGATGTATAAAATGATGCAGCATATACCGTATACCTTGGTGGAAACACATGGACCATTCTAGAAGGTGGCCCTTCATTAGTCTGGATACCACAGAATATACTCTGAACCAGAAGACAGTAATAGACATCTAGGAGTACTAGCAGAATCCTTTCATTAGAAAGGTTACAGCAACTAAACTATCAGTACAAGCATAAACGTTGCTTTAAAATTCCAACCGCATTTGACCGCATTTTAGGAGTCACTCATACAGAAATCCAGGTAGCTCCATGTTTCTTAATGTATATACAGTAAGTGCAAATTTCTGATCGAGGAAAATTACTACTCTAAACTGTTTTTTTTCCTTCTTTTTACAATCAGATGAATTCAGAAGGTCTGGGTAGAATCTGGCCATGGATAATACTGTCCGTCATTCCACTCCAAAGTCTTTTATCTTCTTCTGTACACAGGAGTCGGGTCCTTCTATGAGTGTCTATGTCCCGGTCTATGTGATGAGGAGGGGGGAGGTAATAGTAGTCAGTCACGTTCAGCTTTACTTGTTCTGTAATGTAGAAGATGTTTTGTTGTTTATCAACTTCTTCAGGTATAATGAGTGATGGGAACATATCCCGGCATTTATATCCACACATCTAGACCTGACACCTTCATCTAATCACCATGGAATGAGTCAGGGCAGATGTTGGCCGTCTATGAACAGGATGGGAGGAGGGGGTTAGGTTTTGTCTGGAGATGGGCTTTAGGGTCAAAACTAGTATATTTCTTGTATAAGTTCTGGATCATCTTCCCCAAAGTAACTCACCTTGTCTCCTTTCCATGATATTTGCTCTGGTTCTAGTGTAAGTTGCTGACCCTCTGAAAGGGACCCATCAAAGTGACCCACAGGCATCGAATCAGTGATATTTCTTCCACCTTTAATTCTTGTAATCCAATTTACAATTTCCAGTGGACTGGGCAGTTCTCCTTTATCATTAAAAATCATGACATTGCCATTCGGATCCTTGTACTGGACTTCTTTTACATAGCGGGACAGCTTAAAAAAATGGCAGAAATGATTATAGGTAACAAGTATATAGAACGTTTAATGATTTTTTGGACTATAGATTGTTTATCTAGTTATATCTCAATCAGAGAAGGTCATCGGGATGAGATGACCTGTTTGCTGAGCACTTATAATCAGATACATTTTATTGGTACTATTTATAAACAATTTTCTTTGTGAATGGGAACATTCCAGAGATAAATCAATAATTCTACCCCTTTACAATACTGCTCAGCCTCATCTAGTTCAGTTTTGGTCACCAATCCTCAGGAAAGATGTTTATGAATTAGAAAGAGTTCAGCAAATGGCAACACAATGAACAAGGAGGACAGAGGATCTCAGCTATGAGGACTGATAGATTATAGGTATTCACTCTGGAGAAGAGGCACTTTACCCTTTAGCCGCCGGGTCCGCAAGTCGTACAGATCTGATGGCAGAGGTATTGCACACAATCTGGAGGCTGCCCTTCTGTGGGTTCGGGAGCTCCATGGCGGGTGCTGGTTGCTGGAGGGGAAAGAGAAGAGTATAGGGGGCTCTGAAGCATTGCCTATGTAATGGAAATTTGTAGGTTCTGTATATAATTGTATTCTATTTTATATGTATTGCACAATGCCCTCACTGTGCACACGGCACTAATAATGTTTTCAGTACATGTTTTGCATTCTTTCAAGTTCTGATTAGAACAAGCCTGCCTATGTAACGCCCCTTGTTACCATAAATGTACAATTGTAATATTAATGTGATACCTACGTAATCATGTGTATAAAAGCCTTCAAATGCGTCATAATAAAGGAGAACGGTTATTTGGAAAGATGCTGAGCGTATCTTTTGTGTCTGTTCCCTACTGCAGTAGTTATTAATTTGGAACCACTAATCAATATGAGGATAGGAGTTGCCTATCATCAAAATATCCATTTCAGGTGGCGAGCCAGCCAGGAGGGGTTATCAGGTGACCCTGAGTATCCGAAACGAGGAGCTTGAGACGATCTGGGAATTTCTGATAATCAGCCGGCTGAGGTAAGCCTTTTGCTTACATTTGAGTTATCAGACTTCCTTGATCGGTAAGGCATTTTCGGGACAAAGGGTACCTATTTTACTCCCCTTAATCGAACTGTATTGATTAGTGGTTATATGTTATGTTGTCACTGTCTACTGTCCATCAGAGTGTTATAGAGAAAGGGAAGAATAGTGCTGTTCACAGAGTATGATGTAGTACATCTGCTAGATAAAGTAGTTTAGAGGCAAGAGGGTATAGGCACACGTAGAGAAGACTGGCCAGTCATTATGGGCATTAAATTAAGTAAGGGAATGATGGGTAAGAGACCCTCAAAAATGCCCAGCGCAAGAGGAGCGCTATATATGAACCGAAGGTGCGGTTCCGCCTATACTGAGCCCCTAGATTAATGGTTAAAGTGGACAGGGATCCACAAAGGGTAACTGGGTTACCACCAAAGTCCATAGGGACAAAGAATCATGCAGAGTATACAGCTAGAGAAACAGCTATTTATGTGAGCAGGATGGATCAAGAGTGACATTAACACTAGACAGAAAGGGACTTTTTGATGTTAAGTTGTGGGATGAATTTGGAGTCAGGCACTACAACTAGTAAAGTCAAGAAACAGTAATGAGAGTTAAAACAGAATCCTTTATATGTTGTCAGAGAGGGAAGATGGGATGAGCACTATGGCTGCCCGTCTGATCATAGAAGGTACAGTAAGTGAAGTATGGAATTACAATACATTGGATGCAAAGGATATCAGAACAAAATAAAGAAAGCAGAAGTTTAAGCAAGGAAGTATTAAAAAAGCGTTAAAAGAAAGTGAGAGAATGATATGCATGTGTTGTGTACAAATGGGAATAATGTAAGCAATTTTAGAGATATATTTGAGTATGTTTGTGAATGCTGGAACCTTTAGTTCGCTCGCTTGTGTCATGTACGCAAATGTGACCCCCACCTTTGTGCTCTCCTCAAAGAATGTAGCTGGCATGAGAGATTGGTGATAAGCTGGAGGACACCATGCCAATTTCAGTTTTTTAGACAAAACATTTATAACAAAATGTGCCGGGTTAACAAATCTAATGATAAACAATGTGATCACAATTATTTTTGAATCTGTTTTCCAGACATGGTAAAATCAAGGTTACATTTAACCATGTCTTACACTAATTGAATATCTTTTGATAGTGGAAACAGTGCATTTAAAAAAAAAAGAGAGAGAAATTGAGTAAAATTAAGTAATATGTCCCCCTTTAAGGACATTTATCTGTGCATACATGTTAGTGTGTGATATTGAAATTATCATATGAGTATTAATTTCTAATATGAGTTTAACAATTTTATTAAGAAATATAGAAATATTGAAACGGGTTTAGACAACCTTTGGTTGGAAATGAAATCCAGGTTAATGGGGAAATTGGTAAAAAAAGGAATTAGTTTAGATTAAGATAACAATTTTGTAATTTTACATTTATTGAGTGGAAAGGAAAAATATTAAGATGAGGTTGTTAATTTGAATACAGCTGCAATAATGTTTAACAAAGCCAAGATGGATGGGATACATAGGAAGTTTTTCTACAGAAATGAAATCTTAAAGTCTGATAATAACTTAATGTGCAGTCCATATTGTGAGAGTAATAATAACATTTAAATATAACAGACCCATCACATCAAGTCCACACACCCTGTTAGGATAGCTGCTGCCTGCAGCCAGTTGGTTTATAGTTTTTGATGGCCGAGTGCTTTCTGGTCCGTCATACATATTGTTGGTCCTTTTGTTTTTATGTATTTTTATTTTTGAAATCCAAAGCAGAATGTGTGGATTGTGAAATGTTGTGCCCCTTTTCCTTGTAAGTGCAGTGGGTATAAGTAGAAGAATATTTTGGATTTATGGACATCTCTGCATGTCCGCAGGGTATTCTTATCATTTATTATAATATTGCTAGGAAAAAGTTGTCTTTTTGAAACATGAAACAGGAGTTCTTACACAATAAGCATGATAGGAAAAAGCTATTGTTATATTTATGCAAGCTGGACCCAGTAATGAAGGGTTCACTCCGATTTATCAGAGCTGTAGCTTTATGCAAAATTGCTATTAGACAAAGTTACAGATATTATTTTGGTTGAATATTTAATTTTTAATAGTCCGACATTCTGCACAGCAAATATATAGCTAAGTGTTTGTCTAATGAAAGGTTCAAACTATGAATTTGTTTTGTGTGTTTATGTACAAATCTAACAATGAAAAATGAGTACATTTGAATCCAGCCACCTTATTGCCTCTATTGGAGGAGGCTGGAGACAAAGAAAAAGCACATGTGTTAAATTGATGACATAGGAATCAGCTGCTGTGAGCCCAGTGCAGGACACACTCCCTGAAGACCCGAGTATTTACTTTTTTGTAGTGTTATTCCTGGTTTTATACCGAGGATGAAGTTTATCACCCAGAAGGATTCCCTGTATTCAGAGTCATTGGATCCTTTTTCCCCATCTCAAGAAGCAGAGCTCCATGTTTTAGAAAAGCCTGTGAGCTATAAAAAGAGTATATATTTATATAGATAGTAAAGATATAGAGAGCTTTTGGTTCCATTTGAAGGGCCAGAAGTTTGTTTTTACTTCGGCAGGTAAACCAATCAAGCATGCCAAGTTAATTTGATTGGCTGTTTTCAGCCTTCCAGGTTCTTGCTGAGGTAGCCATACTAACAGTAAAACTCACATATGGAAGCAGACCAGGCGACTCTAAGGATGCTGTATTTACAGACCCGGACACTTGCTGGGTCTGTGCAACTCACAGATTTCACCCGAGTTCTGGCCCAGTATAGCTGGGATTAATAATTCAACTTTAAGGACCCCAGAACGAGAAGCACAAGTGGTCCACAGAGGGCAACTTCTTACGAAACAGGACTTTGGAAAAGGTGATCATTTATGTCTGCCAGACACTCTTTTCCCTCCACCTTGACACATGGACCGTGTCATCAGTCACAAGTAGTTATGGCTGCCTTAGTAAATGAGCGTGGGATAGAGCCAGGGTTCTCCACAGTTGTTTTTATAACATACCACTTCTTGTTTTACCTGTTACCAAAGGTGTTACCAAAAGATGAACATCCCCTCCAGAGATAGCAAAAAGATACATCCAGATGCCCAAGTCAGGATCTTACGAGTATGTATTTTGTTTGTATGGACATGTTTTCTGGATGTCCAGTGGCAAATGCTACTGCAAAGCCCACAGTAAAAAAGTGTTATCAGAAGTAGTTTGTAAGTACAGAGTGCAGAATCTACAGAGAGTAACAGAGGAAATCATTTTTATAAGAGAGTCCTTATTAGAAGTTTTGAGGTTTTATTTTTACACCCCCTACTGTCTACAATGTAGCGGACAAAGTAGAGTAAGAAACTAGAAAACTTTTGCCTGAATGTTTTATTATATTTTATCAAGCCCGTAGGGGGATGTTGGACTCTCTCCCTATGGGATTTGGTTTGGGAGTGTGTTACTCACTTGCTTATATTTTGTCTCAGCAGCTGAAGTCCTCCATTCGGATCTCACAGAGAATGTTGCTGATTTTTTAAGGTTTTTGACAAACTCATTTATGTGTTTTCTCCCCAATTCCAGATCCTAAAAGTTTGGAAGGATCTAAAACTAAAGCCAGTTGACTTGTGGATTGTTAAGAGACATTTATATATAAGGAGATGTTTGGAGACTCAATACAGCATCTATTTCATGTACAGTTTTGCAAAACTTGAAGGAAAAGTGACCTGGATCTACACCAGACACTGCAAAAATGACTAAATGAAAGATATCTCTGTGTTTGATTTGTTTCCTTCTTGCGATCACAGTCTAGGGCAATTTTTGATTCAATTACTTTAATTGTAAGGGAAATATATATTTGAAAAGTAGTTTAGCCATGTTGAAGTCATATTTGTCTTTTGTACCTCCATTTTATGTAGAATCATCTGTGTTTACATATGCTGATAAGTCAGCATACCAGCAATTAAGCTAGAAGGCCATTCTGGCCACAGGAGTGTACAGCCAGTACTCTGTAAATATGTATTTGTTTTTCACAGTGAAAAGTCGTTTTGTAATGAAAAAAGCTGCTAAGCATGTGGAGGTTCCAGGTTAAAGGTGATAGCAGGTATGGTTAGTGATCAAAATATTGATCAAAAGAGAGGAGACTGTAATGGAAATTTGTAGGTTCTGTATATAATTGTATTCTATTTTATATGTATTGCACAATGCCCTCACTGTGCACACGGCACTAATAATGTTTTCAGTACATGTTTTGCATTCTTTCAAGTTCTGATTAGAACAAGCCTGCCTATGTAACGCCCCTTGTTACCATAAATGTACAATTGTAATATTAATGTGATACCTACGTAATCATGTGTATAAAAGCCTTCAAATGCGTCATAATAAAGGAGAACGGTTATTTGGAAAGATGCGGAGTGTATCTTTTGTGTCTGTTCCCTACTGCAGTAGTTATTAATTTGGAACCACTAATCAATATGAGGATAGGAGTTGCCTATCATCAAAATATCCATTTCACCTATATAAGATATAGGGTACTGAAGTTTGACGCCATTTCACAGGCACACAAAAATATAAGGTTTGGCATGTTGGGTATCTATTTACTCATGAAACCTTGTCTTTTATATTTTACCATTGTGTTCGTTTGGCCTAAAACTCACGTTGGTGTGACTTACGGAGCTTTGCAGGGCAAGTGCGCAGGAAGTGTCCCGGTTCTCCGCAGTACAAACAGAGGTTCCCTGTCCCGACGACGTTGGCGTTCTTCAGGTGTCAGGGGAAGGTCTAAGTAAGCTCAACTGCATGGGTTCGGGAGAGTCCTGGTTCACTGCGGTGGGGTTAGAAGAGGCTGGATAGGAGGAGCTAGGTACCCGGGGTAGCATCCACACTGGATGAGGGGTTGCTGAGGAGCGTTCCAAACGACGTTCTCTTATGCGTCTGTCAATTTGGATAGACAAATCCACTAGAGCTTCCAAAGTCTCAGGGATGCCCACTCGGGCTAGCTCGTCCTTCAGGGATTCCGAGAGACCCATACGGAATTGGTGACGAAGTGCTGCATTATTCCAGTTTGTGTCAGCACTCCAAGTCTGAACTCCGATACATAGTCTTCCACGGGTCTGCGGCCTTGCTGCAGTGTGTGCAAGGCTGCTTCAGCGGTAGCAGTTAATTGTGGGTCTTCATATAGCCGGGACATGGCCTGAAAGAAGGTGCTCAGAGTATCGAGACAGGGATCCTTCTTCTCCAATAGACGATGAGCCCAGGACTGGGGTTCACCTGTCATCAGGGAGATGACATATCCCACTTTGGTGGATTCAAGGGAGAAGGTCCTTGGTTGAAGGGCAAAGAAAAGCTCACAGGAGTTGTGGAAAGCCCTGAATCTTCCCGGGTGGCCTGCGAATCTTTCGGGTGTGGGTACCCTAGGTTCTGGTGGCAACATCACCACGGAAGGTGCAACAGGGATCCTGGTGACAGTCGATGAGAAAGCACACAGGGCCTGGACACGTTCCTCCAATTGGCTATAGCCTTCTTGTAGATTCTTCACCGCTTGGGTAAGTCCTGCAAGATGGCGGCAGAGCTCGTCCATAGGAGAGGCTCCCTGCGTGGGCTCGGACATGGCTGTCCAGTACTGTCACGTACCTGGTGGAGGGAGCCCAGAATGCAGTGAGCGTCCTCTCGTAAGCCTCTGGCTCGGGAATCCCTGGAAGTGGGGATAGGAATTCTAGAGTTCAGAGGGCACAAGTGCCGAGCTAGTGAAGAGTAGAACTGGCCCTGGAGCTGAAAGCAGACAACGGCAGGCACAGGTGGTCAGCCTGGAACGGCTGGTAGGCAGGCAGCAGCCGGCAGCGGGCACAGGTGGTCAGACTGGAACAGCTGGCAGGCAGGCAGCAGACAACAGCAGGCACCGGTGGTCGGACTGGAACAGCTGGCAGGCAGGCAGCAGACAACAGCAGGCACAGGTGGTCAGACTGGAACAGCTGGCAGAAGAAGCGAGGTCAAGGTACAAGCCGGGTTGGTAACAGGCGGGCAGCAACGGTACATAGGAGAAGGCAGAAGCGTGGTCAAATAGTCCGAAGGTCAAAGGCTGGCAGCAAGCAGGCGTCGTCAGGAACAGGCCGGGTAACAAGGAACAGGAACAATCAGGTAAGCAGGAGACAGAGCAACCGGACACGCTGTAGACTGGACAGCACAGAGGCACTGTAACAGATTCCTTAAGTAGCCCTTTGGGCGCCAAGAGCAGTCGCACGGCGTGCCTGCGCGCGCCCTCGTGAAACCGTGCAGCCGTTCGTGACCCCGCACACCCGCGTGCGCCCGTTCGTACCATCGTGCACCCGCGTGCGCCCGTTCGTACCATCGCGCACCCGCGTGCGCCCGTTCGCAACATCGCGCACCCGCGTGCGCCCGTTCGTACCTACACGCACCCGCGTGCGTCCGTTCATGCCAACGCGTGCCCATGGATACCTGTTAACTCTCAACGAGGGGATTCCATGGGTAGGCCTTCCATAAGCCACTGGATTCCGGAGACGACCATGACACACTCACTGGATGGACTAGTGTCTTTATTCAACCTTACTGACTATGAAACTATGTAACTATGTATCTATATGGAAGGGTCCATTGGTTGGTCAGAAAAAGATCTATGTGTGTATAGGTGTGGTGGACTGGGGAGAAGAACGTATAATCTTTTTCGGTGTTGTGGTGGCATCTTCAGATGTCATACAGATTGCCTTTATGGAGAAATACGTTCAGAGAACAGGGTTTATGTTTAGCTTTGGTGGATGAATCGATCGTAGGATCTCCTACTGTGTTAAAATCCCCACCAATAATTAAGGAGCCTTGTTGGCAAGAAGATATTTCCTTTAGCACTTTTTTTAGGAAAGCAATCTGCCTGACATTTGGGGTGTATACATTTACCAAAGTATATCAATTCTTAGAAGGACAGAGAGGCCAATCTGTACCAAAGACCTGAAGAGCTGAACTGTATGTTGTCTACTGGGCGCTCGGGTTCGGCACATCACAAATCTGGTGGACAGATTACTGGGAGGGGCTGGAGAAGACCCAGCTGTCATGGTGCACATTGGCACCCATGACAAAGTCAGAGGCAGATGGAGTGTCCTAAAGAATGATTTTAGGGAATTGGGAGCTAAATTGAGGAAAAGGACCTCCAAGGTGATATTCTCAGGAATACTACCGGTACATCGAGCCACACCAGAAAGGCAGAGGGAGATTAGCGAAGTAAACAAGTGGCTGAAGAGCTGGTATAGTAAGGAAGGGTTTGGGTTCCTGGAGGATTGGGATGACTTCTCAGTCGATAACCGGTACTATAGAAGGGACAGACTGCACCTAAATGAGGAGGGTGCAGATCAGCTGGGAATAAGGATGGCCAAAAAGTTAGAGGGTTTTTAAACTAGGCAATGGGGGGAGGGTCCAGAGATAGAGATAGTCAGTGTGGAACATATTCCAGAGGGTAAGATTAGGGGCATTAGTGGTAAGGTAACCAAAGCACATAAACCCAAGGTAAGTATAGTAGCAAGTCCTAGTTGCAATCTTGGAACACCCAAGAGGATAGTATGTGACCGATCAAAATATATTAATGTATTAAAATGTTTGTTCACCGATGCTAGAAGTCTGCCAAGCAAAATAGGTGAGTCGGAAGCTCTGGTGCATCAGGAGAGCTATGATGTAATCGGTATTGCTGAAACTTGGTTTCATTCCTCACATGACTGGGCTATTAATATTCCTGGCTGTGCACTTTTTCGGAAAGACAGAGAAAAAGGAAAGGTGGAGGTGTCTGTATGTGAGAAGTGATCTCAAAGCGAGTAAGAAAGAGGACCTGGTGGATGGAGAGTGCAAAGACTCTGAAGCATTATGGGTGGAACTGCATACAGATATGCGTAGTTCAAACTTAATCATTGGAGTTTGTTATAGACCACCCAATGTTAATGAGGAGGTGGAGACTCAGCTCCTTGCACAGATAGAAAGGGTTGCAAGGGCTGGGACAGTGATAATAATGGGGGATTTTAACTACCCAGAAATTGACTGGAGTAATGGCACTGCTGGGACAATTAAAGGGCAAAAATGTATAAACCTATTACAGGACAATTTTATGGTCCAGTTTACTGAGGCCCCAACTATGAATGATGCTCTGTTGGACCTGCTAATCTTAAACCATGCAGAGTGTATTAATAATGTTCAGATAAAGGAGCACCTGGGTAGCAGTGACCATAACATGATTTAATTTGATGTTAGCAAAAATCACATACGGGAAAGATAAAAGCACTTAATTTCAAGAGAGAAAATTTTCCAAGGACGAGGGCTGCTCTCCAGGACTTAGACTGGGAGAGAATATTGGCATCAATGAGCACACTGCAAAGTATATTCCCATGGGCAATAAGTTTAAAAGGCTAAAAATAAAACCTATGTGGCTCAAGGCCAAGGTTAAAAAAAGCTATAAACTATAAGAAAAGAGCTTTTAAAAAATATAAAAATGAAGGAACACTAGTGTCATTTAAATGTTACAAAGAATATAACAGAATATGTAAAAAGGAAATCAAGGATGCAAAAATTCAAAACGAAAGACAGATTGCAAAAGATAGTAGGAGAAACCCCCAAAAAATCTTCAAATATATTAATAGTAAAAAGGTCAAGTCATGCCTACATGCTCAGACTTGACCTTTTTACTATTAATATATTTGAATTTTGGGGGGTTTACAAAATAATCTGGAGTGGGTGACTGGGGACAAAAAGAAGACTAATTTATTAAATACTTTCTTCAGCTCTGTGTATACAAATGAGCATGGGGGAGCTCATGTCCATAATGGGGGTGGTAGTGACACAGCCCCAAATCCACAATGGCTCAAAAGTGATATGACCCAGAAATATTTGGACAGAATAAAGGTGGATAAAGCACCTGGACCTGATGGCATCCACCCACGGATCCTAAAAGAATTGAGCTCTGTAATTTCAAAGCCATTGCATCTAATTTTTAGGTACTCATTAATGACAGGAATAGTACCACTGGATTGGCGCAGGGCCAATATGCTGCCTATATTTAAAAAGGGAACAAAGTCTTTACCAAGTAACTATAGACCTGTTAGTTTAACTTCTATAGTTGGAAAGATACTGGAGGGATTAATAAAAGACCACATAGATGAGTTCTTGCAGGAAAAATATTTTAAGCAACAGGCAGCATGGATTCACGAAAGACAGAAGTTGTCAGACAAACCTGATTTCTTTTTATGAGGAGCTAAGTAAAACCTTGGACAGAGGGGTGGCGGTGGATGTGGTATACTTGGACAGAGGGGTGGCAGTGGACGTGGTATACTTGGACAGAGGGGGGGTGGTGGACGTGGTATACTTGGATTTTGCAAAAGCGTTTGATACAGTTCCGCACGCACGGCTCATGTGTAAGGTAAAGTCTACAGGTTTGGAAATATCAGTTTGTAAATAGATAGAAAATAGGCTAAAAGACAGAATTCAGAGAGTCGTGGTTAATGATTCTTACTCTGAATGGTCTAAGGTTATCAGTGGTGTACCCCAAGGTTCAGTTCTGGGACCTTTACTTTTTAATATCTTTATAAATGATATTGGGTCTGGGATCAAAAGTAACATTTCCGTCTTTGCAGATGACACCAAGCTATGCAGTCGAATAACGTCCTTACAGAATGTCTCTAATTTACAAGCCGACCTCAATGCTCTGTCTAATTGGGCTCCTATGTGGCAGATGAGGTTTAATGTTGAAAAATTTAAAGTTATGCACTTGGGTGCTAAGAATATGCATGCATCATGCACTTTAGGGGGAGTACAACTGGGGGGATCCATAGTGGAGAATGATCTGGGGGTTTTGGTAGATCATGAGCTCAATAATAGCATGCAATGCAGAGAGATATCATTTTGCCCCTGTTTAAATCATTAGTAAAACCTCATCTGGAATATGCAGTTCAGTTTTGGGCGCCAGTTCTGAAAAAGGATATTAGGGAACTGGAGAAAGTGCAGAGAAGGGCAACCAAACTGATAAGAGGCATGGAGTAGCTCAGCTATGAGGAAAGATTAGAGGAACTGAATTTATTCACTCTTGATAAGAGGAGATGTCACGTACCTGGTATAGGAGCCCAGAATGCAGGGAGCGGCTTCTCGTAAGCCTCTGGCTCGAGAACCCCTGGTAGTGGAAACAGGGACTCAAGAGTTCAGAGGGCACAAGTGCCAAGCAGCTGTAGGACTGGGCTGGACCTTTGGAGAAGCAGAAGTACCACAGGAGTGCAGAATCAGCAGGCAGCAGGTGATGCACGGGAACTTGGCAGGGACACTGGAGCAGCTGACAGTGGGGAGGTGTCCTGTAGTATGGCAGAGGGCTGGAACAGCAGGTGACAGAAGGCACTCAGCAGTCAGGCTGGAACAGCAGGTGGCAGAAGGCACTCAGCAGTCAGGCTGGAACAGCAGATGGCAGAAGGCACTCAGCAGTCAGGCTGGAACAGCAGGTGGCAGAAGGCACTCAGCAGTCAGGCTGGAACAGCAGGTGGCAGAAGGCACTCTGCAGTCAGGCTGGAACAGCAGGTGGCAGAAGGCACTCAGCAGTCAGGCTGGAACAGCAGGTGGCAGAAGGCACTCAGAAGTCAGGCTGGAATAGCAGGTGGCAGCAGGCGCTCAGCAGTCAGGCTGGAACAGCAGGTGGCAGAAGGCACTCAGCAGTCAGGCTGGAACAGCAGGTGGCAGCAGGCACTCAGCAGCAGGCTGGAACAGCAAGAGGCAGAAGGGTAGTCGAGGTACAAGCCGGGTTGGTAACAGACGGGCAGCAACAGTTCCAAGGAAGAGGCAAAAGCGTAGTCAGACAAGCCGAGGGTTGGAGGCAGGCAGCAAACAGACATCGTCAGGAACAGGCCGGGTAAACAGGAATCAAGGTCAACTAGGTAGCAGATAGCAGGATCACAGGACACACTGTAGACTGGACAGCAAGGAGGCACAGTGACAGACAGCAAGGTGGCGGCAGAGCTCGTCCATAGGAGAGGCTCCCTGCGTGGGCTCGGACATGGCTGTCCAGTACTGTCACGTACCTGGTATAGGAGCCCAGAATGCAGGGAGCGGCCTCTTGTAAGCCTCTGGCTCGAGAACCCCTGGTAGTGGAAACAGGGACTCAAGTGTTCAGAGGGCACAAGTACCAAGCAGGTGTAGGACTGGGCCGGACCTTTGGAGAAGCAGAAGTACCACAGGAGCGCAGGATCAGCAGGCAGCAGGTGATGCACGGGAACTTGGCAGGGACACTGGAGTGGCTGACAGCGAGGAGGTGTCCTGTAGTACGGAAGGGGGCTGGAACAGCAGGTGGCAGAAGGCACTCAGCAGTCAAGCTGGAACAACAGGTGGCAGAAGGGTAGTCGAGGTACAAGCCGGGTCGGTAACAGACGGGCAGCAACAGTTCCAAGGAAGAGGTAAAAGCATAGTCAGACAAGCCGAGGGTCGGAGGCAGGCAGCAAACAGACGTCAGGAACAGGCCGGGTAAACAGGAATCAAGATCAACTAGGTAGCAGATAGCAGGATCACAGGACACGCTGTAGACTGGACAGCAAGGAGGCACAGTGACAGATTCCCTCAAGTAGCCTTCTGGGCGCCAAAAACGGTCGCACGGCACGTCTGCACGCACCCGCGTGTAACCGTGCACCCGTTCGTGACCTTGCGCACCCGCGCGAACGGGCGCACACGCGTGTGCGTTGGTACGAACGGGCACACGTGTGTGCACGTTGACGCGAACGGCTGCATGCGGGTGCGCGATGACACGAACGGACGCACACGGGTGCGCGATGATACGAACGGGCGCACGTTGGATACTGCTTGTTATTAGCATGGGGATTCTGTTGGCAGGTCTCCCATATACCACTGGATTACCAGGACGACCATGACAGGAGATTAAGGCGGGATATGATCAACATGTAGAATTATATAAGGGGTCCATATAGTGAACTTGGTGTTGAGTTATTCACTTTACAGTCAACAAAGAGGACAAGGGGGCGCTCTTTATGTCTAGAGGAAAAGAGATTTCATCTCCAAATACAGAAAGGTTTCTTCACAGTAAGAGCTGTGAAAATGTGGAAAAGACTCCCTGCAGAGGTGGTTCTGGCCAGCTCAGTAGATTGCTTTAAGAAAGACCTGGATTATTTCCTAAGTGTACATAATATAACTGGGTACATTTATAGGTAAAGTTGATCCGGGGAAAATCCGATGGCCTTTCGGGGGATCAGGAAGGATTTTTTTCCCCTGCTTTAGCAAATTGGATCATGCTCTGCTGGAGTTTTTTGCCTTCCTCTGGATCAGGGGTCTCAAACTGGCAGCCCTCCAGCTGTTGCAAAACTACAAGTCCCATGAGGCATTGCAAAGCTGACAGTTGCAAGCATGACTCTCACAGGCAGAGGCATGATGGGACTTGTAGTTTTGCAACAGCTGGAGGGAAACCAGTTTGAGACCCCTGCTCTGGATCAACTGTGGGTATAGAATTGGGTATATGGGATTGTATGAGATTTTTTTTGTGTGGTTTAACTAGATGGACTTGTGTCTTTTTTCAACCTGACTAACTATGTAACTATGTATATAATGCATTATTAATGTTACATACTAGGATAAGAAAGCGTCCATTGATGTCATCCTGTAGCGAGATAAGTTGAAAGTTCAGAGAGTCTGCAATAGCAATGAGAACTCCAGCTTTTTTCTTTTCAGAGTTTGCGGTAAAAACCAGGGTAAAGTTTTTCAAATAGAGCTGAGGCGCTTTATTTTTTGCAAAATGAATCTCTTGTATGAAAAGGATGTCTCCGTGAAGTGATCTGACTTCATTGTTCAAAGCTTTCCTGTTAAATGGGCTATTAAGGCCGCCCACATTTAAAGAAATTAGCTTAAGAGCCATGGGAAAGTAGTAGGCAGCTGATAATGTTGCTGCTTTTTACATGAGGTATGGAAGGTGCGCTGGTATCAACATATTTGAACCTTGCTATATAAATGTCAAACAAAGAGTCTCTATAAGGTCGTACCTGCAAAGATCTCAGCCGCGTTGGATACATTAGCATTCTAGATAGTACCTTTATAAAGAGGTTAGGTGCATGGAAAATCTGTAGGAAGATGAACAAGGGGTAAAAAATAAAAAAAACATCTGGAAAAAAGCCCAGAAACCATGTGCAACTCAGCTGTTGCAATTTTGTGGGGGCAACGATTTCAGAAAGGGTTGAACAGGAACAAATCACAAACAATTGTTTATGTAAGGTCAGTTGACCTAAGAAGGAGGCAAGGACAGTGCATGTCTCTGTTCTGATCCGGACTTGGGTTTGCTGTATATCCGGCATTTATTCAGACCAGTCCATTGTCACTTTAGCTGGCGGGGGTTTATCTGGGATGGTAGCATCAGGTGGTAAAATCTTCCATTCCTTTAGCAGCCTAAGGCCCTTCTCTAGAGGGTGTACTGCATATGTCTTGTGTTGCTTTTTAATCAGCAGTTTAGTGGGCCGGCCCCACTGATATGGTATGCCATGATTACGAAGTGCTTTAGTTAGCGTGATAAATTGCTTCCTAGTGTGAATGGTAGCTGCTGAAAGATCCGTAAATAGGGTAATTCCAGTGAATTATCAGATAATGTGGGTTTTTCTTTGATGTAAAAAAAGTGAATCCTGGCCAGGACGTCTCTTGGGATTGTGTCCGCCATGAAGGGTGGTTTGGGTATGCGATGGGCCCTGTCGATTATAAGATCAGCGTTTCCAGCTTCAGGCAGCAATCCTGACATTAGTTGGTGTAGGAAATTATTCAGCTGGGAATCAGTGACATTTTCTGGGATGCCTCTAAATTTTATATTATTACACCTCGATCTGTCCTCTAGATCGTCGAGTTTGGCGTAAATTTTTTGGATTTCAGTGTCATGTTCATTGTATGAATTGATCAGTTCATTGTGTGCATGACACACATTTCCAATTTTTTTCCTCTGCTTGGGACACCTTGGATAGTTGTTGTGACACCTGCTAGCATTCTCGACATGTCAGCGTGAAAGGAGCTGCATAGAGACATTAGCATGTCTTTCATGTCTGTCATGGAGGCGGGCTGTGAGGATACTGGGAAGTCCTCTAATAATGTTGTGGAGGGAGGGTAAGCTGCATTTGGGAAGGAAGGGTGAGGTAAGAGGGCTACCTCTTCTCCCTGCTTACTTTTCTTGCTTTTAGTTGGGCTGCATGTAGTGGGGCTATCCGGTGGTGTTGACTCACCTTGTTGTAGTGATGGAGAGCCTGAGCCCATGATGCCCGCCTACAGTGCGTTCTGTGCTGTGTCCACTTGGCTGGATGCCAGCGGATTATAGCGGGATCCACCGCCATCTTGCCGGCCTGGAGCGGGAGAATAAGACAGATAGAAGTCCGTCAGTTTTTGTGGTCCTGAGCGGGCATTCAGTCGCATTGTCATGTCGGTGGCTGTGACAGGAGCAGCATGGTATGTCTCCGGTGGCTGTGTCAGGTTCCGGTATGCTGTGAGTGTAGCTTCTTTGCACTTTGTCCTTGGAGCTCTTTCACTCAGCGTCCATCACGGTCCGTGCTCAGCCACACCCCCATCAGGGTCTCATTAAAGGGAACCTGTCCAAAAATATTATCACATAGGGGACTCGTGTCTTCTATACACATACTCCAATCAAATCCATGCACTTTAACCCCTCACAATACATATATATGAGCCTCCCCCCACCCCCTCATACACACATATACAAAAATAAACACAGATGGGAGGGGCGCCTGCACACTAATGCTTTAAATTTTCTGCTCATGTTATTAACACACATGCTGGAGTGAGAACAATAATTTTAGACCAGTTATCAGTTATCTGGTATCAGTGGATCATGGGTGCAATGTCAGGCTCCTGCAGACAAGTCCTTCAGCCTTCTGACCATACATCTGTACAGGCTTTTTGTTAGAAAGCTGGAGGACTTGTGAATGGACTACAAGTGTACTGATCAGCATAAACACAGTCCATCAATACTTCAATTGTGTCTGCCACGATGGAAGACAGCACTTGTAGTTTATTCATTCTCAGATTTATGTGAATTAATACCATGGCTGTGTGGGCAAAGCTGGTTTTTAATGTGGCTGCAGTTTTGGGGGAGAGGAACCCCCTACCCACTGACATGGGGGGTAGGAGAACATGTGCTGGAACATTTTACACCCTAAATACTGATGTGCCATGTAACATGTTCCAAAAGGTGAACTTAAACATTACCTATGGAAAAGTGACGGTACTAAAGTTTGTTAACATTTCAGAGGTGCCGTTCATTTTAAGGCTTGACATACTGGCTATCTATTCATTCAGTGCATCCTCATCTTTTATATTTTGCCAAATAATTGGGTAATATATTACATTTGTGTGCCCTAAAATGAATTTTGTGTATCTTTTACTGAAAACAAAAGATTACATTTGGTAAACCATTGCACTAATATCATGTGACAGAAAAAGATGATACAGCAAGCATTGTTTCTCCAGGGTCTCTGCTTTCCGAAAATATACTGTATACTGTTTAGGGGTTTTATATAATCTTAGGCCTAAAATGATTTTTTTAACATGGGTGCAAAAAAAAATTAAAAAACAGCATCCCGGAGTGAAAGGGTTAAACACCTCTAAACTAAACATGAACCTGAACTGGGTGTAATTTTTGTCTGGGCACATTGTGTTCCAGTACTGAACTGACCGAGTATAAAAAGATACGAGGAAACTTTCATTGGACGCTCTCACCTTATACTTTAGTGTGTGGGGATTTATTTCAGATTTTTTGTCATTTATTTTATAAGAGAAATCCATGTCATGTAATGCTTGAGCCAAAATGTAGACTGAGATATACACTTTATAGGATGTTTTCTCATCAGGATAATATAAACCAAGTGGACGTGTCTCCAAACTGCAGTTCCTAAGAGGAAGTCTATTTGTGAGTCTATGAAGGAGATTTTTTATTTGGTTTTTTGAAAAGCATTGATATGCAGATATGAGAATATCCTCCATCAGGGGGTCATTTGGGCGGCTGGATGGATAAATACTATAAAAATATTCCAGCATTCCCTTTATGTAGAGATTGGGGAACGTAAACACCAAGCTGCAGTTACTGAAAATACAAAATAGTTCACTCATTGACCAAGAATCTGGTAGAATAAATGTTTTCTTTGTGTAACAAGGGACATTATTATACAAAAAGATGTAATAAATAATACTAAATGATCCAGAAATAATAAGAACTTCCGTAGTTGAGGTCTGCAGCTCTGGAGGAATTTTATCCCAATTATTTATAGACATCAGAATCTTGAATTCAATACAAATTCCATGATTAGATAAATGTTTGCTGAGTTGTCGGATCTCCCTCTCTCCATATTCATCATCAGATGTGAGGATCCCGACCCAGTTCCATTTCAACCTTTCCAGTAACTTAGCTATGGCCACATATTGCATCTCATCATCCGGAACTGTCCGGAAAAAGTTTGGATACATCTTTCTATCACTCAATAAAGTATCTCGGGCTCCATAACTAATCTAGAAAGAAAGAAAACAGTCTGTACCGGCCCATAATGCACTGCAGGAGCGCCGTGCATTGCTGTATGATGATTGGCCAGAGCGTGCACCATGACTTGCATGCTTTGGCCAATCACAGCTCCCTCAAATAAGAGAGCCATAATTGGCCAAAGGCGCCTTTGGCCAATCATGGCTAAGGGGGACTAAGTCAATGGCCCACACTATATAAGGCCGCCTGCACATCGGCCTTGTGTAGTGTGTCGTTGGTGTGGACGGAGTGAGAGTGTCATTTAGATTGAGCAGGCAGGCAGATTATTCAGTCAGCTGCAGTGTATTTAACATATATATATATATATATATATATATATATATATATATATATATATATATATATATATATATATATATATATATATATATCCACTGTATTCTAGTCTAGGAAAGTCTATATCTGACTGCAGGGCGTTCCTGGTGTACGTTTTCAAATACACTTTCAGGCAGGCAGTTGATTCAGTGATCTGCAGTGCATTAAATACATATACAGTCTCCTATATCTGGTGGTGCTTTGCTAATAAAATTTTACAGCATGGCTGGAAGGCCACCAAGGTGAGGCAGATGCTCACAGGCCACTAAAAGTGGGCAAGCAGTCTCTGTGTCTACAGACAACAGTGCTGGTCGTGGACACGGTGAATTCTCAAGACGTGGCTGTGGGGCACGCTTGTCCTTTTTGGATAACTAAGCCGTCCTCATACTCCTCATCCTCTGTCACCCAGGCTCAAAGCAGGTTACCTGCAAATACAGCTGCCAAAATGGCCTATTCCATCGACTCAATGTCATCAGTCACTCATTTCCTAGCCACAACATCATGCTCGGTCCCAGCCATCCACATGCTCATTAGCTGAATCTTAGCTTAACTACATTGCTATCACTCCAACTGCTGCCTTTTCAGCTGGTAGACTCTGCCCCCTTTCATGAATTTGTGGAATGTGCGGTACCTCAGTGGCAGGTTCCCAAACGCCATTTCTTTTCACTGAAAATTATTAATTGAATATTGTTTTATTCTATTCTATTTTTGAATTTTGTACGTGCCATGAAAGTCCAAAAAATAGGGGGTTCTTCTCCCTTTTTCTCTTTCTTTTCACAGAAGTTCATTCCAGCTCTCTACCAGCATGTGGAAGGCAATGTCTTGGCCTCATTGGACAGGGAGGTCAGTGGTAAGGTGCATATAGCCACTGACTCATGGTCCGGCAGGCATGGACAGGGATGTTACTTTTCTTTCATGGTGCACTGGGTAACACTGCTGGCAGCTGGGAAGGATGCAGGACAAGGTACAGTATTGTTGGAGATTGTTCTGCCATCACGCCTTCAACATGCTAGTAGTGGCGGCGTGGCTTGGACATGGCGGAGTGAAGAAGCCTCTGATTTGAGCTCCTGGTTCTCGACCCGCCAAAGTTGCCTAATTTACCACTGTAATGCTCCTATGTGCATGAAATTACCTTCCGGAGAAGGAGGAAGACTAGAGGCATTGCGGCAGCTAATCCAGCGGCTTCGATCAGCCGATACCTCCGTCATCCAGACCAGACAGCTGCGGCTCAGGCGGAGACACGTGGCGGACAGAGGCCGGTAGAGCTACCCTCCACAGGCATGGCCGCTTCTCAGAGCCAAGTACTGTCATCCTTGGAGGGAATACCGTCGCTTCTGGCACCTGCACCGGACAGCCCGAGCAGATCCACGGCATTGAGGGGGCCGGGACAGGCCGATATCAGGACACTGCTCCTGGCACTACCAACACAGGCCGACATGAGGCCCTGGTGCTGTGGATGGAGGAGAAGCACCACAAAGATTTCACGGAGCTCCGCTCGGAGGTTAACACCCTGGACGCTAGGCTTACCACAGAGGAATCAGAGGTGAGCTCACTGGGGACTCGGGTCGCTAAGCTAGAGAGAGATCAGGCAGCTTTTCAAGAGCACATGGTGGAACTGCAGCTCCAAGCCGAAGATTTTGAAAATCGCAGCTGCCGCAACAATCTCCGGATTCGAGGGTTGCCAGAGGCAACCGGCCCTGAGAATCTCCAAGAGACAGTTCTGGCAATCCTCCAGCAGGTCCTGAGCCCTGATCCTCCCTCCAACATGGAATTTGATTGAGTGCATGGGACCAAGATCGCAAGACCCTGAGCTCCCTAGAGACATGATATGCCATCTCCACTGATACTCTCGGAAAGATCAGGTCCTCTGGGCGGCATGGTCTAGAGGCCAGATTGAGTTTGATGGAGCTTCAATCTCTATAATTCCTGATATCTCCGGGGCCACTTTGCAGCGTCAGGCTATACTTAAGCCCCTACTCGAGAAACTAAGAAGAGCCAAGCTGCCCTACCGCTGGGGTTTCCCGCTACAGCTGATGATCCATAAGGGTAATTCCTCCTTCACCATGCGGCGCCATACAGACCTTCTGTATTTATTTGCCTTCTTGAATATGAATCCATTTCCTCTACTTGACTTTCTGACACCACTTCCGACCAGGGAAGCCAGCTCTGCTTTTCGAACCCAGGGAGTTGGACTGCCACATAGGAGGGGAGACCAGCAACCCATAGGAGCCAGATCACATGAAATGTGAATGTCCATCGCTACTAGAAAGACAATTCTCATCTCAGGTATGCCTGTATCTCACTTAGAACATTTTCCCCATGTGTGTTTTGGCCAGGATGCAAGTGCCCACTGGTCCCCAGCCGGGAGAGTGTTGCCATCCCTTCCCACAGCAGTTCATGGAGTCCACATCCCTGATGGGGTCGGACGACGGAGGCCGGGGTGGAGGCATATGCCTCCGGCTTACCGGTCATGGGGAGAGAGGGTGGGGCCCCTTTGATACATGCGGATGGAGGGGGGATTTCCTCTCAGGCTGCATGGATTGGGATGATAGAGCCCTGGTGCGGGGAACAACACCGATTATAAGAACAAGTATTGATGTGGCCCTGGGCTAAGTTATGATCTGGGGTGTACTGGTATGTCTTTACTAGGTGGCGTGCAGGCGGCTCCCTGAGGGTTGATGGCCTGGGGGTGCTGCATGTCTGTGGTATCACCCTCCCCATGCTCGGGTTGCCCCCTTCCCCCATCTGTCCCTTGCCGGGATGTCCTTTCACCCCTTTGCCTCCCCTCAACCCATTCTCTCCTCCCTTTGGGGATCCAACCCTACCTCCCTCCCACAGTCCGGAAGTGACCCCCCCTCCACGGGGAGGGCAAGCTAGTAAATGTGTCTCTGCTCCTTCTCTGGACCTCCCTGCCCTCAGTACCAAGCGGACCTAATCATAAGAAGTGTCTCGGAGGGATGGGGGGGAGGTGTGTGAGCGTGGGTCTGCCTATTTCACACCAGTGTTGCGGGGGAGGGTATGGGCATCATGCCCGGTGGGGGGTAAGCTACCGAATTTCCTCCCTGGCCAATAGACAGGGGACTCCCCGGGGGGGAATCTAGTCATGCTATACATAAGGCTACCTAACAGATTGCATTTTGATGGTTATATAGTTTTCTATGTTTTGGTTTATCTGTTTTTTCATGTGTTTATTGTTATTTTTTTCTCTCTCTGTGGTTTTTATTTTTCCTTGTTCTTCCACGTGGCCACAGGGCTACAAGAGCTCTGCTGGGCGGACTGGTAAAATACCCATACTCAGGGTAATGCACAATATTTAGAGTGTCTTGGGAGTGGTCCGCAAGGCCTGGTCTCGGGGGTGGGGTGGCATTTGTCCCAGATGGCCATACTTGTGGTGCCGGGGCGGGCGGTGCCCTGACGGCGGGCCCAGCCGTGGGGACTCTGAATTGGCAGTTGGGCTTGTACATTCACTGTTTGGGTCGGGATGGGCAGCTCCTGATCCCTGTTGTGTCCATCCACCTTCCCCACTTAGGATTGCACCTGTACGGTAGCCTTCTATTTTTTTGTAAGATCTCCTGGACGCATTGAGACTAGGTCTCGTATACTCCCTAGGCGTATTAGTTTTCTTCCTCTTTACTTTTGCTTTCCTCAAAGTATCTTTCCCTTTCATGTCCCTCTCTTTCTTTTGCTTTCCTATCCTAGTTCCCCCCATACCGAGCTTTTGGGGGTCTCCTCCCTCCCAACAACCACCTTTTCTCATGTTTGGGGGAGGGGTAAGGTGGGGTGTTTTTTTTTTGTCGTCAGTCGCGGCCATGCCTGAAGATACTGAGCTGGTTCGCCTGGTATACATCAATGTGAAGGGACTCAACACCCCAGAAAAGCACTCTATGGTGCTTGCAAACCTTAAACACATGAAGGCCCACTCGTGCTTTCTTCAAGAGACACAGTTCCGTGTGGACAAACCACCAAGACTCCATTATCGCTTCTTTCCAACCGTATATCACGGTTGCTCCTCTGATTCCAAGTCCAGGAGGGTGAGCACTCTTATTAGCAGTAACACCCCTTGGGTGCTGAAGGATGGCTGGCATGATGCAGAAGGAAGAGCACTGTTTATCAATGGAACGCTGGGAGCTACTCTGGTGACCCTTGTGAATTTATATCTTCCCAACTCTAACCAGATTACTTTCTTGGAGCAGATCATGTCCAATCTGGGAGATTTTGCTGAGGGAGAGGTGCTTCTGGGAGGAGACATGAACTTTGTCACGGATCCTATCATAGACTCCTCCAGAGGCACATCTCCAAGCTCATACAGGACATTGACACGCCTTAAAATAAACTTTCAAATATTCCACTTGGTGGATGTGTGGCCGTCCTCCATCCCAACCGGAGGGACTACACATTCTCTTCCCACCCCCATGACTCTTACACCAGAATTGACATGCTCATGGTGCCTCAGTCACTCCTCGCTAGGATCATCTCGGCCTCGATACGCTCTATCACGTTCTTAGACCACGCACCAGTCTTCATGGACATAGAGCTGTTACAGCTTATGCCAAGGCAATGGTCTTAGAGACTCAATGACATGCTTATTCAGACCCCAGAGGTAGCAGCCGAGATATCAAAGGAACCTCGGCAATATTTTTCTAACAATGTAACTACTGAAGTAAAGCCAACAATCATTTGGGAAGCTCATAAAAGCTTTATTAGAGATGTCCTGATCCAACTAGGATCTTGTATAAAAAAAAGAAAGAGCACAACAAATTGTGGATCTGCTGGTAAAAATTATAAGCCTTGAAACTACCCAAAACAGTCAATGGCGTCCCGTGTCTTATCAGACCTAACCGCCCTAAGACAACAGCTCCATTTCCTAGCTTTATTTAAAGCCAAAGAGACGCGATATCCAAATGTCGTCGTACATTCTATGAGTATAGTAATAAATGAGACAAAATGCTGGCACAGGGGTGCTTAGAGTCCAGAGGGCCCATTCGTTCATCCCCGAAATGATCAGTGACGCAAACACCAAGGTACAAACAAAAGAGGGGTTTGCTGACCTCTTTTTAGGAATACTATAAAACTTTATATAATCTTTCAACCCCACCATCAGAGAATAAGAAGTCCATTATACGGAAGGACATTCAGCAGTACTTAGGTCAGACATTTCCTTATCAATGGACAATGGAAGAATATGCAACTAATAATGGAAGATCCGGCATTACAGAGTCTGTCCTTCTGGCAGAAAATCCAATTGTCCCATTACATCAAATGCTTACCCCCACCGGATGCATTTAGAAGACCACTGACATCCCTAGAGTCGCTTTGCCTGGACCGATCCCCGATGAGATATGCAATCTCTCTAATGTACCAGCTGTTGGTTTCTCTGCAGCAGGAGGTGAGACCTACTTACATCACTGGATGGGAAAGAGAGCTAGGATTGACATTTACAGATAAACAAGTCGAGCGGATCATCCTCTTTTTCCATAAGACTTCAATAAGTACAAGACACCAAGAAGCGGGATATAAAGTGTTGTCCCGTTGGGACCACACGCCGATGAAACTTCACAAGATGTTCCCACAGACCACTGACCTGTGTTGGAGATGTGGGGAGGAAGTCAGCTCTCTCCTTCATGTATTCTGGTCATGTCTGTTGTTGCGGACCTCCTGGACGGAGGTGCATCGCATTGTACAGAAGTTCATGGATCGAGTGATCCTGGACTCCCCTGAGTTCTTCCTCCTGCACCACCATATGATCCCAACAAAACATTACAGGAAATCTATCCTTCCGTTTTTGCTCACAGCGGCTAAAAGCTGTATCCCTCTGTTTTGGAAACAGACCCAGCCGCCCACAGTGGCTGTATGGCTGAAAAGAGTAACAGACATACAGAACTTGGTGGCCACGGAAAAAGATTTGCATGAGAAATTCTCAAAACAATGGTATTTCTGGCATGAGTTTATTTACTCGGTGGAGTTTGGACAACTGGTTAACAGACCCCCTTGATGAGGGGGAGCTGTCAAGCTTTCTACTAGAAATGACCGCAACTGACTCCCTGCGTATTTTGAAAAGTTCTTTGGTGTGGGCTTTTTTTTATACGTGTGCAGCAGATCGCACCATTGCTGTTTGCAACATATGTCTGAAGGGTATCAAGATTGTCCAAAACAGCAGTCGCTTGGATGCTTGAGCAGACATATGCCACATGCAGTCCGTTGACAACAGCACTTAAAAGACCCACACCAAAGAACAAGGCGGACCTCTCCTTGCTCCTCATCAGCTGGGATATCCAACCCCACTATAACTTCAGTTCTCTCACAGACCCCTGTCACCTTTGATCTTTGGCCTCACCTTAGAACTCTTGTTACGCACAGTTAGAAACAACCCAGATATAGAGGGCCTTGATCTAGACTCCTCACTCTCCCCAAAGGTAGCAGCCTTTGCGAGCGACCTCCTCTTCTTTTTGACAAAGCCCCTGGTGTCCATGCCGAATCTGCTTCTTTGGTGTGGGCTTTTTTTGTTATACGTGTGCAGCAGATCGCACCATTGCTGTTTGCAACATATGTCTGAAGGGTATCAAGATTGCCCAAAACAGCAGTCGCTTGGATGCTTGAGCAGACATATGCCACATGCAGTCCGTTGACAACAGCACTTAAAAGACCCACACCAAAGAACAAGGCGGACCTCTCCTTGCTCCTCATCAGCTGGGATCTCCAACCCCACTATAACTTCAGTTCTCTCACAGACCTGCACTGAGAGGAATGAAGGTGTAGAATTAGGTGTGCCAAGTACTAGCAGGCAATCCAACGCTAACGCTACATCCAAATTTCTCTACATCAGTTGCTAAACCAGCAAATTAAATTCGGTCCCAGCCATCCACATGCTCAGCAGCTGAATCCTAGCTTGGCTACATTGCTATCACTCCAACTGCTGCCTTTTCAGCTGGTAGACTCTGACCCCTTTCGTAAATTTGTGGAATGTCCTTACCTCAGTGGCAGGTTCCCAAACGCCATTTATTTTCACAGAAGGCCATTCCGGCTCTCTACCGGCATGTGGAAGGCAATGTCTTGGCCTTGTTGGACAGGGAGGTCAGCGGTAAGGTGCATATTGCCACTGACTCATGGTCCAGCAGGCATGGACAGGGGCGTTACCTTTCTTTCATGGCACACTGGGTAACACTGCTGGCAGCTGGGAAGGATGCAGGACAAGGTACAGGATTGTTGGAGCTTGTTCTGCCATCATCCCTTCAACATGCTAGTAGTGGTGATTCTGCCACACCTCTCTTCTTCACCCCTCCTTCTTCTTCTTCCTCTATGGCCTCTTCCTCTGCACATTTCTCCTCTGAACCAGCGGTGCTCTACTCCGTAGGCATTCAAGGGGCTACGCAAGCACTCAGGCAAAAATATGCCATGCAGTGCTTGAGTTAGTCTGCTTAGGTGACAGGAGCCATGCTGGGGCACAGATTCCGGCAGCTCTGCAGGGGCAGACTCAGATGTGGTTGATGCCACTAGAGATGGCCTTGCGGTTCGCCCGGCGGTCGGTTCGCGGCAAACTTTGCTCGTTCGCGATTCGCCAAACCGGTGGACTTCTGCCACTGTCAGCGACAGACATATTTGTTTACATTGTGAAGAACTTTGACCCATGACACATCCATCATGGGGTACAGGACAGCCAATTGAGACATTTCAGCACATGGACATACCCCTTACCTTATAAATAGACCTGATCTGGCGGCCATTTTACATTCTGTCTTTTGTCAGTGTAGGGAAAGGACGCTGTGTGGAGCAGGGACAGTAAGTCTAATCACTAGCTAGCTAATTAGCTATTACTATTAGGTCCACAAAAGTCCTTTTAAGGACTGGTATAGGTGTACAGTATATAGGGTTGTAATACACTTATAATATACTTTCTTTCAAATATAGAAAGTATATTATGGTGCACTGCTGACTGCTGTGCTGCTGAGTGCTGACCGATTCTGCAGTAGTCTTTTATCAATGTAGGGACTGAGGGACAGTTTGGGGTTTGGAGCAGGGACAGTCTGCAATTCACTAGCTACTAGGTCCACAAAGGTCCTTTTAAGGACTGGTATAGGTGTACAGTATATAGGGTTGTACACGTATAATATACTTTCTTTCAAATATAGAAAGCATATTATACTTGACTGCTATGCTGCTGAGCTGAGTGCTGACCGATTCTGCAGCTGTCGTTTCTCAGTGTAAGGAGGGACAGTTTGTTTTTTGGAGCAGGGACAGTCTGCAATTCACTAGCTACTAGCTAGCTACTACTAGGTCCACAAAGGTCCTTTTAAGGACTGGTATAGGTGTACGGCATATAGGGTTGTAATACACGTATAATATACTTTCTATCAAATATAGAAAGCATATTATAGTGCACTGCACTGCTGTGCTGCTGACCGATTCTGCAGCTGTCGTTTCTCAGTGTAGGGAGGGACAGTTTGGTGTTTGGAGCAAGGACAGTCTGCAATTCACTAGCTACTACTAGGTCTACAAAGGTCCTTTTAAGGACTGGACACATGTGACCAGTAGACCATGTATATGCATAACTCTATAAAGGATTTATTTAATATAGCACACAGACCTTTTTTCTACCTTTGGCTCACTTCCTTGTACAAAAAAGCACACCGTACTATATTCCCATACCCTCCTGTTTGAAGAGGTTGAGTGGTGTCATATTTTTGGGTCCCTCAGCGAGTTGCTGGTATCAGTGCTGGTGTCAGTGCTCTCTATCTTGGTGCTGGTTTGGTGTCAGTGCTCTCTATCACAGTGCTGGTGTGGTGTCAGTGCTCTCTATCACGGTGCTGGTGTCAGTGCTCTCTCTCTATCTCTGTGCTGGTGTGGTCTCAGTGCTCTCTATCACGGTGCTGGTGTCAGTGCTCTCTCTCTATCTCAGTGCTGGTGTCAGTGCTCTCTATCACGGTGCTGGTGTCAGTGCTCAGTCTCTATTGCAGTGCTGGTTTCAGACAGTGAGGGAGATAGCAGCAGAGAAGCCAATCAGCAGGCAGTGCCAGCACCATGGTAAAGGATCGGCACTGGACTGGCACCTCCGGACCAACGCAGTGGAGCTCTGCATAGGAGGGGCTCAAGCACAGGTTGGCACACTAGGACACTGGCACAGGACTGCGCTGCCCTGACTGTGGCACTGATCATCTCCTGCACCCCCTTCATAGCCTGCCCTGACCTTGCCTCTCCTCCATGGCCCTCATACGCTCCTGAATTGTCAAAATTTCACAGATTAAAAAAAGAATGCTTTTCGTTGTCACTCCCAGATTCACTTAATACTTTTGTTATGTCAGTGTCCATGTTATGAGACTATGTGTGCACAGCTAGTAAATATTTTTTGGCCTGGAGGTTTTTAAGGTTCACCTGCCATTAAAGTCAATGGGGCATGGTTCGCGAACTTTTGACCACGTTAGCGGTTCGCGTTCACGAAACGTCCCGTCGGAAGTTCATCCATCACTAGACACCACGTCAGCTTAAGCCAGCAATGGTGGTTTGCAAGAAGGGCACCAACCTCCTCTCTGCCCTCTGACAGGGACACTTGACCCATGTTTCCTGTTTGGCTCACATCCTTAATTTGGTGATGCAGTGGTTCTTGTGTAGGTACACAGGCTTACAGGATCTACTGAGGCAGGCCAGGAAAGTCTGTGGGCATTTCTGCCAGCCATATAATGCCAGTGCTCAGCTAGCTGACCTTCAAAAGGAATGCAACTTGCCCAAGAACCGCCTCATTTGTGACAGGCCCACCAGGTGGAACTCAATGTTGGCAATGCTGCAGCAGCTGCACATGCAGCAGAGGGCCATAAATGAGTACCTGTGTGAGTATGGCACCAGGACAGGGTCAGAGGAGAGGTGGAGAAGTTGGCTGTCTGACCGATGCGTTCAGACAATTCTTTAGTCCACAGCCCCAAGGTCTGATCAGTTCCAGCAACCATCGCCAGTGTCTGATTTACATGGTGCAGGAATACCTAGGGGCAAGATCAGACTTGGAGACCTTTCCAACCAAAAATCCACTGAGTTACTGGGTGTTGAGGATGGATCACTGGTTAGAGCTTGCACAATATGCAATTGAGCTACTGGCCTTTCCTGCATGCAGCATTCTTTTTGAACACACATTCAGTGCAGCTGGAGGCTTTGTAACTGATCACAGAGTGTGCCTGTCCACAGACTCAGTTGATCGGCTCACCTTCATAAAAATGAATCAGTCTTGGATCACCAGCAGCTACCAATCACCTGATGCTGATGCAACCGATTAGTTTTTCTGTGAATGTGAGATCCCTTGAATACCACCTATGCTGAGTGACTATCCTGTTATGCTGAGTGACTATTCTATTCCTCCTCAATATTCATGTTGATATCTTCTAAGAACATTTTTCTTTCAGGGCACCACCACCAGTGCCGAAGGCAAAAATGTTCTGCCCCTGTTTAACAGGGTCGTGCAATTACAATTTTTGCTGTAATATGCCTGATGCTTTGCAGCTATAACAGTTTAGGAGTGTGTCTATGGGAATGTTTGACCATTCTTTCAGAAGCACATTTGTGAGTTCAGACACTAATGTGGACTAGAAGGCCTGGCTCACAGTCTCAGCTCTCTTTCACCCCAACGGAGTTCTTTTGGGTTGAGGTCATGCTCATCCATGTCTTTATGGACCTTGTTTTGTGCACTAGTCCAAATCATTTGGTGATGGGGGTTATAGTGTGGGGTTGTTTATCAGGGGTTGTGCTTGGCCCCTTAGTTCCAGTAAAGGGAACTCTTAAGGCATCAGCATACCAAAACATTTTTGACAATTTCATGCTCCTAAATTTTTGGGAACAGTTTGGGCATGGCCCCTTTCTGTTCCAACATGACTGCTCACCAGTGCACAAAGCAAGGTCAATAAAGACATGGATGAGCAAGTTTTGGGGTGGAGGAACTTGACTGGCCTGCACAGAGTCCCAACTTCAACCTGATAGAACACCTTTGGGAATGAATTAGAATAGAGAATGTGAGCCAGACCTTCTCATCCAAGATCAGTGCCTGATCTCACAAATGCACTTCTGGATTAATGGTCAAACATTCCCATAGACACACTCCTAAACCTTGTGGACAGCCTTCCCAGAAAGGTTGAAGCTGGTATAGCTGCAAAGGGTGAGCCAACTCAATATTGAACCCAACGAATGAAGACTGGGATGCCATCAAAGTTCATGTGTATGTAAAGGCAGGTGTCCCAATACTTTTGGTAATATATGGGTATGATCTACAGGGGAATGAATGGGCAAAATTTAAGACATTTGTCCAAATACAATAACAGTCAAAGATTGAACTGAACCATTGGCCCATCCCTACACAGCAATGCCTTCTTTTTTTAGAACAATGTTGTACTTTACAATGCTTTGCCACAAAGATTATTTGTACCCTTTTGACCCACCTCACCATAAGAAGACTAGCTGCCCTGACCTTATGTAATATAGGAAATTCTGCTTTTCATACCTGGGTGTAACCATATAGATTCAGCAGCTGGGCCATTTGGAGAGAGGTGTCAGAGTTGAGATCTCCAATGAAACCAGCCAGGGCACCCCGCTCCATACAGGAATAATTCGGAGCTTCCTTTGTATGTCCAGACAATATCTGTAGAACGTCTTTTATAGCTTTATTCACATGTCCACAAGAATCATACACATGGTATCCCAGAGTTATGTTGGGAAGAATATCTGGACTGCTGTTTACCTCATCAATAGCAAATATAAAAGCCAGGAGATGTCTGTATTCTCTGCTATAAACCCTGCAGAAAATGGATAGTTTTGCATTGGTCTACAGTAAAAGGATTCAAGTAGAAATTCTTTATGCCAAAATGAATAATACATTTTATCTACAGATCTATGGTGGGATTGAAATGCAATAATTTCCTGCACTTATATGAGTTATAGCCGTGGTTGGCCATTTAGGAGGTATAGAGGACCTCATCTGTGCCATTTTTTGAGTACTCCTTGAAATCTTTATCAGACCCTCATCAGGGATCAGGGTTATTTATGGATCCTTAGGGGGAATTATACACTTTTTTGTTTTGTGTGGGGTCCACCATTAACATCAATACCAGACCCCCTCACCTGGGATAAGAGTCTGCTATAGATTACGTGAACTCTCAGCTGTTTGGTAGTTGGCTGAAGCTTTATTTTTTTCATCAATTTAAACAGAATTTTTTTTTCATTTGTAAATGTTAATGTTGCTGTAGTAGGTCGTATACATCATGCAGATGCACCACTTCACCAGCAGGGTTGGGGCATCCCCAGGGGATGTTAGTTATATTTTTTTATTCCTGTTCACTCTGCCAATGTACTTAAGGGGGTCTAATCAGTTTTTTGATTATGCCATGTTTATTATTATTATTATTATTATTATTATTATTATTATCTTTGACAGAAAAACAACCCTCCCATGTTGTAGAGATGAGTAGAAGGGGAGACATTCTCTAGTTTACCAAAATAAACTTGTCGGGGCTGATACCATTCCTTGTTGTTTAATTTAACAAATAGCACAGTGTTGTCAGCCCAAGAACAGATCGATGGGAATTTTTCTGTGACTGTGTTGTCTTTAATCCTTTCACTGTCACCTTTTGTGTGAAATATTAAAATGTGTGAAAATTTGTTAAACCCCCAAACATTTTATATTTTCTGAAAGCAAAGATCCTGCATAATACAATGGTGGTATGAACGACCTCAACATGTAATACTGACATAATAGCACACATGGGATGGACTTGATGGCCTTGTGTCTTTTTTTCAACCTCACCTACTATGTAACTATGTAAAGCCTTAAAATTGTGCATGCCGGTGAAAAGGTAAAGGCATTTCTGGCCATCAGAAACAGAAATACTATATAATCATATCATATCCAACCGAAACCCTTTTTTCTTTTGGACAGCCACTGTCCAGGGCTCCGTTAGAGAGATTTCCCCTCACTTCCTGTAGTGCAGATAACAGTTTTCCCAGTACAGTAAGTAGATCCCAACACACAACCCACCTCTAGGCACCATAATACACATACCAAGCTCTGCGGTGTGCTGCATTTTTTAAAAAAAAGTATCATGTGGGTTTTCCATCTATTGTGGTACATTGGCAGCTATTCGTAATAAATATATGTGAGCATTAACACCCGGCAATAGAATAGGTCATACGTGGTTTTCACTAACATATTACATGATATACTTTGATTTTATATAAATGCCGTGTAACAGACTGAATGAGTCCTTCACATTATCACACATATCTCCTAAACACACAGCTCTGTAGATCAGGATTGGAAGATTTACATTTCATATTTCACTTACGCTGAACATAGGAGATTTCTAATAAAACTGTCCTCAGTCCACCGTGACACTACAGAATGTACAGAGAATATCCCTCCTATAATGATGTCTCCATCCTGAGAATACTTGTACTCAAGTAAATATTTCCTCATAGTCATATCACAGCGGTGATCAGAGTTCTGGGTGTCAGATGTGCAGGGGGTCACACACAAAGACAACAACCACAATATTCTAAGTAGATATCTGAAGACAATATGGACAAGTCTCTGATAGACTCCAATGAGTTCTTCCTCTTCTCCCGACCTCATCATCACTGACAGCAGCCCAGGATCCTGACACTGACTTCATGGCTCAGCTGAAGGCTGTGAGAGTGTCAGGTTTATAAAGAATAATTCTGTTATTTATTACCGATAGACTGGAATATGAATCTGCTTATAGAGTAGGGAAAAAAAGGCCAAACATAAAATACACAGAATCCATCTTTGTCAACACTGTAGAAAGTGAAGGTTATAAAAATATCATTATGAGATATTGTACATGAAACCTTAAAAATTAGAAGTTTGATGGCCAAGAATGCCTTGTTTATTATTATTATTACCGTATATACTCGAGTATAAGCCGAGATTTTCAGCCTCTTTTTTGAGGCTGAAAGTGCCCCCCTCGGCTTATACTCGAGTCATCGCTGTCTGCCCGCTCGATCAGCGTGTCGAGCAGACAGACAGCGGCCATTCTATTCAAAAGCCGCGCCTCCAGCTCCGCCTTCGCCTGTGATAGGCGGAACACTGAATTTCCCAGCAGCCTGTGTTCCGCCTATCACGGACATCGTATCATCCTCGTACTACGGACGAGGATGATACGACGTCTGTGATAGGCGGAACACAGGCTGCTGGGAAATTCAGTGTTCCGCCTATCACAGGCGAAGGCGGCGGCGCAGCTTTTGAACTTTACAATGGCCGCCGACGAAGAGGGCACGGGACGGCACGGCACGGGACGGGACGGGACGGGGGCAAGGCAAGGCACGACACGGGACGGATGCAAGGAGGCAAGGCACGGCACGGGACGGAGGCAAGGAGGCAAGGCACGGGACGGAGGCTCGGGACAAAGGTAGGCTGGACACACACACACACACACACACACACACACACACACACACACACACACACATGGATGGAGACACACACAGGGATGGATGGATGGATGGATGGAGACACACACACACAGGGATGGATGGATGGAGACACACACACACAGGGATGGATGGATGGATGGATGGAGACACACACACACAGGGATGGATGGATGGATGGACACACACACACACAGGGATGGATGGACGGACACACAGGGATGGACGGACACACAGGGATGGACGGACACACAGGGATGGACGGACACACAGGGATGGACGGACACACACACAGGGATGGACAGGCATGTCTCACCCTCGGCTTATACACGAGTCAATAAGTTTGCCAGTTTTTTTGGGGGTAAATTGGGGGCCTCGGCTTATATTCGGGTCGGCCTATACTCGAGTATATACGGTATTATTATTATTATTCTGTATAAATATAGGCGCAGGGATAAGGTTCAGCAGTTACTATAGATTTGGGGTGAATCTTTGGGATTTGTAAAGTTTGTGACTTTTGGCTGAAAGTTTTTCAGGTTCACCACCAAAATAGAGAACAACTTTTAATGCGGCGCACAAGGAATGGATGAAGGAATGGATCAACTATCGATGGACGGGTGGGGTCACAGCAGCTTTATTATCCATGTTGTTAGGGACAGCTAACAATTCTGTGTAGAGAGAAATTAATATTATTATTATTATTGTAGCAGATGACATTTTGGACAAAGTGTCATACAGATGTAAATTTCGTTTTTCCCTCAGAACAGTAGTGGTTCTGAGGGTTAATTGTGTAGGTTGGAATTGACATCAGTTTGGCTGGGCTGTGTTAGAAGTTCTGCCTGGTCATGTGAACAGTGAGGTGCACATGACAGGCCAGAACCAGGCCTGGTTGGACGTTTTGAGTATCAACCTTCTCAGAGCCAATCAGTGGGAGTGACGGGTCCTGCTGGGGAGTCTGGGAAGGGGTACTTAAGATGTTGAGCTCATGTGTTCAGAGAGGAGTTTGTGAGGCCCATGTGGTCTATTCTTGTTCCAGGACTGGGGTATCCCCCCGTGAGGGGTAACGGTCATGGGGTGTTCAACATGTTCCTGTTAGTTACCCTCAATAGACCTGTCTGGTCTGGGGTAGGGATCCATCTGTTCCCGAGTCTCGGTACCGGCTGGTCCGAGGTGCAGTAACTGAGGGAGGATTCAAGGTGTCCTGGTGTGCTCTCAGCTTGGAGAGGCACCACAGCTCATGGAAGTGACCGGAGGAGGACGCTTCGGAGGATGGCCGGCAAGTGGCATCCTGAGAAGTGCCTGGTTACTGAGTTGGGAAGGACATTGACGGACAGTGACGAAGTACACTTTTTCCAGTACTATCAAGGAGACAGAGAACGTTTCAGGTACTGAAGAAAAAGGTTCCTGTTCACCCTTAGCTACAACTTGTACACGTTCATGAGATTGTTTCAAGTTTTGAGTCAACATGCTGACTGTCATGATCTCTGGCTAGAGATCTGTTCAGCCTTAAAGTTCCCAGCTGCGAGTGGCTACTCTCTGGATATCCCAGTTTCCACAATTTTCACAATTTTGGATGATGGTACTCCCTTTCTAAACCCATACCTTTTTAAACCTCCCGAGGCTATACTCCCCCTTAGTCTGCATGTAATGTGGCACATCTACACTGTGTATAGAAGCTGCTGCAGCAATAATTGCATTTATAAAGACCAAAAAAATGTATTTTCCATGCAAGCTTTCTTTATTTTGTAAACAACGGCTTGAGTAGCCAGTTTGTATCATAAGTACCACAATTTAGTGAACAGAATTACCGATTTTTGGATAAATTGGGCTTCGGGTGTTGGTAGTGCCTTCACACTATAACCATATAGTATAGAGGTACTCTTGATGAAAGTAAGAATTGACCTTGCTTTCAAAAATTGTATTGATATGCCCTGTCCAAACAGTGGCAGAAAAAATGGTCTTTGGGTGTCAGTGGTGCCTTCACACCGTAACCATATTAAGGTACTATTAACAAAAGCAAAAATCGGCCTTTCTGTAAAAAAATAAAATAATGATATGCATCTATCAAACAGGTGTGGAAAAATTGGTCTTTGGTCATTGATGGTGCCTTATCACCATAACACTAAAGAGGTACTCTTGATGAAAGCAAGAATTTGCCTTGCTGTTAAAAATTTTAATAATATGCACCTGTCAAACAGGTGTGGCAAAATTGGTCCATGGGTGTTAATTGTGCCAATGAAATCTACACCAAAAAATGTATTCTCAAAGAAATAAATACCCATAAAGCTAGGCATCAGGGGCTAGATAGCTGATGCTAATCCTGGACTGATTCATTTTGATAAATGTCAGCCAGTCCACGGGGTCTGTGAACAGAAACGCTCTCTTATCTGTCACAAAACCTCCAACAGCACTGAATGCCCATTTGGAAAACACACTGGATGCAGGGCAGCCCAGCAACTCAATTACATACTGGGCAAGTTCTGGCTAGTGGTCTATTCTCAAGACCCAGTAACGCAGTGGATCATCAACTGGAAAGCTCTCCATGTCTGTTTTTGCCCTAGATTATCTGCCACCATATTATACAGATGCTGCCGATGGGATCTGGAAGCTGACAGTACTGAGCACCAAGGACTAAAAAAAAATTGAAAGGCATCACTGAGGCAGACCCCTTCTCCACTGCTCCTCTCTTGACCAAGAGAAGCCTCAAAACTGTGTTTTCCACCAGACTGTAACCTACTAGAATCTGGAAAGGCATTACATAAACACCTCTTTAAGGTGTCCTCAAGAGATTTCATCTTCTGCTCCCTCTGTGGGGATGGGATGAATTATGAGACTTCCCCCTTGTAACGATGGTCAGGGAGGGTTGCCAACTAATAGTGATCCATCTCCTTGATGCCACATATACCTGGGTCTGTTCACAGGCTTTTGGGAATGAGGGATGCCAAGTTTGTGGAGGCATGAAAATCAGACTCCTTGGGATGGCTGAGGATTACAGTATCTGGAACTAGTGCGAGAAGTTCCTGTGCTGTCTATACTCAGTGATATATACAGAATCATAAAAAAATGATCTTCATGAGCTACCAAATAATCAACATCTGTTATAACAAATGACAAAACATTACAATAAAAGTTTATATTGTGTTGTGATTCTTCAATATCACAATGAATCCATTAGAGTGTCATCTGTGCAGAAAAAAATAATAGTGATCCTTCTCCTTGATGCCACATATTCTTGGGTCCTCTCACAGGTTTTCAATCATGAGGGAGCCCATGCACCACAAGACTCCTCAGGATCACTGAGGATTACAGTATCTTGATCTGCCTCCTCCCATCCATGTAATACTCCGAAGGATCCTGGGGATGAAAACCATCAATTAAGGGTTGAGGTATGTCTTTCTCTGCTTCAAAGCCTCCAAAATTGCCAGAATTCTCCTCCTCTTCCTTCTCCACTTGTGCGTTGTGTGGTGTCGCAATAATGGTGTCTGCTCAAAGTGGGCCTTCTTCCTCCCGCTGGTCTGCCTTGAGTGACCTGTCCATAATGCCATGCAGAGTCTGATCCAGCAGGAACACAAGAGGGATTCTATCACTGATGCATGCATTGTCATGGCTTTTCGCCTCCTCAAATGGTGACAAAACAGTGCATGCATCCTTTATCAGCAGCCATTGGCATGAGAAAAAAATGCTGAGCCATCCTGAGCCTGTCACTGTGCCATACAAACACAGGTACTCATTGGTGCCCCCTGCTGCATGTGCAGCTGCTTCAGCATTGCCAAAGTCAAGTTCCTCCTGGTGGGCATGTCACAAATCAGGCAGTTAATGGTCTGGTGGACTTCCCACGGAATTTCATCCAACCAAGCACGAGCTGTGTATGACAGCTTGAAATGGCTACAGACTCTTCTGTCCTGCTTTAGCAGATCTTCCAACCCAGGATACCTATTTAAGAAATGCAGCACCACCAAATTGAGGACGAGTGTAAGGCATGACACATGTGGCAACTTTCCCTGTCTAAGGATGGACAGGAGGTTTGTGCCATTATCACACACCATTGACGATAATGAGGACTTTGGCTGTTTGACAAGCACTCATGCGCCTACGTGACTCCTTTGCGTGTGTGCCGTGTCGAAGATCAGACCCGGTGATGTCACATGCCGGCGACAGTGTTTGGCTGCATCCACAGGTTGGGGATTACTTAAGCAGCTCCGCAATGCAGAGTGTGGTTACTTGTATTGACCAACCGTTCAGTATCTCCTTTTATTGTAGGTCATACGAGCTGGGGCTATTGTGTGGTTTTGCTGCTCTGAATGTTCTATCTGCTTACTTCATGCAGTACTAAGATACTTCTGCTTGGCTCTGGTTCTCATCCATTGAGATCTTCTTTCCCTCCCCAGACCCTAAGCATCGATAATCTTCTATCAAAGATTAGCCACTCTTGACTTTTACTTGGCCTTTTCATTTATTTTTTCTTTCCCCTCCTATTTTACCAGCTCTTTTTTCCCTCCCTTTCCTTTCCCCCCCCCCCCTTTTTCCCCTCCCCTTCCTTCTTTCCTTCACCTTTCACCCCCTTCTCTTTTTTCTTTCCTTTTTCTCCCTTATTTCCCCATCCCCACATTCTATGCCCACCCTCTTCCCTATCCCCTCCCTTCCCAACCCCCTCTTCCCGCCATGCCCTTGCCACCTTCCCCTCCTCTGTTCTTTTTTTTTTTTTGTTGTTTTCTCCCTTTTTTTTCTCAATTTTTTTTATTATGTTTACATACAAAAAACAAAAACAACATGCAGCCCAGGCATGTATAAAAGGGGAAAAAAAATCAGGCCCCCAATTCCCACTCCCCTCTCTCCCCATTACTCATAAGTTTATCTACTCCCGTCTCATCATATATTCAAAATGTCAGACCATCTTCTCCATATCTTTTCAAGTTTCCATGGACAGCCTCTATGTAGAAAAGTATATTTTTCCTTAATTAGGGTTTCCCTTACTTGTGTTTTCCATTCCGCAGCTGTAGGTGGAAATGGTGATATCCATTTTTGTGCTATAAGCTTATGAGCCTGGAATAGGCTCCATATTATTGATAACGTATATTCATCCAAGATACCCAGAAGACATCCCCTGGCTCTAGAGACAGCCCAGTCCCAAAAACGTTGTTAATCATAGCTACTACCTCATGCCAGTAATGATGGAGTTTAGGGCATCTCCATAGCATATGTATTCAATTATCCGGGCTCCCTTTACATCTGGGACATTGGGTTGTATCTCTACGTTTCAATTTAAATAATTTCTCTCTGGTGTATAATGAGCCCTGTGTAAAACGAATAGTTGTGTTAACTTTTTGTTGGGGATAGGGAGGCCAGGGGTATTGGTGATGTCAGTGCCCACTGTTCATCTGAAATTGGTCCTATATCGCAAGACTATGCTGACCTTGCTGCTACAGTATATCCTCAGCTCCTTTAAATTTATAAAAAAAATATAATTGTGATATCAAACCCTTTTTTTCTTTCTGTCTTATCCAACGAGGCTATTACCACTGATTTATTACATTTCAATACATGCGATCGGCCCTGTGCTTTAAATGCATGCCTAAGCTGTAAAAATGTAAAAAAATCTTTGATTTGGGATATTGTATTTGTTTCTTAATTTAATAAAGGTTTTTATCACATCTTACTAGAATAGCTGTGCCATATACCTTAGTTCCTTAAACCTCTATATCTCAAACCCTTCCAGTTTCATTAGATCCACATAACTACTATTATTCCATTTTGGGGTATATAACGTATAACCCTTTATTTCAGTAATTTCCTGACACACCTTGTCAAATAATTTACCCGTAAAAAATCTTTTATCGGACATTTGATTTCTTGTCTCCAAAAAAGAAATGAATGGGTAATCGTTATATACTGATAGTAGCAAGCACCGTTTAGGATCAGAATTTGATACTATTGTCCATCCACAAAAATGTTGCTAAAAACATTTTTTTTAGGATGGGGAATCGCCAATCTGCCAGCTTCTGTGGTTATCGTGAATGTTGTTAACTTTATACATGTTGTTTTTTCCTCCAAATAACTTCTCTAAAAAGAGATTCTATTTTTCTAAACCAAAACACTGTGATCCATACGGGTGAGTTATTAAACACATAGAGTAATTGTGGGGTCCAGATCATCTTAATAAGATTTGCTCTACCCATCACTGTCAATGGTAGCTTACACCAGCTTTGACATTTATCCTTAAATTTCGCTCATAAAGGTTATTTCACTGTATGCTTAATTTGAATTTGGGAAGCTTGATTTAATAGAAGGGTTTTTAACTCATCTAATGGTAATAATACAGACTTATCCCAATTTATCTGGAAGCCCAAGAATATCCCAAATATGGAGACAAGGCTCATAAGTTCCGTTAATGACTTTGAGGTATTCACCAGCAAAATAAGAGGGTCATCTGCATACAAGGCCACTTTATTCTCACTTCCTGCCTGGCGGAACTCAACTATTTCCGCTAATTGTCTAATGGCAAGGGCAAGAGGCTCCACTGCTATGGCAAACAGTAGTGGGGACAGCCCTGCCTTGTCCCTGTAGACAGAGTCAAAGGACTATATAGTTCATTATTAATTCTTATGCCCTGTACACACAAAATATGCGATCGGATCGTGTTGTTTGAAAATCCGATCGTATGTGGGCTCCATCTGACTTTTTCAGTTGGAATTTCCAACACTCAAAGTTCGAGAGCAGGATCTAAAATTTTCCGACAACAAAATCTGATCATTTAAATTCTGATCGTGTGTAGACAATTCCGATGGACAAAGTGCCACACATGTTGGAAAAAATCTGATGGAATTTGTTGTCGGAATGTCTGACCGTGTATACAGGACATAACCCTTGCTTTTGGGTTCCTGTATAACATTTTGACCCATTTTAGAAATTCTGGGCCTTTGCCAAAAGTCTCCAATACGGCCCATATATATTCCCACTCCACCATATCAAAGGCTTTTTGGGCATCTAAGTACAGTATTGCTCTAGATCCCATATTTTTCATAGGCAGTTGCACATTTAAAAAAGTCTACACATATTTGTTGATGTTGCTCTCGTTGGGATAAAGTCTGTTTGGTCCCCATGGTTCAAGATGTTAATATAGCTTGATAGCCTATTTGCAAGAGCCCTAGCCAATATCTTAACATCTGAGGTGAGGAGAGAGATAGGGTGATAAGACTCAGGTAACATTGGGTCCTTACCCTGTTTTGGAATCACTATTATTATCATTTCCTGCATTGACTCGAATAGCTGAAAGAACCAAAATAGGAAAATTATGAAATTACGTGCAGCACTAACCCCTGAAGGAGCTGCTGGTTTGATTGGGCTTAGCGTTACCTTCTTTTCCTCAATTCACGTCTAGGGGTGTCCCATGGTAGATGGCCCAATAATTTGAGAGACTGATGACAGATACGCATAAAGGGATTTTATTGGCAAAAAATGTAGACAATGAACAGTCTCTTAACCACTTACATACCGGACCATTTTGCTGGTCAAAGACCAGACCACTTTTTGCGATTCGGCACTGCGTCGCTTTAACTGACAATTGCACGGTCGTGCGACGTGGCTCCCAAACAAAATTGAGGTCCTTTTTTTCCCACAAATAGAGCTTTCTTTTGGTGGTATTTGATCACCCCTTCGGTTTTTATTTTTTGCGCTATAAACAAAAATAGAGCGACAATTTTGAAAAAAAAATATTTTTTACTTTTTGCTATAGTAAATATCCCCCAAAAATATATATATAAAAAAAAAATTTCCCCTCAGTTTAGGCCAATACGTATTCTTCTACATATTTTTGGTAAAAAAAATCGCAATAAGCGTTTATTGATTGGTTTGCGCAAAAGTTATAGCGTTTACAAAATAGGGATAGTTTTATGGCATATTTATTAATAATTTTTTATAATTTTTTTTTACTAGTAATCAGCGATTTTTATTGTGACTGCGACATTGTGGCGGACACATCGGACATTTTTGACACATTTTTGGGACCATTGTCATTTATACAGCAATCACTGCTATACAAATGCAGTGATTCCTGTGTAAATGACACTGGCAGTGAAGGGGTTAACCAGTGGGTGGCAGTGTAGGGGTTAAGTGTTCCTAGGGGTGTGTTACTAACTGTGGGGGGGTTGGGCTTTCATTTAGTGAACACTGATCTCTGCTCCAATCACATGGAGTAGAGATCAGCGTCACTAGTTGTTAGGCAGAATGGAGAAATGCTGTTTACACAGCATTTCCTCCATTCAGCCGTCCTGTGAGACGATTGCGGGTATGCCCTCGGCGATCGAGTCCGCGGGACACGTGACCGGACTCACGGGGGTCCCGACCGGCATTGAAGATTGGACGTACCTGTACGCCAATATGCCTGCCCGTGCCATTCTGCCGACGTACATCGGGGTGCGCTGGTCGGTAACCGGTTAAATTGGGATCAGAGGGTTGACAAAGTTGTCGGAAAATCCGATCGTTCAGAACGTGATCACGTTATTTAGTTACCATGGGACTATGTTCAGGCTAGTAGCCAATAGATTTGATCTAGGAATGTGATCTGAGCATGCGTGGCACTTTGTCCGATCGGAATTCTCTACAAACAATCGGACGAAGTCGTATCATGTTGTCGGAAATTTTTTATATCCAGCTCTCAAACTTTGTTGGTTGGACATTCCGATGGAAAAAGTCAGATGAAGCCCACACAAGGTTGGATTATCCAACAACACGGTCCGATCAGACATTTTTTTGTGTCAAAGTCAATAATGAAGAACTTGCTTACTTTGGCTGAATCCAGAGAATAACCATTCACAGCTGGATGTTCACTCAAGTTGGATAGTCCCTCTCTCACAAGGTCTAGCAGCCAACAAGGTGCTTAACTCAGGAACAAGTCTCTGCCACAAACGTTGTTGTAGAACATACAAGAATAAGTCTCTGCCACAGACGTGGTTGTAGAGTCACATAGGAAAACTAAACTTGTAGAACACTCATGTGATACCTGGATCTTTCAGCCAGCTTGGCGATATCCACGAGACTGGATTCTCTTAGGTACTTCAGCTCCTCCAGGCTCTTGCTAAGAGACTAACCCGTACGTGGCCTTCCTCTGAAGAGTCCTCCCCTGGATAGCTTGAAGTTACTGGGTCTCTCCCAAACCGGAGACAGCACCCAAACACCTCAGAATCCTCCTTTAGTTTTCTTGCCTCGGGCTAGCCAGCCCCGAGACAACAAGTCGGGTGGATCCAAACCCCAGGCCATAGCCTTCCTGGGGGCTGGTCAGGAGGACCAGGACCATGAAGTCAGCACATCCTTCTGGACCTTCTGGTTATATACCAAAACCCCGAAACATGTGACATCCGCATCTTAAGTATCCTCTCCCAGAAAGCACAGCAAGAGTGCCACTCCCACTGGGCAGGCTCCGAGAGAGTAATCTTAAAGCATCCAACCAGACTGTAGTTCCATGCCTGCCAGAAGAGACAGTGCCCCCTGTGGCCAGGCTGAACATCCCATAGTCCAGTCAGACTGATGCTGAGGTCCAAATTTAAACAATTGTACATGAATTCCCACATTTTTCCCAAGGTAATTAATTCCTCCCATTTTTTCCAATATTTTGAGATCTGTTTCTCTACATATCCCTCTTGTCTAATTTGTTTTTCCATGAAACATACTTCGCTCATCTCATAATTCCACTCAATTATTGTTGGCGCCTCTTCTTTTTTCCATTTACGTGCTATTACGGTTTTAGCCACTGTTGTCATTTGGTACAAAAATTCCATCTCTTTTTGTTTAAATTTTTCAAATGTATGGGAGAATAATACTGTCTTTATATCAAGATTTATTCTTATACCTGTCATCTTCTGATATATTTCTATTATCTTACCCCAAAATATTTTTATCTTCCAACAACTGTACCAGATAAGCTCTAAAGTACCCTTTTCATTCTTACACCTCCAACAGAGTTCAAAGTAACCACTGAACTCCTATACCATCTTAATATAATTTTATAGTTTTTTTCTTGATACTTAATAGCTAAGGGTGTTTTATATATTCCTTCAAATATCTCTTCCCATTCTTTCTCTGTCAATTCCTGCCCCATTTCTTCCTCCCATTTTCTTATTCCTGCTATTGTTTTAATATCCCCACCAGGTTATATATCTTAGCTAGTTTCTTTTTTGCTTTGTCCTTATCTATTGCTATTTGTTCAAATATGGTTAATGGTCTATTAATCATTATCTTTATTGGGTCAATAAATGCCCTCAGCTGCAAATACTGAAACCATTTATTTTTATATTCTTGCCCCAATTCCTGAAATGTTGGCATATTTCCATCACTCAGGATTTGTATTATCCGTTCATGTTCTTCCATATTCCATTTCAAAAATGTATTATCCTTTAAAGCTGGTCTAAATTTGGGATTAGCAAATAATGGAGTCATAGGGCCTATTGAGGAAGATAGTTTTCTTTTTTTTTATCATATCATCCCAGATTTTTAAAGTTGTTCTTACAAATATAGGGATTTCCTTCTCCTCTGGTCTTAAATTAGGTTTTATCCATGGCTGATGTTTTATTTTAGCCCCTAATATATCTTCTTCCAACTTTATCCATTGTTTGTCTTTTGCATTATGCTGCCAATCTATTATTCTTATTAAAGAGGCTGCTTGAAGATATTTAAAAAAATCGGGCATTGCTAATCCACCATTATTTTTCGTTCTGATTAATATTTCTCTACCTACTCTGGGGGTCTTATGTGCCCATACAAAGCTTTCTACCATTTCTCTCAGATCTTTCACAATTTTTTTTGATGGTATAATGGGTACCGTTTGAAAGATATACAACATAATTGGTAAGATCTCCATCTTTACAATATTTATTCTCCCAAACCATGAGTAAGTTATTTTATCATATTTACCTAAAAGTTTTTTTTACCTTCTGAATTGCCATGTTATAATTCATATCTTGCAAGAGTTTTAAATCTCTTGGAATGTATACTCCCAAATATTTTATCGCATCCTGCTTCCATTTAAACGGAAAATTCTTTTGTAAAACAGTTTGCATTTTTTCTTCTAATGTAATATTCATCAACTCAGATTTGTCGTAATTTACTGTAAAATTACTAATTTCACCGAATCTCTCGAACTCTTTTATTAAATTTGGTATAGTAATTATAGGATTAGTTATATATAATAAAAGATCATCTGCATAAGCAGCCATCTTATATTCTTTACCTTTAACCTTTATCCCCATAATATCCTTATTTATCCTTATAGCCTCCATAAGATGTTCCATCATCATGATATATAAAAGTGGTGATAAAGGACACCCTTGTCGGGTTCCATTTGAAATCTTTATATATTCTGATAATATCCCATTTGTTCTCACTTTAGCCCTTGAGTTTTTATATAAGGCCATAATACTCCCTAACATCTTAGGTCCCATTGCTGTTTGTTTCAATACTTCCTCTAAGAACTGCCATCCCACCCTATCAAATGCCTTTTCGGCATCTATGGCCAATAGGCAGGTAGGGATGGCAGTTCTCTGAGCGTATTCAACCAACGTACATGTTTTAATAATATTATCTCTTGTTTCTCTCCCTTTCATAAACCCCGTTTGTTCTAAGCTTATATTATTTGAGATAATGGCCGTTATTCGTTTAGATAACATTTTTGAGAAAATTCTTATATCTATATTAGTCAAAGATATGGGTCTATCATTTTTACATAGTGATTGATCTTTTTCAGGTTTTAATATTAATACTATATGAGCTTCTGTACTGTGTGGGAATTCATGTAAGAAAGTGGGAGGGGGATTGGATGGGGTAGTATTGATAAGATTTTGAATGTTTTAGCATATTTTTTTTTTTTTTTGGGGTTAAATGTTTTATAATGAGGTGAAATTTGAATGGTAAATATTGAATGTTTGTTTTAAAAAATATAAAATAAAGAGAAATTTAAAACAAATTTAAACAATTGTACACAAACCAAACTGCAGTTCAGGTATAACCTTCAATTTAAAAAAAAAAAAAACATAGCGCATGCTCATCAGGAGCTGGCGATACATACGAATAAGCAAAATAATGAATATGTGAAAATGCAAACTTACGACCCGACAAATTTACAAAAATAAGAAACTCCAAAACAGTAAAAGATTGAAAATGACATCTATAACAAATAATTTACATTTCATATTTTCAATCCTTTGTCTGTTCATAATTTTGTATGTTTCTATTTTCATTCATGTCTTTGTAATTTTGTTTCTTCGTGTTCTCAAATCATTCTTTTGAATGGACAGTGTAAATGTATCTTAATATGTTCGTAATTTTGTATGTTCACAATTTTGTGTTCTCGAATCATTCTTTCGAATGGGCAGTGTATTAGTGAGTGATGTATCTTACTTAATATCTTTAGCCAATCAGCTTATCCCTTTTGTGTCTGAGTCACACTGCATTCCTGAATATTTTTAGATTCAGTTGAGCAGGAGACTGAGTCCGGTCTTGTGACTGAGGGAGTGGACTGGAGTAAGTACAGGACTTATTAGAAAAGCAAGCATAGGATTATTATTCTTTATTTCCTATGAAAGTACGAATCAACTAAATAGGCAATCTCACAAAAGTAACAATTACTAAATTACGAGTAGTGTACCGAATAAACAACAATTATTATCTAATAAAATTACGAATTTTGAATCAAAGAAATTAGACAAACAGAATTACGAATCATTTCAAAATATAATTGTTACGGAAATACGAATGAGTCCCGAATATGAAAAAGTATGTCTTACGAAATAATAAATTGTTGCGCATCAATGGAAACATAAAGTAACAAAACAAAACAAAACACATTTTTTGTTGTGCACTACAAGATCTTACAATTTTTTTTTATAAATCTCCATCGGTGGTCCGTCCATCCCTGGTGCTTTATTATTATGGGTCTGTGCAACTGCTAGTTTTAGCTCTTCCAGGGATATGAGACTATTGAGAAATTCTCTTTCCTCTAATTTAAGTTTTCGGAGAACCAGTTTCTCCAAAAATTGTTTAACTTGATTCATTGACTTTGACACCTTTGATTCATAAAGTGAGGTGTAGAAGTCAACAAATATATTCTGAATACTACTTGGATCAGGCCCTCTTGTGCTTGAGCTATCACAGCCAACATGCATCCCACCTGTTCCCCTATCTCATAATGTTTTTGATTTAAAAAAAAAAATCTGCTATTTTCTGCTTTAGTTAAAGATAAAGTTGTATAGATCCTGGGCCTCCTGCCATGCTAAACGCTTTTATTCTGTGGGATCCGCAATATAGTCCTGCTCTGTTTGAGTCACCATTTACATTACTTCCTTCTCTCGCCTCCTAGATGAACTCTTCATTTTATAAATTTCTTTAATCATTACTCCACATATATAAGCCTTCATAGTGTCCAAAACTACTAATAAAAATGTTGAGTATTTTTTAGAAAAATTCTATCAACTGTAATTCTATCAAATCCTCCTCTGACATCAATAACAGCCACTGTGGATTTATTTGCCGAGGTGGCGAATATAACTGTCCCTCAGTCTGTATAGTCAGTATAAGTGGGGAATGATCAGAAAGCCCCCTAGGGCCATATTGAATTGACTCTAACCATGGGAGAAAATTATCATTCTCCAGGGCCAAATCTATTCTTGACAAAGATCCATATGAACTCGAGCAACATGAGTATTCTCTTCTTAATTAATATCTAATTCTCCACATATCTATTAACCCTTGTAGATGGCTAGCAAACCTAGTTTTTTTCTTTTTTAGTACTTGAGTTGGTCTGCTTAGGGGACAGGAGCCACACTGGGGCAGAGATTCTCTCAGCTCTGCAGGGGCAGGCTCAGAGGTGGTTGACGGCACAGTATCTTCAGCAAGGAATGGTTGTATGCGAAAATGGCACCAACCTTCTCTCCACCCTCTGACAGGGACACTTGACCTATGTTCCATATTTGGCACACCCCGAATTTGGTGGTGCAGCAGTTCCTGAGCAGGTACTCAGGATCTCCTGAGGCAGGCCAGAAAAGTGTGGTCATTTCCAACAGTCATACAATGCCAGTGCTTGGCTGGCTGCCATTCAAAGGGAATGCAACCTGCCCACCAACTGCCTTATTTGTGACATGCCCACTAGGTGGAACTCAACGTTGGCAATGCTGCAGTGGCTGCACACACAGCAGTGAGCCATCAATGAATACCTGTGCAAATATGGCACCAGGACAGGGTCAGGGGAGCTTGTCTTCTTTTCACCACACCAGTGGCTACTGATCAAGGATGCATGCACTGTCCTGTCACCATTTGAGGAGGCCACAAGGATGGTGAGCAGTGACAGTGCATGCATCAGTGACACTGTCCCTATAGTCTTCCTGTTGGAGCACATGATTTGTGGAATCATGGACAGGGAACTTGAAACAGTGGGAGGAAGAGGAGGACACCCTTATTTCTCAAGGCCCACTTTATCCAGATAGCATTCCTGTGGGCCCGCCAAACACACAGGAAGAAGAGGAGGAGGAGGATTGTGTCAGTATGAATGTAGAGGATAACACTCAGCAGCAGTCTTCAAGGAATGGTTTTCAGTCTCCAGAAACCCAAGGATCTGTATGTGGCTGAGAGGAGGTACAGTAGTTATGGATCATGTGGCCCTTAGTGACCAAGAGGACTCAAAATCAAATGCCTCTGCAAACTTATGCTGCATGGCCTGATTCAGCAAATCTTGCAAAGGACCCTAGGATTCATGGTATCAAGGAGAGGGATCATTACTGGCTGGCAACCCTTCCTGATCCATGTTACAAGGGTAGGGTTTCAGAACTCATCCTGCCTTCGCAGAGGGAGCAGAGGATGAAACATCTTCAGAAGGCCTTGAAGAAGACCCTGGAAGGTTACAATTTCCTGATGCTGGACAATGTGTTACTGAGGCTTTTTTCAGTCAGAGGAAGAGCGACGGAGAAGGTGGCTAGCTGACCAATGACTTTAAACAATTTTTCAGTCCTCAGCACCAAGGTCTGATTGGTTCAAGCAACCATCGCCAGAGTCTGCATTACACTGTGCCGGAATATCTAGGGGCAAGAGCAGACTTGGAGACCTTTCCAGCAGAATATCCACTGGGTTACTGGGCCTTGAGGATGGACCACTGGCCTGAACTTGCTCAATTTACAATTTCATGCATCCAGCATGCTTTCTGAATGCACATTCAATGCTGCTGGAGCGTGTGATCAAAGAGTGTGCCTGTCCACAGACTCAGTTGATAGGCTCACATTCATAAAAATGAATCAGTCTTGGATCAGCAGCTATCAAGTACCTGATGCAGATGTAACTGATTGAGTTTGCTATGGATGTGGGATTCCTTGAAGACTGCTAATGCTTACTATCATATTCCTCCTCAATCTTGATGATGCTAGCTTCCAACATTGTTTATAATTAGGGCACCGCCACCACCACCCAAGGCCCAATTTATCCGATTTATTCCATCTTACTTCTTAAGTCTGACCCCCCCCCCCCCCACTGGCTATCCCTAGATATTTTAATTACTCAATAGAGCACCATGCTTTCCTTTTGACCTGGGCTCCTACATTCTAATAAACTCTTTGAGGTTACGTCTCCTTACATAAGCCACTCTCTCTTTGGGGAGGGTTTCATTCATAACATCAATCCAGTTTTTGACTGTAGAGGCCACCCTCGATTGCCATCTTATTGCTATCTGTTTCCTGGCTTGAAATAAACATCTCCAGATGGCTACCGTTATACTCCTATTTCCCCCTAACTCCTGCCTAAATCCCAATAGACAAACCATTGCTTCTTTTTTTAACCTGTTTGCTATTATTCCAATGCTGCTGGAGCGTGTGTAATGAATCAAAGAGTGTGCCTGTCCACAGACTCAGTTGATAGGCTCACATTCATAAAAATGAATCAGTCTTGGATCAGCAGCTATCAAGTACCTGATGCAGATGTAACTGATTGAGTTTGCTATGGATGTGGGATCTTTTGAAGACTGCTTATGCTGACTATCATATTCCTCCTCAATCTTGATGATGCTAGCTTCCAACATTGTTTTGAATTAGGGCACCACCACCACCACCCAAGGCCCAATTTATCCGATTTATTCCATCTTACTTCTTAAGTCCGACCCCCCCCCCCCCACTGGCTATCCCTAGATATTTTAATTACTCAATAGACCACCATGCTTTCCCTTTGACCTGGGCTCCCACATTCTAATAAACTCTTTGAGGTTACGTCTCCTTACATAAGCCACTCTCTCTTTGGGGAGGGTTTCATTCATAACATCAATCCAGTTTTTGACTGTAGGGGCCACTCTCGATTGCCATCTTATTGCTATCTATTTCCTGGCTTGAAATAAACATTTCCAGATGGCTACCGTTATACTCCTATTTCCCCCTAACTCCTGCCTAAATCCCAATAGACGAACCATTGCTTCTTTTTTTAACCTGATATTAAACGTTTCCTGCAGGATATTAATCACTCCATCCCAATAACGAAATAGTTTGGGGCATTTCCACATCATATGTAGTAGGTCCCCCGAACCCCTACATCTCGGGTAGCAATCATCCGCTCACTTACCAAACTTTAATAGCCGTTTAGGAGTATAATATGCTCTGTTTAGCGGCATTAGTTGCGATATTTTCTGTGACAGAGCGACGGATACCAAGGAAGATGTCTTCAGTATCCTCCTCCAGTGTTCTTGTGTTATTATTCCTATATCATATTCCCATTTTAATTTTACTGAATCTAATTTCCTTTCGCCATTAACCTGTTTACTTATTTGTCCATATATTTCTGAGATCAATCCGTTAAGGACACCTACCCGTGCTATACGCTGCAAAAGAGGGACTTCTTTCCAATACAGGGGTTGGTTTCTAAATTGAACTTTCAAACCCTGACTCACCTGAAGATAAGTAAAATATGTATTTTGTGGTATATTAAATTCCCTTTTCAATACATCAAACTTTTTCAGCGTATTTCCCATATACAGTTGCTGCAATCTTTTTATTCCCTGTTTTTCCCAATCCTTATTTTTTCCTATTGGGAGTATTTTCTGCAGATTGCTATTATTCCAAATAGGGGTATATATATATATTAAAACCATTGTATTTCATCACCTTTTTGAGTGTTTTCCATATTTTAATGATCATTCTAGTTGTTGGATTCTTATGGCTGAAGGAGTTCGCCTCTAATGTCTCAACTATTGTATCATGCAATGCTCCTGTTAATAAAAAAACAAAAAAAACAATGCTGATTCCTACTTAGGCTGCTTTATAAAATAGAATAGAATAGAATAGAATAAAAAATAATAGAATAAAACAGAATTAAATATAAAATAATAGAATATAACAGAATAGAAGAGAATATAACAGAATAGAATGGAAAATGAAATAATAGAATACAATATGATAGAATAGGATATAATAGACTAAAAAAAGTATATAACAAATAGAATTGAATATAAAAGAATAGCATAAAAATGACTATAATCGAAAAATAAAAGAATATAAAAAAGAACAGATTAGAATAGACAAGAATAGAATAAAATAGACAATATATTAGAATAGAATAGAATACTCAGCTCCTGGGTGGGACTTCCCCCTTCCCTTTTCCACATAATCTCTCCTCCCTCTCCCCCCAACTTTTTTGTTATCTATCTCTCTCTCTTTCTTTCTTTGTCCTCCCTTTTATTTATTTTCTCCATTTTATTAAAAAAAATGTGGGACACCCCGCATAACACTTCTCCCATGTACTAATAACTGTTTTTCAATGATAACGGGACTTACCTCTATTGAAGTGCGAGTGATTACGCAATCTGCATATGTGGATCCCTATTCTTACACATCCTAGGTACCTGGGTTCCCGGCACACCTACAGCTTTATTCTCTGGTAATTACCCTGAGTGACCCTATATTGGGTAGGATGCATTCCGATACTGATCATTTATATGCTATTTTATTTGGACCACCTATTCTGTGAAGTTATCTTTTCATTGTTTATGTCGCATGCCACTAAATCAAAAATGTAAAATTAAAAATGTAAAAAAAGAAGAATAGAATAGAATGAAAGACTATTACTGTCTTCAAATATTTGAATGTTGAATAGACTAGAATACAATAGAAAGAATATAGCTTTTGTTCAAAATTAGAATTTAGAATTTCAAAGTTTGAATTTTGAATTGAATAGGGTAAAGTAATTAAATAAAGTAAAGTAAAAAAGTAAGTAAAATAAAGTAAGAATAAGAATAAGAATAAAAGTAGAAAAGAGAAAAAATATAGCCACCTTCCAAAAATCTAATTTAGAAAATCAGATTTCAAATAGAATCAAAAGAATATAGCCTTCTTCCGAAATTCAAACTTCAATAGAAAGATATATAGGGGATGTTCATGAGTTAAATTTAGAAATTCAAATTTCAAATTTTTAATATAATAGAATGTAATAAAATAGAAACAATGTAGATGGTTTTCAAAATTAATATTTCAAATAGAATAAAAAAAATAGAAAACATTACATTCTAAAACTCAAATTTAAATTTGAAAATTAGAATTTTTCATAGAAAAGAATGATGTAGAATAAAATAGAAAATAATAGAAAATAATATATAGTTTAATAAAAATACAAATAACATATCATTCTTCTGAAATTCAAAGTTTGAAATTTGAATTTCAAATTTTGAATACATTAGAAAGTATATAGCCATCTTTAAAACCCATAATTTCAATTACAATAGCACAGAATAAAATCTATAGCCAAATTCCAAAATTTGAATTCCAAATAGAATAAAATATATAGAATATAGCTATCATTCAAAATCCAATTTCAAGGCGCCGATCCGGAATGGCCGCTTAGACACAGAGCTCCAGCAGATAGAGACCCAGCTTGAAGGCCAGCCGAGAGAGAACACGCCGCCAACATGGGGAAACAGAAGGGGAAGAACTCCCAATCTCGCTCCCGCTCCCCGCGGGGACCCGGAACCGGCACGGGCGCAATATCCCGGAGATGTTCAGAGCGCATTCACGCGAGGCCGGGGCTCCGTCTGCGGCCTACTCGGACGAACGCTCACCCAGCAGAAGCCCTTCAGAGAGGAGAGGCTCCCAGAGGCAAGACAGCCCGCCCGCAGCTCGCACGATCACGATGGCGGACCTCAGGTCAGTAGCTAACGATATTAAAGAGTCCCTCACATCAGTGATTGCTGACCTGAGGAGGGACGTCCAGGCTATGCACATCCGCACGTCTGAGCTAGAGGAGGCCGCAACCCGCCATGACGCTGCCATCCACCACCTACAGCAGGCCTCACAGGCACACAGTACCCACATCCGAGAACTCCATAGACACATGGAGGACTTGGATAACCGCGGACGCCGCCACAACATCAGGGTGAGAGGCATACCTGAGACGATTGAACAACCGCATATCACCCAAGCCACCACCCATATCTTTAATGACCTTCTGGGGAGGCCTCCTGAGACCCCAATTGACTTTGAAAGGCTACATAGAGCCCTTAGGCCGCGGGGCAGAGAATCGGACCCCCCGAGAGATGTAATCTGCTGCATTGTAAACTTTAAGTTGAAAGAGGACATCCTGAAAAGGGCCAGAGACAGGCGCAACCTGACCTTTCAAGGTGCAGAGATTAAGCTCTTCCAAGACCTCTCCCCTATTACCCTGCAGCACAGAAGGGACCTACGCCCTCTCCTGGAGGTCCTACGCCGCAAGGAAATTCAATACCGCTGGCGTCACCCTTTTTGCCTTTCTGCCACAGTGGCGGGACGCACAGCACATCTCAGGGTCCCAGAAGATCTTAGAGAGTTCTGCTCTACGCTCCAAATACCCCTGATTGACTTGCCGGACTGGTATAGAGCGTTTCGCACCCCGCGTTTGCAGAGGTCTAACTCCATGGACACCATCCCTGAAAGAGATGATTTTCAAATTCGGAGACGAAGGTCCGCTTCCCCACGACCGCCGCCTCAGAGGGAGCGAAGGGACAGACCACATCTCAGCCCGACATCCTCCCCTGCACACAGGCGTGCAAGGCCGGACAGCTCCTGAACAATACCACATCCCATGAGCCCGACTGGACACCCGGTCAGCGGACTCCAACTGTCGTGACTGTCACCCCTCACTGTTGATGCAACATACTACCCCCCGGGCTTTTACAACGGTAAAACTACGTGAAACAATCCCCTGTCCTTTGACTCACTGGTCCCACGTCCTTTTCCAGATTTTCAACACTGAACAGGCTACTCGGACACTCACTACCTGCCAATCGCTTTAATAGGACGATTTACTGAGTGCTGACCACTTATGGTAATGTTTAACTGACCCGCTCATTTGGGACGGAGGGGGTTGGCTCCTACTGCTCTGGCAACCCAAGGCAGTTCCATTGCCTCGCCTGCGAACTTGTTGGCATGCAACAGCAACTCCTACTTGATGATACATGGTCATACCGATCAGAGGTGCTACGGTTGGTGCGCCAGGTAGAGCTGCCTCTGGACACCAGAATTATTCACTTAGCCCTTCCCCAACTGCCATCAGATAGTATATGAGACATTGTTTGTTTTTAATAGTTTCGGGGGATTGTATACAGGTTTAAGGGGTCCCTATTCTTGATGGGCATGGCTCCCGCATCATCACTGTTAATGTTTGCGTGTTGAGGGAGGAGATGCGGGAACAAGATCGCCTTGATCTTTAGAGGGCTAAAACCTGGATCTTGAGATCATTGCCTCACATGCTTGCCTCCTCGACACATTCCATCGACTTGGAGTCGTGCAGAGACGACAGGTCCTTGTGAATGTCGCATGGAACATAATTGTGGCAATGACCCCTTCTCCACTATGCCAGTACTCCGTTCCTCCATGGTGGAGTGGAGTACTCTATTGTTGTCTACCCCATCGATAACCTCGGGTTCCCTGCTGCCCTATGGCAGCCAGGGGCGGAGGGGTACATGTTTATACTTTCTTTGCCTTTATTGTCTTCTTCCTTGTTTAGTTGCCTTCCTACCCTCCTCCCACTCCTCTCCCAGTCTCGTCTCCCCCACCTTTTTCTGATTTCACAGTCGACCTGGGATTAGACGGATTTATATATTTTTTGCACTTAGCTCCTTTAAATTATTTGGAATCTTTTATGTGCAGCTTACCAGTTCTAATGTTTTGTTCTGTTGATACAGTTTAATTTCATTTTGTTGTACATGTGGCCTACCACATGCTGTGCTAGCCGAATGTTTAACGAACCTCTCCCTTCTACACTCTCTCACCTTCTGCTTCTCCCCTACTTCAGTAGGCACTCAACTCTTGAAAAATGTGACAGTTCACATGGTCTCGACACTGACTGGACGTTGTAAGAACTTGTACCGGACGACCTTCCACTCCTCCACAAAACGACAAAGAACTTCTTTTCGTTGACTTACATCGGACGCCAAGGTACTTTGGGTAAGGTAGCAGGTCTACATACCCCCGGTGTCGTACAGTGACCCATACCATCCCGACCCCTCCCTCCCTTTTCCTTGACCCGTCCCTCTGACATCTCCCCCCCACCCCCCCCCCCCTCTACCTGTAGTTACACTAGTCCACATTCCCTTTCATTGCCTCTCCGGCTTTCGCAAGACCAAGACTCACGGTTCCTTAACGGAGACTGCTAGAGTCAGTCAGCCAGAAGAGGGCCACACACGCTCCTAGAATCCAGGAGTCTCGGCTTCGCTTGTAACAGAGGCCGGAGCGTGCGTTTTTTCACACACACATCATCTTAGCTAAACGCCGCGACCATGCCTTCCAACCACACTCGCACCCACGATGTAACACTGAAGGTTGTCTCCCAGAATGTCAAGGGCCTAAATATCCCAGAAAAACGGTCCCAAATCCTGCACATGTTATGGAAACTGAAATCGGATGTGGCCTTTCTTCAGGAAACGCACTTCCATTCGAAAAAAATACCTAACTTTTCCAATCACAGGTTCCCCACTGCCTTCCATGCTACAAACCCACTGGCCAAGACGAAGGGGGTGTCCATTCTTCTGTCCAGAAACCTTCACTGGCAGCTGGAAGATTCCCTGACAGACCCGGAAGGCAGATACATTTTTCTTAAGGGCCTTATTAACGGCTATCGTTGCACACTAGCGAACATCTATTGTCCAAACACAGCCCAGGTTAGCTTCTTTCGCACCGTAACGGAACTTTTAATGGGTTTCCAGGCGGGTATCACTGTTTTGGGAGGGGATTTCAATGTGGCTCTCCAGCCTCTGTTAGACTCTTCCACGGGTACCTCATCGCTACCGTATAGATCTCTGAGTAAGATTAAATCCCATCTGCAAGATCTCTGTCTCCACGACTCGTGGCGTGTAGCACATCCGAACGAGAAGGATTTCACTTTCTTCTCGGCCCCCCACACTAAATACACACGTTTGGATTATCTTTTTCTCTCTCAAAAGGACCTACCACTGTTACAGTCAGCAACTATTGAACCTCTTATACACTCAGACCATAACCCAATCACGATTACCCTGACACTCCCACAGGTGAATACGACCACTAAAATATGGCGCTTGGACCCCTCCCTACTATCCTCCGAGACGGACATTAACTACAAAATCCAATTTCAAATATCTAAATTTGAATTTTGAAAAAAAAAATAGACTAAAATAGAAAGAATATAGCTGTCTTCCAAAAATCTAAAGTTGAATAGATTAAAATATAAGGGAGTTGAATAAAATAGAAGGGATATAGCTGTCTTCCCAAATTTAAAATAAAAAAAATAGAAAGAATATAGTCATTTTACAAAATTTGTATTTCAAATATAATAAAATAAAATATAAAAATATATATCTGTGTTTGGAAATTCAAATTTTGAAATACTAATTTTGAATATAAACAAATAGAATAATATAGAAATAATATAGCCATCTTGCATAATTTGAATTTCAAATTTCAAATTTAGAATAGAATAGAATAAAATAGAAAGAATATAGTTTCATCCAAAATTTGAATTTCAAAATTTGAATTGAATAGAATAGAGTAAAAAAGAAAGAAAACAGCTATCTTTTTAAAGTAAAATTTCAAGAAGAATAAAATATCATAGAAAATACTTAACTAACTTTAATAATTTGAATTTTGAAGTTCAAATTTTGAATAGAAAATAATAAAGTAGAAAGAATGTAGCCAGTTTCCAAAATTTGTATTTCAAATAGAATAAAAATAAAAAATATTTCTATCTTTAAACATTACATTTTTAAATTTCAGAATTTGAAGTTTGAATAGAAAAGAATGGAATAGAATAAATAAAAAGAATATAGCAGTCTTTTGAAATGTAATCTTTAAATTTTGAATATAATAAAACAAAATAAAATATAAAGATTATAGCTGTCTTCAGAAATGTAAATTTTGAAATTTGAATTTTGAAAGAATAGAGCTGTCTTTCAAAATTCTAATTTGGAATAGAACATAATAGAATAGTATAGAATAAAAAAATATAGCAACCTTCTGAAATTCAAATTTTGAATACAATAGAATAGACATTATATATAGTTGTCTTCTAAAATCCATAATTTCAAATAAAATAGCATAAACAAAATATAAAGCCAATTTCCAAAATTCTAATTGCAAAATTAGAATTTTGGAAATGTTGCATAGAATAGAATAAAAAAGATTGAAATAGAAAGAATATAACTGCCATCCAAAATGTTTAATTTCAAATTCCAAAATTTTAATTTCTAATAAAATGAAAAAACATATTTCCGTCCTTTAAAATTCTAACTTTGAAATTTTAATTTTAAATTGAAAACATAATAGAATAGAATAGAAATAGTATAGCCTTTTTGCAAAATTCAGATTTCATATAGAATAGTATACAATAGAAAACATATAAAGCTACTTTCTGAAATTTAATTTTGAAATCAGGATTTTGAATTTTAATTAAATAGAATAGAATGAAAGAGAAAGAATATAGCTGTTTTGCAAAATATTAATTTCACATAGAATAGAATAAAAATATATATATATATAGCCAACTTTCGAAAATTTCATTTTTAAATTACAATTTAAACTTTAGAATAGAATAGAATAGAATAGAATAAAATATAAAGAATATAGCAGGACCCTTTTTATATGTGGAGTGCCGCCCCCCGGAGCTCCATTGAGAGCCGGTCACACTCTCCTGACATGTGAATCGGATGCGGGGGAAACCCACATATGTGAGAACCCCGCCTAATAGTCAGCAAGCAATGAGCTCACATTTTACATTTGTTTTCACATTCAAATCCAATTCAAATTTAATTCTATTCAAATCCAATTTGAACAATTTGTTATTTCTCAAAACTGGAATTTCCTTTTTTATTGATTGGTTGAAATTCGTTATTACTGTAAATGGAAAATTCAGACTCATCCGAATCTCCGAATAACAGAAATTTCCTCCAAATTCTGATTGGGGATGAAATGAAGCCGCACGTGTCTGATAGTTACCCCCCCCGACAACAGAAGAGTCCGGGGAAGCCGATCATACACAACAATCTGCACCCCATTATCTTTCTTCTGTGCAATCCAAGAGATACATGGGGGGAAAAATAATATAAAAAGTAACAAATAATAAAGACAAAAAAGTAACTAAACTGATAAATAAAGGATATTAAAGTGTAAAATATGGAGAATGGGTAATAAAACTTGTGGTTGTCCCAGGTAGAGACGTGAATGATGAAAAAATGTGTTCATTTCCCTTTGTTTACATTTGTTAATCGAGTTATTTAGTTTTGTTAAATTTGGTTGATTTGTTCAATTCATATTCGGGATTCGTATTCGGAAATTGTTTTATGTGTTTTAATAAATCTTCTTTGAATTTACATTTTTTTTTTAATTTTGAAACATTTGAATCGTTAAATTTCAAATTGTCAAGGAATAGGGATTCTAGGAATACCGGGGCAATTGCTGAAGTTGCTCCCTTTGTATCCACCCCCCAAAAACGTTTTGTTGTTTGGACCATCTCGGTACTTGATAGAAAATGCACAGAAAAAGTTATAAAAAATTACAAATAGTTTAATAGAGACAGAAAATGATACAACAGTAGGCTTGTGCACTTCGTTTCGTAACGAATCGAAATTCGGACGAATTTTGCATCTTTCGGACATTCGGATGCATCCGAATGTCCGAATAAAAAAATAACAAATTACAACGAATACGAAAGAAATATAACGAATGAATTCGAATGAATTCGACATGATTCGAAATTATTTCAACCGCATTTGAAATTATTTCAACATGATTCAACATTATTTCAACCGCATTCGAAAATATTTTATGACCCGACTTTAGGGCCATGTATCTCGGGGGTCACAAAATATTTTCGAATGCGATTGAAATAATGTCGAATCATGTTGAAATCATTTCGAATCCAGTAGAAATATTTTCGAATTTCGTTGAAATATTTTCGAATGTGGCCGATTTTTCGAATTCGGTAGAAAACTAAACGAAACCCGAAAACTAATTTAAGGAAGTTAACGAATATAACTAAACGAAATTAATGAATTAACGAATTAAAACGAAACGAAACTAAACAAATTTTTTCCTTTTGCACATGTCTATACAACAGAACATTCACAATATTAAAATCATATACACAGCAGTTTAACGCACCCAATCCCCCCGCATCTGCCGTGGGGGGAAATCGGTGGGTCCCGTTATCTACTGCTTCCTTTTTTGTGGGTGAGCTGATCTCCTCACTGTTTGGCATTTTGTAAATTCTCTGTTACATTATTGTCATTTTTGCTTTTATTTGATTATATGCAAACATCTTATTCACTTTATAGACTGTCCTCCTGAAGAAGCGGTTTTGCTACGAAACCCGTAGAGGAAATCTCCCTACACCCCTCTTCAACAAAGACCTCACGGGGCAACCCGTCTGTAGTTTGTTAAACTGAGGTGTATATGATTTTAATATTGTGAATGTTCTGTTATATAATTTTCTGTCTTTATTAAACTGTTTGTAATATTTTATAACTTTTTCTGTGCATTTTCTATCAAGTACCGAGATAGTCCGTACAACAAAACGTTTTTGGGGGGTGGATACAAAGGGAGCAACTTCAGCAATTGCCCCGGTATTCCTAGAATTCCTATTCCTTGACAAATATTAATCGGGATGATTTCTACTTTTATGTGTATTGTGTCTAATATTTACTTGAGGCTATACTCAGTCTATGGCTAAATTTCAAATCAGTCAAATCAAAAAATTCCCTTTTTATTCAAAAGTGCATTTTGAGTACAATGACTCTTTAAATCACCTTTGGCTTAACAAAAACAGCATTATTTCTAAATGATACTCTAATAACACACACAGTCTTTATTCCACAGATATGTTTACAGTTCAAATTCTAATTTAATTTGATGCAAAATGAATTTATGAAATTAATTGAAAATTCTAAATTCGAAAATTTGGAAATCTGAAAATCCAAAAATGCAGAAATCCAAAAATAAGAATGAAAATCCAAAAATTCAAAAAACCCTAAAATGTGAAAATCTAAAATAATAACTAACTAATAATAACTAAACTCTTACTAACTATTAAATTATAGGTATTGAAATTTCCTTACAAATTTGGCTGTTGGTGAACGTAAGAAATACAAATGTATCTTATATTACGAATTATCCAAAATAACGAGTGCCATATCTGAACAAATGGAAAGTAACAAATGAATAATAAATAATAATAATAATAATAATAATAAATAATAATAATAATAATAATAATAATAATAATAAATAATAATAATAATAATAATAATAATAATAATAATATAAACATATTATTATTAATATCATTTATTTTTTCATTCTGTTCCATTTGTTCAGATGTGACTTTCTTTATTTCGGATAATTTTGTAACCTCAGAAAATCCAAAATTTGTAGTGGTTACTGTCAGGTCACCTTGAGGCGAGGTTACAGATGCACACCGAAGGGATCAGGAGTGCGCCGCAAGGTTGTGGACCCTAAGGCTGACTGCTGTGGACGGGAGACAGATCCCACCGGGGTTAGAGCGTAAGATTCCCTGGGGCGCGGAGTCTAAGAGCCAGCAGGTGTTCACCAGAGCCTCTAGTGGTGAGGATGGACTTGGCTGCAACTGGCTCCAGGTCGCGACCCCCAGGGTCCCCCAGCTCGCACCCACAGTAGGCAACAGGAGGACAGGGATAGTGAGGAATAAAGCCAAGGTCGGGGCCACAAGCAGACAGGAATAGGCAGGGACACGCCAATAGGTCAGGATCACAGGCAAACAGGGATAGTCAAGGACACGCCAAAGTCGGTAACGGAACAACAGAAGAGCACACGGCAGGCAACAGGAAACTAAACACACAAGGAATACACAATGGTTGATCAGCAGGGTTGGCCTGCAGTGCACAGGTTAATATAGAGTTCTCTGATAGGAACTAGGGTGGAGTCATGCCAGAGGATGGATTACAAAAGCAGTCAGGTGAGGGTCGGCTGGTCTCTAGAGATGAACACATGGAGACAGGTAAGCAGACAAACTCTATTGCATAACCATGACAGTTACGTTCCCTGACAGCCAAATTTGAAAGGAAATTCCAATACCTATAATTTAATAGTTATTATTAGTTTGTTAGTTATTTCAAATTCTTGGATTTTTGTATTTTCGCTCTGTCTAATTTTCAGATTTTACTTTCTTATTTTCGAATTTTCCATTCTTATTTTCGGATTTTCGATTTTCCAAATTTTCACATTTTCCAAATTTGGAATTTTTGAATTTACAAACTTTTGAATTTACGACTTCTGAATTTATGAATTCATGAGTTAAATCTTAGTGCATTTATTACAATTCCAATCCCTACAATCCCTCCACTAATCTCTCCCTGTGCACTTTATCAGCAGCAATCCTTATATCTTTCCTATCAGAGATAAATCACATGTCACTATGGGCACTGTGACCTCACCCTATTATAGAGGGGGAGGGGTCATCCAAAACCTTCCTTATTGGTCCTGTAAGTCAGATGACTGAAGTTGGAAGGTCAGGAAGTGCATTATGATAATAAAGACTTTTGTCTGCTGATTCCGGCACTGATTAGGATTGTGTTATTCTGGGATGTCTGATTGTTTCATTAAAATCACATTACAAATAAAATAAATTATTTTTCCTAAAAAATTATCCACATCTTACAAATTCTTCCAGCGGGGGTGTGTAGAATTATAATAGAGGGGGCTTTTGGGACTTTAAATGAGACGCACGGTAACATGCATCTCCATCCCTATTCAAGTACATAGAGAAAGAGGGTCTGGGCATTAAATGAGGTGTCTATATTGTATATAATCGAAGGAATCAAAGTAAAGCATAAAGAAGTATTTATTTGTTTGCCATGATTGAGTAGGTACATGGCAGACAATACATGCAATAATAGAACATGATTTACATGTTAAAAACATGAATAGAATATACAATAGTATTGTCCTCAATAATAAAAAATATAATTGTAATATAACAGTTCTAATCCACGGCATTGCCTAAATCCAAAGACCATGTAAAATGCAAATTAGCAAATTTCAGTGTTTTTGGATTTGATTACATTTTTGAATAATTTTTATTATTATTTATTATATTATAAACTTTATCATACCCGGGATGTCTGCTAGGCTCTGGTTTGAACAGATTTAAGAGAGTTATTCCTAAGAATTACAGGACTACAATATAAAACGCCAAATTTCCATGCAAAATAATTTTGCCGCTTTCAGCACCTAAAACCAGAACTAATCACACCGCCAGGGAGGTTAAAATGAAGTCACCACTTCAAATGTGAACGTCATTAGACCATGTTCTCATCAACATTAACTGATATTAAAATGATTTCGGAACACACCAACAAAATATATTTATTATTATAGCCGGATAAATCTACATACAATATAATAAAGTGACCCTGACACTAAAAAATACATTACAATCAGCTTATAAAAGAACATGTTTAATATTTATCTCCCGGGAAGGTGGTGAGTGAAATCTTCCCTCTCTTGAAGAGTGATGGGTGTCTCTGGTATCTGACACTTTGGATACTTTGCTCCTCTTCTGGTCACTGTGGTTCCTCCTCACTAAGTGACTACATTGTTCTGTAGTGATGTAACGGCTGGTGGGAGGAACCACTGATTTGATACCAGCCGTGTCCAGAGCAAAAATGACTCGCTGTCCACCAGAGAGGTAAGTATTCGGTGTTTATATATAAAATGTTAATTCTCAATATACTAGGTAAATACCACAATTAACAATAATAGAGATAATGCTATGACTACTGGTAACCCAGCGTTCCTCCATACATATTAGTGAATAGCTGCTTTTGTATTCAGGTCAGGTCTGAACAGAATTATGTAACATTTTGGGAAAAATATACAGCCAAGAAGTCCAGAACTTGAGGCTATTATAGCAAAAACCTCCACAGCCTCATTAAAACTGTCCGGTAATGTTCTGGCTAAAAAAGCGATAATGAAACTCACAGCGGCCAGAAGCCCCATATATCCCAGGACAGAGTAGAAGCCGATAACTGAACCCTCATTACACTGAATGATGACCTTCCCCCGATAAGAGTGAGTGTCCCGATCCTGGAAGGGGGGAGAAACAGACAACCAAGAGACACAGATTATGACTTGGACCAGTGAGAAGACACAAATGATAGAATTGGGAAGTTTGGCTCCCATCCATTTCCTCCAGGGACTCCCAGGTTTGGTGGCTTTAAAAGCAATACTCACCATGATACTTTTGGCAAGTAGAGAAGAGACGGCAACTGAGAAGATGACACCAAAAGAGGAGACACGGAGCATGCAGGTCACATCTACTGGATGGCCAAGGAACAAGAAGACACAGAGGAAGCTCAGCATGATGGAGACCAGGAGAAGATAGCTCAGGTCCCGGTTATTGGCTTTAACAATGGGGGTGTCCCGGTAATGTATAAATATCCCCAATATTATACCAGTCAGAAGACAACAGAGGATGGAGACAGATGAAAATACTCCAACAATGGAATCATCCGTGTAGGAGAGAAATTCCACCACTCTTGGAACACACCGATCCTTCTTCTCATTTGGCCATTCATCATCAGGACATTTCATGCAGTTTTCACTGTCTGTAGAAAGAACAATACAAACACGATGAGCACAAGAAATTGTGTTATAGGCAGAAAACTGATAATGGGAATTTCAATTTAACCATTTACCGACCTCCGCCTGACGATGTACGTCCCTTTTTTGAAGAGGGATATCTCAGTAATGGCAGCAGCTGCTGCCACAACCATCTCTTCAGGTGACGGTTCAGTAAACGGTAATGTGGTCTCTGCAGCGGATCACCATTATCGGCAGCGGGAGAGGAGACATCCCCCTCCGGCGGAGGTGATCGGATCCTATCTGTGGCTGGGTATGGAGACAAGTGAGGCTAAGATGGCCCCCACCCGTCTCCATACCATAGCAAGGCAGAAGCGATGTCAAAACGTCACTTTCCCCCATATGTCTTAAAGGCACAGTTTTGAAGTGTGACATGGTGGGTATCAACTTACTCGGCGTAACATTATCTTTCACAATATAAAAAAAATTGGGCTAACTTCACTGTTATCTTATTTTTTTATTCAAAAAAGTAAATTTTTTCCAAAAAAGGTGCGCTTGTAAGACCGCTGCACAAATAAGGTGTGACAAAAAGTATTGCAATGACCACCATTTAATTCTCTAGGGTGTTAGAAAAACATGGATAATGTTTGGGGGATCTAAGTAATTTTCTCTGATTTGCTCTGATTCAGTAGAGGTCAGCTCATGGATCTCCTGCTGAGCAGAGCAGACAAAGTTGTATGGATACTTACTGGTAATCACACCTTGTAGATCACACATAGGTCATCTGTACAAAATGGGCAATGCTGGTAAGGTAGGTGGATGCTTAACTACATGCCGACCAGCGCACAACGATATATGTTGGCACAATGGAAAAGCTGAGCAAATGGGCGTACTCAATGTCCGCCGGTGTCCCGCGATCGTGTCACGGAGCTGCAGAATGGCGTGATGCCTTTGTAAACAAGGCATTTCCCTGTCCTGTCTAGTGACATGGCAGGGATCTACTGCTCTCTGTGATCGGGAGCAATGACCACTGTCGTGTCACTGGTAGCCCATCCTCCTACAGTTAGAATCACTCCCTAGGACACATTTAACCTCGTCATCGCCCCCTAGTGTTTAACCCCTTCCCTGACAGTGTCATTTACACAGTAATCAGTGCATTTTTATAGCATGGTCCCAAGATAGAGTCAGAAGTGTCCGATGTGTCCGCCATAATGTTGCAGTCATGATAAAAATCACAGATTGCCGCCATTACTAATAAAAAATAATAATAATTAAAATGTCATAAAATGATCCCCTATATTGTAGACGCTATAACTTTTGCGCAAACCAATCAATATACGCTTACTGCAAAAAAAAAATTACCAAAAATATGTAGAAGAATACATATCGGCCTAAACTGAGGAAAACATTTTTTTTTTTATATTTTTTGGGGATATTTATTATAGCAAAAAGTAAAAAAAATATCTATTTTTTTATCAAAATTTACGCTTTTTTTTGTTTATAGCACAAAAATAAAAACCGCAGAGGTGATCAAATACCACGAAAAGAAAGCTCTATTTGTGGGGGGAAAAAAAGGACGTCAATTTTGTTTGGGTGCAACGACCGCGCAATTGTCAGTTAAAGCGACGCAGTGCCGAATCGCAAAAAAGTGCTCTGGTCAGGAGGGGGGTAAATTATTCCGGGGTTGAAGTGGTTTAGGGCAGATATAGACCAGACATCAGATGGATTTGATTCATACAGAAGATGATTAAGGGGAATGTACAATGTTTGTTTTGGTTTTATTACAATCTGTATTTAGTGGAGATGAAGTACAACCAGATGACAAATATAAGAAAATAAATCTCCGTCCATGCATTGAATACATACAGAGTACGGACCATTGGAGAAGACAACGCTCGCTCTGGATTGGTCTAATCACTGGGAGGAGTAAATGGTGGAAAGGGTTCATTCATCTTCTAGTCTTCCACTATCTGTTGGAGGTGTCAGGGATGAGGGGGTCAGATATATTGGGGTGTTGTGTTCAGAATGGGGAGTATGTAATTACAGGGATTTGTAGGAAAGGGGTGGGGGGAGATGGGGATAGAAAAGGTCAGAGATGAGGAAGTATTGGGGGAGGAGGAGGAAGAGGAGAAGTCTGTATTTATGAGAAGAGGGTGATGGGAACAGAAGACAAGTAGAGGAGGTAGTCTGGATGTGGTGGTTAGGAGGGGTAGGTGGGCAGGTTCAGGGAGGTGGGAGAGAGTAATGTGTTTTAGATGTAATAGTTGGGGTCAGCAATGCTGTGCATTGTCACATATCAGGCATATTCATTCAGACTTGTAAGGCTTTGATGGACCAACTTTATTTACACCGTGCAAAAAAATACTTTTTGTTGCTGTCAGAAGTGGTAGTGGTGATAGTAATGGCAACAACAAAATACAAGTGGGCAAGGCTGACACCATTACTTGGGATGTCAGTCCACAAAATCCTGTATGTTGTCAGCCCACAACTGGAATTAGGAGCTGAGAGCATTTCTGGCAGGATCAACAGGTATCTTTTTGGTAATTACAGGGTAGCTATATAGTATAGAGATGTACTATACAACATATGTGTTTTTTTCCTGACATACACTGACAAAAAAGAGGTACCTTATACCAGTCCAACAATAACTTACTAACGAATACAAACTCTACCGGAAATGTCGGAGATCTCTCCTTCTGGACATGAGACGCACTCATAGCAGCATTTATGAATTGAAGAGCTGAACTTTTTTCTGCTGCCAGGTAAACAGGGATCTGAGCACCGAGATACCGTAACCTGAAATCACATATTATTATTATTATTATTATTATGGGAAGGTATATCATTTTTCATGAGGCTATACAGACTAAATAGGAAGGAGGTTCAGGTTGGCCTCTACCATGGGATTCAGGGTGCATTCTGCAGGTTTGAGATTAATTTACAGAGCAATATTTTAGGGTTTTCATTCATTTGGGGCAGGGGTGCTCAACCTGTGGCTCTCCAGCTGTTACGGAACTACAAGTCCCATAAGGCATAGCAAGACTCCGACAGCCACAAGCATGACACCCAGAGGCAGAGGCATGATGGGACTTGTAGTTTTGCAACAGCTGGAGAGCCACAGGTTGAGCACCCCTGATTTGGGGGGTTTACTGATTTTTATTGTGTGATGATAGGACCTCTATTTTCAGTTAAACTTCTTTTTTTTTGGTGCAAGACTTCTCCTTAAAAATTGAAGGCTTTAGTTTCAGAGTTGGTGTTTTGGGGTTTTCATCATTTATTTTCCTATTGTTGTATCTTTATTTTATGTTGATAGGGATCTAGGATTCGGGTACTTAAAGCACATTTACTTATTACTGAGCTCGGGGCTGCTTTTGTTCACACACAGCTGCATTGTTGGAAAGAAAAGAAAATCTAAATGTAAGAACATTGTGTACCTAAACCACCTCAGATAATATCACTCCCCTTCACTGCACCCACTATACCCAGAGATAAAATAAAAGTTAGGCCGCGTACACACGCGGGGACTGTTCGCTCAACTTTGTCCGTCAAACAGTTTCAGCGGACAGTCCGCTCAAAATTAGCATGGACGGACTTGCCCACACACGACGAACGAACAGTCCGCTGAAACCGTGCACGATGACGTGAACGGCACGTACGACGGGACGAAAAATACGACGTCCTATACACTGCAATACAACTTTCGGCGTGTAAATCCTTTCTGAGCATGCGCGGAACTTAGTTTGACGAACAAGCCTACACACGAGGGGACTGTTCGCTGAAACAAAGGAATTTCCGAAAAACTTTGTTCAGCAGACTGTTCGCTGAAACTGTCCGCTGAAAGCCCACACACGAGCGGACTGTCCGCCGAAACACTGTTCAGCGGACAAAGTTGGGCGAACAGTCCCCGCGTGTGTACGCGGCCTTAGGCATACACCGGTTAGACCCAATACTCCGGATTAAAACTGCTGGTGGTCGATTTTACACAGCTGCTTCATCTGAATTAACTTGGTTTTTGTAGTGATGCCCCAGCATGAGCTTTTTTGTCTCTAGTAAATTTGGGACTAGCCTTATTATTTAAAATGATCCAGCTAATGAAATAAGGGGGTCCTCTCCTTTATTATATTTGTTATGGTAATGGAACCATTAGCACAAGCAATCTCAGCCCATCTGGGCATAGGCGTGTGCAGCTTATTGCATTAGGGTGTGCCCCCCAAAACTCAAATACACATGCGTATATAAATATATATAGCACTACCCCCGTAGGAACTGCTAATCAATGTTTGATTCTGCACCCTGCCTCTCAACCCCAAGAATGGTCTCAACCCCTCTGGCACACCTGCTTGGCAACGTTAGTGTGGAACTCAACAGTAGAGAGAAACACAGCAATGATACACTATAAAGTACATTTACCGTAACCTTGGAACCCGTCATTTCACCAGCTATAGTAGTAAATAAAGACTCACACAGAATATCAATTAATAATCAGTTAATTAATAATTAACCACTCAGGAAGTTTACTAAAAGTTTATTAAAACACGAAGAATAACGCGATCAATCAGAAACAATAAATGACAGTAGATAACAGTCCGAGTATAGGTGAAACGGTGAGTCCAATAATCACAGTACGGGGTATATGCAGACAGGCACACAGTGGGACAGGCGTCCAATATGCTTTGAAACTTATATTGAACATCTTCCCACTGAAACCCCAATGCACACACACCAAACTATAACAGTATAATGTTAGTTACATGCAACAGTAATATATAAAATATATTATTCTGTACTCAAGGACTCCCCCTAGGTTGTAATTCAATGTCCCAACTGTAAAGTAGAACCGCGACGATGTGTAGAAGATGATAAAAGTTCCTTGTCTCCAGAATCTTCAGCTAGCTTAAGGGTTAATTCTCAAGTCACTTATAGAATTTGAAAAGAAGGCGTGTCGCTGGTTGTGAAAAGAGGTAAATATCTTTCAGGTGCATGTGTACCAGGAAATATTAACCCTTTCAAAACAAAACAACTGAATTTGCTATGAGTTAACATTTTCAGTCCATGGAATCTTCTTGATTGAAAGGAGTGGGGGCATATTTTATTCTTTTCTGAGAATGATGGTTTCCGTTATTCTTTGTATTTTGGAACTTGTTGCTTATAGGTGAAGATGGGGCTGCTCTTCTGCGCTGTGGGGATGTTCAAGTTGTTTCATGCATCAGGTGCAAGTGTATTAGGGTTTGTTGCAGTTCTTCAGCCATTCTAGAGGTGTATCTCTTGCCTTGAAAAGTGAATTTGATGGAAAAGGGGGAATCCCCATTGGTATAGAATATTGAGGCGTTGGAGTTCCAGTAATTTGGGGTTTCATTGAGCGTCTTTTGGCAATAGTGAGCTGGGATAGATCTGCAAACAGCTGATAAATGTAGCCTTGAAAGATTAAATCTTTTTTATCTCTGGCTGCTGTCATAATTTGCTCCTTTGAACGGTAATAGTGGAATTTTACAATTATGTCTCTTGGGGGACCATCTGTTTTCTTTGATGCGAGGGCTCGGTGGACTCTGTCCAATTGCAGATATTCTATAGGGGGTGGAAGGTTAGAGTTCTTGAAATAGCGCAGTAATTGTAGACTGTAAGTCTGTCACCGTTTCTGGAATTCCTCTTATGTGCAAATTGGTTCTTCTGGCCTTATTTTTATAGTCCTCTAATTTAGATTGGAGTAATACATTTTCTTCTTTTACATTTTGCATTTCAGTCATATTGTTCTATGTGTTCAATTCTATTTCATCCCTTTTTAATTCCAAAGCTGCAGTGCAGTTGCCTAGCTCTCTAATCTCTTTGGTGAGGCTGCTAGTTATCTGTTCAGAGGTCTGCTTTAATGCCTTATGAAGCATTTTCTCAAATGTATGCAAAAGTGCGGGAGATGCTGTGGATATCTGTGAGGGATTATGTGAGGCAGGTAATTCACTTTCTGAATCAACAGGAAAAACACCTCCAGGAGTTGTTTTTTTGCGTGCGGGAATGTACTGAGGCAGTGAATGAGGAGGGAACTGCTGCCATTTTAGCTGCGGTGCGCCCCTGTATGTCTTTTGTGAGGGGAATTTTTGATTTGCCACGGTTTCCTCCCAACACCATTGTGGCGGCTTAAAATGGTATCTGCCTGTTCCCTGGTACAAGAGGGTGCTGAAGGATACCTTTTTATCCTACTATGTCCCTTATGAAGGCGGCTTTATCCCTCGGTGGAGCGTAGCTCTAGCTTTCCATGTCTGCCTCGCTAGACTCCACGCATGCGCCCAGAACTTTTTTTTTAACTGAATGTATTTCTGGCTATTTTACTTTTTGGGCCATTTCCTTTGATAATAAAAATGTATAATCTACCTGGATGCACAAAGTAGCTGTGATGATATGCACAGTTTTACTAACATATGTCCAGTCTGCAAAATTGTGTTCAGACATTAACATGTGTTTTACCCTTAGATACTAAGGGGTTAAATACTCACTCACATAAAAAAGAGATAAAATGATAAAAGATACAATGAAGTGCCAGAGGCAAAGACACTCTAATTAGGGTCACGGCTCCAGGTGGAATCACGCTGACGGCTCAGGCCGCGTACACACGGGCGGACTGTTCGCCCAACTTAGTCCGCTGAACAGTGTTTCAGCGGACAGTCCACTCGTGTGTGGGCTTCAGGGGACAGTTTCAGCGGACTGTCTGACGAACAAAGTCTTACGGAATTTCCGTAAAACTGTCCGTCCAAACTTGGTTATAGCGGACAGTCCGCCCGTGTGTGTGCCAGTCCGCTGTACTTTCGAAATGAGCGGACTTTTCCTGCCCGGAGAAAGGTCTGCTCATTTCGAGCGCGTCTCCAGGTAGGCGGGGCCCGCCACTGAGACGTCGCGGGCCCCGCCGCCTGGTATGTACTTAAAGGGGAACCCCAACGCGAAAAAAATCGGCGTGGGGGTTGCCCCCAAGTCCACAACAGACCCTTGTACGAGCACGCTACCTGGCCGGCCAGGAAAGGGGGGCGAGAGAGCGCCCTCCCTCCTGTGCCGTACCAGGCCGCGTGCCCTCAACGTGGGGGGTGCCTTGGGGAAGGGGGGGCCGCGCGGCCCCCCCACCCCAAAGCACCTTGTCCCATGTTGATGAGGACAAGGGCCTCTTCCCGACAACCCTGGCCGTTGGTTGTCGGGGTCTGCGGGCGGGGGGCTTATCGGAATCCGGGAGCCCCCTTTAATAAGTGGGCCCGGGATACCGGCCCCCCACCCTATGTGAATGATTATGGGGTACAATGTACCCCTACCCATTCACCTGTGGAAAAAAGTACAAAAAAAACACAACACAGGTTTAAATATTTTATTGCACAGCTCCGGGGGTCTTCCGTCTTCGGGGGTCTTCTCGCCGGACTCCTCCGCTATCTTCTTGTAGCTCTTTTACTAGTGGAGGAGTCCGGCGAGAAGACCCCGGAAATCCTTCTGAGAATGTTGACTGATAATCCTATACGGCAATATACATATATACCCAGTGCTGCACACCAAGACATCAGATGGTGTAAATTAAATAACACATGCTGCAAAATAAGTGGCAATTACATCGTCCACACAGAGAAAATAGGCAGCAAGTTCTTCCAAGCAGTGATGTCCTTCACCACAGAAAAAATATTTTGTGAAATATTGTTGGCAATTAAATCCCTAATCTCAGTGCTGCAAATCCAAAATGAAACTCCAGTGCACCACCATGCAGTGAATGTAAGATGGACCCGTACCCGTTAGATGGACCCATGCAATAGGTCTAAACATGATTTATCCCAAACTTCAGGTGCGATCGAATATGTAAGCCGTTCCCTTGTACACCTCATCTGTATCCTCTCTCTCTGCTCCACTCTGGTACAGGCTGTGATATCTCTACGCGTTTCTGTAGACAGAGCTCTTTTGTTGCCATTTCCAGTGATGTGTCCTCTCTACTTCAATCCAATTCACCTTTCACCCGGATTATTTCAAAATCAGACAAAAAAATCCCTATAAATCCTGTTTGAAAAAAAAATCCCTAGAAATCCTAATGAAGAACCTCCTCAGTAAATGATATAAACAGAAAACAATCAAATGATTTCTTACTTTTCCTGTTTTCCAGAAGCAAGGATGACGTATTTCGCGATATATTTCAGTCACAAATTCTGGACCTTTCATGCATATTGGGATCTTATATAACTGTTTACTGTCTATCATAACACAACTGCATAAGTTAAGAATGGTGGGAACTTCTCTTCTCTCATTAAAGTAGATCTTTTTTTCGCTTCCGTCCGTGTAATGAACATTTCTCACATATTTGTTCAGCTTTTCACAGAAGACAGAAATACACACATTACTATAAACAGATATACGAGTTCTGGAATTAAAGTTTGCTTAGAAAAATATAAAGTGAGGGGGGTACATGTGCGGCTCAGAACGAGACGGCAATCTGATTGCATAATTATGAAAATGTGGTGCTCACAAATGTTAATAAACATGTGTAACCAAATGTGGATGAGTGCAGATGTGAATATACAAAGCAAAAAACATGTAAATAAAGTCCAAATAAATGTGCTGAATGTTCTGATCCGCAATGGGGAAAAAAAAAACGTTTGAAGTCCAATAGACCACAGATGTTTCCAGGACTGTTCAGGTGCAGAAAGGCCACCCCCACATGTGTCCCCACTCACCAAATGGTGATGACCCCCAATTTTGCAGTCTGGGGGTCACTTCAGGCTTATATGATGGTATCCAGAGAAGCTCAGGAGCGGTGTTGTGCACATCAGATCAAAGGATTTTTTGTTGGAATTTCTCAGCAGAAACACCAGTAGGGATGAGCCCTGTGTTCGACTCGAACACCAGCTGTTCGCCCATTGGGCGAAGCCAGAACTCTGTGGGACGCTCGCTCCACATTCGTGTGGCGCTCACGGCCCACAATGCACTGTGCCATCTCAGTGAATTGCTGGCTCATGATTGGCCAAGCATGCACTGTGACCCCGCATGCTTGACCAATCACAGAGCCGGCAGCGAGGAGAGCCATAATTGGCCACAGGCACAGGGGGTTTAGTACACGCCCCACACTATATAAGGCAGCCAGCGCAGCAGCCTTGTGTAGTATTCCGGCGTCTGCAGAAGTTAGTGGGTGTTGTGTGCCTCCAGCGCAGTATACACCTGTATCTACCCTTTATTGCTGTTCTCTAATACAGCCATCTGCAGGAGTTAGTGGGTGTTGTCTGCCTCCAGCACAGCACAATATACACCTGTATCTACCATTTATTGCTGGAGTTCTCTAATACAGCCATCTGCAGGAGTTAGTGGGTGTTGTGTGCCTCCAGCACAGCACAATTTACACCTGTACCTACCCTTTATTGCTGGAGTTCTCTAATACAGCCATCTGCAGGAGTTAGTGGGTGTTGTGTGCCTCCAGCACAGCACAATATACACCTGTATCTACCATTTATTGCTGGAGTTCTCTAATACAGCCATCTGCAGGAGTTAGTGGGTGTTGTGTGCCTCCAGCACAGCAAAATATACACCTGTATCTACCCTTTATTGCTGGAGTTCTCTAATACAGGTGTCCTTTTATGAAGCAGTGAAATCTATTCACTGCTTCATTCTCCGGCATTCACAGAGGGGATCTTTCTCCTCTATGTTCCAGTTTATGAAGCGGTGTAAGTCACTTCACCCTTGGAGGAGTGAAGTGATCTACAAACGCTTCTAACACTGGAGAATGGCCCCTAATACTTCAGTCTTGTGAGACTTTATGAGATTTCAGTACTAGAAATTCACAGATACACAGAGATGTCAGTTTATTAAGCAGTGATAAATTATCACCGCTCAGTACACTGACAGACGGCGTGATTAATGTTAGTAAAATAAAGAGTCCCCCTACATAATATATACATGTATATACACACACATATTATATATACATGTATATACACACACATTATATATATATATATATATATATATATATATATATATATATATATATATACCTATACACATTTCATATATATGTATATATATGTATACACATACATATGACAGGGGGACATGGTTACTGTCTTGGGGGGTCTGAACGAGGCATAAGGAAGTTAATTATCTTTCTCTTTCCTCCTCAGATCCCCCAGATTCTCTCTTCACTCCCCGATTCTCCTACCTCTGAGATGGTGAATCTGGGAGTGTGAATTCTGAAACAGATCGCCAGTGAAGCACTCAGATCGCAGCTTCATAAACTGGCCATTACTGTGTCATTCAATGAGGATTCTCCATGTGTGGAGATAATCAGTGGGAGAACAAGTTCAAACACTTCTCCCCCAATTTCCTCTGGTTCATAAACTGTTTATGGGCTGTGATCAACGGCGATCCTCAGGATCTCCATTGATTACTGCTTCATAAATGGACACCACAGCCATCTGCAGGAATTAGTGGGTGTTGTGTGCCTCCAGCACAGCACAATATACACCTGTATCTACCCTTTATTGCTGGTGTTCTATAATAAAGGCAGCTGCAGGAGTTAGTGGTAGACATGTGCAAAAGGAAAAAATTTGTTTAGTTTTGTTTTGTTTTAATTCATTAATTAATTAATTTCCTTTAGTTATATTCATTAAATTCCTTAAATTCTTTTTCCGTATTTTGTTTCGTTTTTTACCAAAGTCGAAAAATCGGTCACATTCGAAAATATTTCAACCAAATTTGAAAATATTTCTACCGAATTCGAAATGATTTCAACATGATTCAAAATTATTTCAACGGCATTCGCAACTATTTCAACCGGATTCGAAAATATTTTGTGACCCAACTTTAGGGCCATATATCTCGGGGTCACTTGGTGCTAGTTCTATTGTGTTTGCATACCAAATTTGGTGTTTCTAGCTATAAGTGACCCCAAGATATGTGGCCCCAAAATCGGGTCGCAAAATGTCATTCTCTGCTGCATAAAAGTACTTTCATATTGCCCATATCTGGGGTCGCTTGGTGGCAGGTGACGTGGTAAGTGGACAATCCACAACTTGGTCACATGGCACTCGTGGCCAGTCACATGGCACTCGTGGCTGGTCACGTGGCACTCGTGGCAGGTCACGTGGTACTCCTGGCAGGTGACGTGGCAAGTGGACAATACACAACTTGTGGCAGGTGACGTGGCAAGTGGACAAATACAATACACAACTTTTGGCAAGTGGACAATGACATACAGCATATGCACTTGCCTTGCGATCGACATCTATGACTTCTTCAATCAGGCATGCTGACAACCTCATTGATACCATAAATATAAATGAAATAAGATGTGTGTGTTTTTTTTTGCACTGGTACACTGCAAGTATGAAAAATTGATGTGACAGATATATTTAAATAAGTATAATTAACTAACCATCTTCCAAAATTTCTAATTCAAATCGAAAAGATTAGAACAGAATAGAAAAAAATAATAATAATTTAATAGAATAAAATAGAGAGAATATACAACCATCTTCTGAAATTCTAATTTGAATAGAATAAATTAGAATTTCGAATAGTATGATTTCAATTTTTTAAATGAATTCATTTTAAATTTGGATAGAAAAGATTATAACAAAATAGAAAATAGACTAGAAAAACGATCAGAACAGAATAGAATATATTATATTTTATTCTGTTCTGTTCTATTGTTTTTCTAGTCTATTCTTTTATATTCTATTAAAATCTTTTCTATTAAAATCAAAATCATTATATAGTAAATTCAAATTTTGGAAGATGGTTTTATATATATATATATATATATATATATATTTCTGACATTTGAATTTCGTATAGAATGAATTCGAATTTGAATAGAAAAGAATAGAAATAGAGAACAGACTAGAACAATAGAACAGAATAGAATATAGATACTATCTATTTACTATTATATAGAAATAGATACTAAATCGATACTATCTATTTAGTGCGGGCACTACTCACGTATGCGTTCACTTCTGCATGCGAGCTCGTTGGGACAAGGTGTGATTAAAAAAAATTTATTTTACCTTTTTTTCTTTTTTTTTTTACACTGTTTAAAAAAAAAATGTGGCACGTGGCTACGGCCTAGTCTGGCCGTACCGCGGTCACTCCACCTGGCAGCCGCCTGCACCACATCCCAGAACTGTGACAGTCCAGGACCCGCACACAGCACGGCCCCCGACCTTCATTGGTACCGGGCCCCGGGACATGAATTAGGAAATCCCAGGGCTCCGGCCTAGCCGGCGATCATCTTGGTCCACCCATCCTCGGTGGAAAAGTTATTACCTCCCCCCTGTTCCAGCAGCCCTGAGGAACCCTTAAGTTGGCCACACCACAGCCACCCTGTCATTACCCCTAAAGGGCTAATCATTTAGCCACACATAGACTGGTGGCTGCGGCAGAGCCACATAAAAAAAAAAATAAATAACATTTTCTCCTCCGCTATCCTACCTCCTTCCTCCCCTCCAGTTTAAAGATCCCACTGCAAGTGGCAACCGGACCGCTCTCCAGAAACGTCAGGCTTACAGCAAGCCAGTACGGCAAGTACGGCAGCAAGTCTGATACCTAGCCCGTCCTCAGGGTCAATACCCTGATCAGGATCATCATCTTAGGCCCATAGTACCAGCATCCTCATCCACAGACCATGTGCCACTTCAAATACTCAGCAGAAGTTCTCCACAGACTATGGAACATCAACACTACATTGTCATCTTCCATAAAAAAAATACTTCAAAGAGAACAACTATTAAAGACTGGATGACAAGCAACTGCTAAACACAGGAAGAGATCTACTCGACCACTACAATTAGATTGCGCCTTGATTAACGCCAGGTCTGCAGTCAAACACAGACTGGAAGTACATGACTTCATCATCGAGAACAATGTAGACTGCCTCTTCATCACCGAAAGCGGGCTAAACTCTGACTGCAACACCATCCTCACCGAATTGGTGCCGAAAAACTACAGGATCCTTACCGAACACCGGATAGGGAAAAAAAGTGGAGGCCTAGCAGTGATCTTTAAAGCTCACCTGGGGCTCACCAAACCATCATCACAGAACCCAGTGCCTTTTATGGAAACCCTGACGCTACATCTTCAATGAACACCCCATGACACCACTCATATTTTACTGTCCTACAGACCACGGGGACCAAAGTCCAATCTTCTTTCACCCCTCACAGAATCCTTCGCAATACACACCCCTAAAATTCAAAATTTTCCTGGCACTCTGAGATTTCAACCTCTGGGCAAATGAGCCCAAAGACCCCATCGTGACTGCCTGCATCAATCAACTGGAAGAATTGGATCTCCAGCAACTGATAAATACTCCCACACATGGGTCAGGACACACCCTGGACCTCATTTTAAAACAGAACATTGACGTCAACATACTCAACAACATAACATTTCCATGGACGGACCACCACGCCATCAAATTCAAAATCACCACCAACATCACCCACGAAAAACAGAAACCTGTAACAACAACGCACTGGACCCGATCAAATAAAAAACTGTACTCCGAATCCTTCAAATCCACTCTATCCAATAAGATAACTACAATAACCTTAAACCACTCTATGGAGGAAACACTCAACTCCCTGAACAGGGCATTACTGCAATCAGCAGACTCAGTAGCTCCAAAACGCAGGGCTCTCATCAGGAAGAAAAACTCTGGATGGTTTAATGGCTCCCTCTCCATACTAAAGCAAGAACGCAGAAGAGCGGAAAGAACATGGAAAAGAAATCCCACCGAGGAAAACCACTTTAACTACAAAGGTCTCACAGAGAATTATCGCAAAGCAATCTTCAAAGCCAAAAAGGATCACTTCTCATATACAATCTCAATGGCCGCAAACCAACCACGGTAACTGTTTAAACCAGTCAATCAATCAATGAATCCGGTATGCCTAGAGCCCCCGAGAAAATGAATCCCAGGATTACTGTGACAAACTGTCAGATTTTTTCATCGATAAAGTCGAAACCATCAGGGAAACAATTTGTCAGAAGAAAACATCCAACCTCAGCCAGCAAATACATAAAGAGGATGTCTTCACCAACATTCCGCAACCGCTGAAATTTTCACTAACCCCAATTACCGCTGACACCACAAAAAACATCATTAATAAACTTTGTGACAGTACCTCACCAATTGACATCATCCCCACAAAACTACTGAAAGAATGCTCCGACATTGTGGCTCCAACCATAATGCACCTCATAAACTGATCATTCCACAAAGGGATTGTTCCCAGCATCCTCAAACAAGGCATCATCAAACCTCTACTCAAGAAACCAAACCTGGACCCTCAGGATCCAAACAACCCTAGACCAATTACAAGCCTCAACACCATTTCGAAGATCATGGAGCAAGCTGTAGTACATCAGCTACAACTCCACCTGGATACTCACAAACTCCTGAACCCGATGCAATCAGGCTTCCGCCCGGGTCATGGAACAGAAACAGCACTCCTTAAGATTTGGGACGACGAAGCAGCAGATGACGGAGAGCTGTGTCTCCTCATACTGTTAGACCTAAGTGCAGCGTTTGATACAGTAGACCACAATACTCTACTCGTCCGTCTCACAGAAGTAGCCGGAGTCCAAGACGTAGATCTCAGATGGTTCACGTCCTTCCTAGGAAATCGTTCACAGACAGTAAAACTAAGAAAATTCCTCTTTGAATCTTGGGCAGTCACCTGCGCAGTCCCTCAAGGATCTCCTTTGTCACCCGTTCTCTTCAACATTTACATTCGCGCACTCCTCCAAATCATCAGATGCTCAGATCTCTGCTTCCACTCTTACGCTGACGACACGCAACTTTATTTCCGGATCAATGGAAAAAAAGATCACCAACAACAACTTGAAAACTGCCTCAAATCAATAGAGTACTGGATGACCACTAACTCCCTCAAACTCAACGAATCAAAGACAGAGCTTCTTATCTTACACCCAAATCATAATCCCGTAACCAAAACCTTCTGGACTCCACCAACCGTCTTTGGGCATACCATCTCCCCAAGGACCAAGGCCAAGAGTCTCTGGGTTATTTTAGATGCACAAATGTCAATGGATGCACAAATAGGAGCAGTAGTCAGTGGATCTCACCATCTGCTATGCATGCTTCGCAGACTCTTCCCTTTTATCCCAAAGAGTGACAAAGCAGTGGCAGTTGGAACAGTCATTAATTCACGACTGGACTACGCAAATTCGCTTTACATAGGATTACCACAATATCAACTTGTGTGATTACAACTGATCCAAAACATGGCGGCAAGGCTGATAACAGTTAAAAAACCCTGGGAATCCATCTCTCTGAGGAGCCTACATTGGCTAACCGTAAAAAATCGGATCACATTCAAGACCCTTTGCTTCACCCACAAATTCGTGCATAGAGAAGCTCTGCAATACCTACTGGAGAAAATAAATCATTACACACCAAACCGCAGTCTTCAATCAGCCAACAAAAACCTCCTCCTCGTGCCCAAAGCCAGGTATAAATCCAAGGGGGATCGGAGATTCGCTGTCTAAGGTCCTCGGCTATGGAATGCTCTGCCAATCAACATCCGTCTGGAAGAAAATCACCTAGCGTTTAGGAAAAAACTCAAGACCTCCCTCTTCTAGCTGATGATCAAAGATTGTCACAGCGCCTCGGGGCGATTCAGTTCGCATTGTGCACTATACAAGTATTTCATTCATTCATTCATATTTATGTGTGTGTGTGTGTGTGTGTGTAGCGGTGGCTCCTGAAGAGCATGCGCTATGCGTTTTTCCAAAGTTAAAGTTTTGCCTAAACTGTAGTTTGGTTTGGGTACAAATATCTAAATTAGACTTTAGCATCAGTCTGACTGGACTGTGAGGTGTTCATCCTGGCCACAGGGGGCACTGTCCGGTTAGGTTCTTAAGTTACTCTCTCTTGGAGCCCGCCCAGTGGGAGGGATGCTCTCGCTGTGCTTTCTGAGAGAGGGTACTTAAGATGCGAACGTCACGTGGTTCAGGGTTCTGGTCCAGAATGATGTACTGACTTCATGGTCCTGGTCCTCCTGACCAGCCCCCAGGAAGGGTATGGCCTGGGGTGTGGATCCACCCGACTTTAATCTCTCGGGCTGGCTAGCCTGAGGAAAGGAAACTAAGAGAAGGATTCTGAGGTGGTTGGGTGCCGTCTCCGGTTTGGGAGAGACCCAGCGACTTCAACCATTTCAGGGGAGGACTCTTCAGAGGAAGAACACGTACGGGTTGGATTCTTAGTGAGAGCCTAGAAGGGCTGAAGTAATCAAAAGAATCCGGTCTTGTGGATATCGCCAAGCTGGCTTAAAGAACCAGGTATCCAACAAATGTTTCAAGGTTAGTTTCCCTACGTGTTCTATAACAACACCTGTGGCAGAGACATTATCTTGTATGTTCTACAGCAACGTCTGTGGCAGAGACTTGTTCCTGAGGAAGCACCTTGTTGGCTGCTAGGCCTTGTGAGAGAAGGACTGTCCAACCTGAGTGATCATCCAGTTAAGAATGGCTATTCTCTGAATGCAGTCAAAGTAAGCATGTTCTTTAGCAAATTTGACTTTGACACTTATGCCGCGTACACACGATCAGACTATGGACAAACCACCGGAAAGTTCGCCGGACTTTCCGAATGAGCGGACCTGCCCACACACAACTGAACTTTTTTCCTGGACTTTTCCGGCGGGACTATGGCGGGAGTCCACCATACTTTTGAAATGAACGGACTTGCCCACATAGGGAGAAAAGTCTATTCATTTTGAACACGGCTCCAGGTAGACGGGACTAGCGCAGGAGGTCAATGTCACCACTTCCATGGGCGAGATTGACACCTCACTGGCCCCGTCACCTGGTATGGACTTAAAGTGAAGCCTTACGCCAAAAAAATGGCATGGGGTCCCCCAAAAGCCCATATCAGACCCTTATTCGAGCATGCAGCCCGGCCCGTCAGGAAAGGGGGTGGGGACGAGCGCTCCCCCCTCCTGATCCGTACCAGGCCATGTGCCCTCAACATGGGGGGTTGCTTTGGGGAAGGAAGGCCCTGTGCCCCCCCACCCCAAAGCACCTTGTCCCCATGTTGATGAGAACAAGGGCCTCTTCCGGACAACCCTGGCCGTTGGTTGTCAGGGTCTGCAGGCGGGGGGCTTATCAGAATCCGGGAGCCCCCTTTATTAAGGGTGCCCCCAGATACCGGCCCCCCACCCTATGTGAATGAGTATTGGGGTACCGTGTACCCCTACCCCTTCACCTGGGGAAAAAAGTGTAAAAAAAAACACATGTTTTTAAAATAATTTATTGCACAGCTCTGGTGGTCTTCTACTGTCTTGTGGGGTCTTCTCGCCGGACTCCTCCGCTATCTTCTGCTCTTTTACTAGTGTAGGAGCCCGGCGTTCTTCTTCCTCGCCGCCGTCCGGGGTCTTCTTCCGACTTCGGGGTCTTGTCCCCCTCTTCGGCTCTTCTTGTGGGGCCTCAACTTTCTTCTACCAGCTCTTTTACTAGTGGTGGCACGGTCTTCTTTCCCCGATGTCGCCGCTATCGCCGCCTTCTCTTCTTCCTTGAGATGTTGACTCGACGCTGTCTTTGGCCGCAATGACAGGGACATGTTGCGCTGCGACTTATATAGGGACAATGGGCGGGGTCACCGGGTGATGTCCCCACCCATTATTATGTCACAGTCCCAGGATGCTGGGGTGGGGGCATCACCCGGTGACCCCGCCTAGTGTCCCTATATAAGTCGCTGCACACCGCATCCCTGTCATTGCTGCCAGAGAGAGTGTCGAGTCAATATCTCAAGGAACAAGAAGAGAAGAAAAGAGAAGGCGGCAGCGGCGGCGACAGAAGACCAGGCCACCGCTAGTAAAAGAGCTGGAAGAAGGAGCGTAGGCCCAGCAAAAAGAACCGAAGAGGGGGACAAGACCCCCGAAGTCGGAAGAAGAAGCGGCGGTGACAGAAGACCGGGCCACCGCTAGTAAAAGAGCTAAAGGAAGAAAGTAGAGGCCCGGCAAGAAGAACCGAAGAGGGGGACAAGACCCCCGAAGTAGGAAGAAGACCCCGGCGGCTACGAAGAAGAAAGCCGGGCTCCTCCACTAGTAAAAGAGCTAGCAAAAGAGCAGAATATAGCGGAGGAGTCCGGCGAGAAGACCCCCCAAGACGGAAGAAGACCCTGGAGCTGTGCAATAAATAATTTTGAAACCTTATGTTGTGTTTTATTTACATTTTTTTCACCAGGTGAATGGGTAGGGGTACACAGTACCCCAATACTCACTCACATAGGGTGGGGGGCCGGTATCTGGGTGTCCCCTTATTAAAGGGGGCTCCCGAATTACGATAAGCCCCCCGCCCACCACCCCCAACAACCAACGGCCAGGGTTGTCGGGAAGAGGCCCTTGTCCTCATCAACACAGGGACAAGGTGCTTTGGGGTGGGGGGGCAGCAGGGACCCCCCTTCCCCAAAGCACCCCCCCATGTTGAGGGCATGTGGCCTGGTACGGCTCAGGAGGGGGGTTGCTCACTCGTCCCCACCCCCTTTCCTGACCGGCCGGGTTGCGTGCTCAGATAAGGGTCTTATATGGACCTTGGGGGGGGACACCCACGCCGTTTTTTCAGCGTAGGGCATCCCCTTTAAGTCCATACCAGGTGACGGGGCCAGCGACGTGTCAATCTCACCGCCGAAGTTGGCGACATTGATTTCCTTCACTAGTCCCGGCTACCTGGAGCCGCGTTCAAAATGAACGTACTTTTCTCCGTGTGCGGGAAAGTCAGTTTATTTCAAAAGTCCGGTGGACTAGCACACAGACGGCCAGATTGTCCACCAGACTCGCAGTCTGGCGGACAATTTTTGAGTCAAAACTACTTTCTAAGTCCATCGGACTTTTTGGGAAAAAAGTCCGCCGGAGCCCACACAGTCTGATCGCGTGTCTGATCGCGTGTACACGGCATAAGAGTACCTGAACTTCTCTTTCCAACCCTCTGATCCCAATTCAAGAGACTATTTCATTGTCTAAGTTTTTGCAAATAAAATCCATTCAGTGGATTTGTTGTCAGTCTCTAAGTTACTGGGCCATCTACAACAGGAACCCCTAGACGTACAACAAGGAAAACAGGAGGTAACGGTGAGCCCAAAAATAACCAGCAGCTCCTTTGGGGGTTAGGGCTACATATATATATATATATATATATATATATATATATATATATATATATATATATATATTGTGGTAGTATGGTACCCCACCGGAGGAAGAATGCAGGGTTCTCAACCAGGCAGGTTGAGGGGCTCCAGGGGAGTTGTTTGTTTGTGAGGAAACTGGTTTTTCAGTTTCCTCATTGTTTTCAAAAATCCAGTTTGGGACCTGGAGCCCGGAGATTCCATAGTGTTATGGGTGGGACAGAATCTCCAATCCTGGGACTGGGTTTTGGGAACAGCCAGAAGTCTGACTGGTTGATTGCACAGGTGGGTCCTGGCCTGATAACAGAGCCAAGACCATGGTTCTGGGCTCCACCCTCCCGAGGAGTCCAGGCAAGCAAGGGAGAAGCATGCGTTTCTGCATGGTATAATCAGAGTGCCCAAAACTGTGGGCTGAGCAGCAAAGAAGAGAAAAAGAGGTACAGTAGTTGTACGGCATCCCTGTTATAGGGATAAGAGGGCTGATGTGTAAACCTGAACAGCGGTATTGCTGAGCAGAGCCAGGTGGCTTGGCATTTTTCATTTTTATTATTACGCTGCTGCTGTGGAAAGCTGAAACCCCTGTTTGGGAAACCCACCTGTTGTTGGACTTGTTTTGTTTTACTTTTAATAAAAGTGGGCCAACAAGCCTTTAAATGGCATAACTGGCATGGACTCTACTCACTGGTGTGCTCTACACAGAGGCTAAATAACCCCCAAATATCACTATATATATATATATGTGTATGTGAATGTGTTTCTTAACATGACATATACAAAGCAATTAGTAACATACCTTCACTAAAAGAACAAAAATCCATATCACCCCCTCCCCCTCCTTATTTAAACAAATAAAACAATAATTTATTTAATTATGTTAAAAACTGTACAAAGAGACCAAACATTTGGGTGATTGTTGTTCTCCTGATTGGCCAGACAGTGAGAGGGAGGGCGGAGATAACTGTCCATTCACATAATTATTATATAATATAGGATGGGATGATATAAACAATTATTACCCAACTTACTCTGTGCCGGAATCCATGTTGTTCTGATGTATTTTTCTTCATGTACATTTCATGTAGAGCATGGGCCAGAACATATACAGCCCTGTATATAAAGAAGAAATTACCGTCCCTAGAAGGAAATATCTGTGAAATATTTTTTGTATCTGTACAGTTCTTTAACCACTTGGGATCCGCGCTATTGCAAAATGACGGCAATAGCGCGGACCCACATTTTCGGGACTACGTCTATTGACGTAGTCCCGGTTACGAGCGGCCTGCGCGCCCCCTGAGGGGCGCGCGCGGCGCGCTCTGTGATCGGCGAGTCCGTGAGACTCGCCTGATCACCGATCCGTGTAAGGGGTCGATCCCGACCCCTTATCACGTGATCAGCTGTCAGCCAATGACAGCTGATCATGTGATAAAACGGAGCCGGTAATCGGCTAGTATTCCTCCTCGCGCTGACAGCGCGAGGAGAAAAAAAAAAGCCGATCGCCGGCGGCCGTGTTCGGGACATCAGTCCCGATCACGGCCAGCAAATTAAAAGGACACCTGCCCCCTGCCAGTGCCCACCTGCCACCCGCAATGCCATCCTGAAATAAAGTAAGTGCCCCCCTGTCAGTGCCACCCAGCAGTGCCCATAGTGCCCACAGTGCCACCCAGCAGTGCCCACAGTGCCACCCAGCAGTGCCCACAGTGCCACCCAGCAGTGCCACCCAGCAGTGCCACCCACAGTGCCACCCAAAATCTGCCTCAGGTGCTGCACCCCAGTGCCGCCCATCAGTGCCCAGCAGTGCCGCCCATCAGTGCCCAGCAGTGCCGCCCATCAGTGCCCAGCAGTGCCACCTATCAGAGCCACCTATCAGTGCCACCTATCAGTGCCCATCAGTCCCATCTATCTGTGGTACCTATCAGTGCCCATCCGTGCCACCCATCCGTGCCACTTATCCGTGCCACCCATCCGTGCCATCTTATCTGTGCCCATCTTTGCCCATCAGTGCCGCCTTATCTGTGCCCATCGGTGCCGCCTTATCTGTGCCTATTAGTGCCGCCTTAACTATGCCTATCAGTGCCCACCAGTGCAGCCTATCAGTGCCCACCAATGCAGCCCATCAGTGCCCACCAATGCAGCCCATCAGTGCCCACCAATGCAGCCTATCAGTGCCGCCTAATCAGCGCACTTCAATGAAGGAGAAAAATGACCCGTTTGCAAAATTTTATAACAAACTATTAAAACATGATTTTTTTTTTTTTTTTTTTTGCATCTTTTTTTGTTTGTTTAGCAAAAAATAAAACTCCGAGCTGTAACTAAATACCACCAAAAGAAAGCTCTATTTGTGGGAAAAAAATGATAAAAAATTCATTTGGGTACAGTGTTGTATGACCGCGTAATTGTCACTCAAAGTGCATCAGCGCTGAAAGCTGAAAATTGGTCTGGGACTGAGGGGGGTTTAAGTGCCCAGTAAGCAAGTGGTTAAAGTACCCCCGCGGATCAATTCATAAGCCATATTTTTCTTTGAGTTTGGGGAAAGGCACCGATAAAAATAAATCCACACATCTTCCAATATTGAGTTACGTAAGCAGCTGGAGACGTTGAAACCTTGGGGACAAATAATGAATTCTAGCTTTACTTCATCTGCCCAACAAAACATGAAGCTGCAGTTGATTTTACTTTAGTGACATTAGTAAAAAGATGAGTTATCTTACTCCATGAAGGTGGGAAAATAAATGTGATGTTTTCAGAGGGTATATTATCACACAAAGGAAAAAGGTGTGCTATGGAAGTTCCACACGTTATGATAACCCTCGCTGCTGACTCACGTATAGTCCTCGATATTCTGCTAAGAAATGCAATTGTATCAGTGAGTTTGATGATATAATCGGTGCAGATCCCGTGTTCTCTCATCATCTTACTCAGTTCTTGGGACTCCTCATCTCCGCTGTCATCCTCCGATGTTAATATTCCAACCCAGTTCCATCCAAAATGCTTCAAAAGTTTTATAATAGTTGCAAAATAGACCCGATTGTCTGGTGTCATACGGAATAAAGTTGGATAAATTTTTCCCTCGGTCAGGCGAGGGTCAGTGTCTTGATAATTGATCTGGATGATATGTTGGGAAATGTTTTAATGGAATGTTATTAATCAAACAATAAGAATATGAGAAACGTAATAAATAAACGTCACACAGAGATCTCTTTATCATATTTCTTTTTTTCTGTTCTATAAGAAAGAAGTCATTGTCATAATGAATATCATGGAGATGCAAGTATATGACAGCCAGGGCAGGACTTACCATTGGGCTTGACTGGGCTCAAGCCCATGGGCCCCGCCGAGATACACAGTATTAAAACTCGGCTAGGCTCCGCTCACAGTCACACCCAGTCCCGCCCTAAGATGAACATAACACAGGAATTGGGTGTGACTGTGAGACGAGCCGAGTACACTCGGCTACTCTTGGCTTCGCTCGGGACTGCAAGAGGACCCAAGAGCCACTGTAAGGACGTATTCGGCGACCCATCGCAGTTTGCTACGGGAAGTGACATTCCGTCGCAGCCATCTTGCTACACCCCACACTCGTCCACAGTAAGGATACACTAATAAGGGGTAAAGCAGACATGTTGTTATACCCACCGGAGTTTTGCACTTTACACGTATTTAGTCAGTTTATATAGTGAAATACAGGATTTACAACTCCGTCTGACTACTTGAAGATGTTGAATTTTAAAAGCAGCGATCTTCTGTCAAGTTAGCAAAACCTGTGAGATGAGCAGGGTTGCTGCTGCTTTTAAAATTCAAGATCTAAGTAGTCAGACGGAGTTGTAAATCCTGTATTTCACTATATAAACTGACTTTACTGTTATAAATATGTGTAAAATGCAAAACTCCGGTGGGTGTAACAAGATGTCTGCTTTACCCCTTCTTAGTGTATCCTTACTGTGGGGTGTAGCAAGATGGCGGCGATGGAACGTCACTTCCATAGCAAACTGCAATGGGTTGTTACACTGCCGAGAGGACCCGAGAGGCGTCGAGATACACAGGACTTTTAAACTTCAAGACTACAATGACAAGGCTGCAAAGGACACTGGACATGGCTGCAGATGGATGGGCAAGGCTGCAGATGGACACTGATAAGGCTGCATTGATGGGCATTTACATGTAAGTTTTTTTCCTTAAACTTCCCTCCTAAACTTGAGGTGCGTATTATACGCCGGCACGTGTTATACTTCGAGAAATACGGTAATGTATAGAAGGTAGGGCCCAAAAGTGACTCAAGCCCAGGGGCCTCCACCACCCTAAGTCCTGCCCTGATGACAGCACACAATGCCTACTTACCTTCTCCAGCCTCACATCCATCACTTAATTCATCCACAACAACCGCTCACTCTAGGGCTGCTGTAATACAATAAACCCCCTGATATATACTGGATTTCATTTGGTTTCATAGAGCATATCGCTTATCCAACCCGTGCTTCTCCCAGTCTAGTCTTAGAATTCTCCTCCGTCTCACAAAACAATCCCGCACTTATCCAGGAATGCGGCACTAGAAATACATGAAGGCCACAGGGTTGCCACCTCATCCCTTCAAAACCAAACACATATTAACCCCTTCAATACCGGAAACTTTTCACCCCGTTCCTTCCCAGGACAATTGTCGCACTTTGAATGACAATTACGCGGCCATCCAACACTGTACCCAAACGACATTTGTATCATTTTCTTCCCACAAATACAGCTTTCTGTCGGTGGTATTTGATCACCACTGGGTTTTTTTGCTAAACAAATTAAAAATGACCAACATTTTTTTTTTAAATACGTTTATTTGTTTCTGCTTCAGTGATTCTGTTTCTCCTTCACTGATGGGCACTGATGAGGCAGCACTGATTGGCACTGATAAGGTGGCACTAATGGGCATTGATGAGGTGACACCGATGGGCACTGATGAGGCTGCACTGATTGGCACTGATGAAATGGCACTGATAATGAGGCACTAATATGCATCATTGAAAGGCACTGATAGGCAGCACTGATGAGGAAGCCCTGACCATCATTACTGATGGAGACTGATTGACATTTTGATAGGTACTGACTGGCATCTGATGGGCACTTATTGGCAGTATTGGTGAGCACCTCTGATGGGGGCTGTACTGATAATCAATGTGCTGATTATCTGTGCAGATCCCCCCCCCCCCCAACATGAGTTTGACTCGAACATTGGCTGTTCGAGCGTTCGCCGAAATACGAACATTATGGGGCATTCACACCAAATTAGAGTGGCACTATATATATATATATATATATATATATATATATATATATATATATCCTACATATATATCCACTGCATTCTAGTCTAGCCAAGCCTATATCTGACTGCAGGCCATTCTTAGTGTACATTTTCAAATACACTTTCAGGCAGGCAGGTTATTCAGTGATCTGCAGTGCATTAAATATACATACAGTCTCTTACATATATATATATCCACTGCATTCCAGTCTAGCTGTCAGAAACCATGAATCAGACCGAGATAGAAGTACAATTAAATCACACTTGTTTATTAAATAAAAATAAAAAGGTAAATCGAAAAAGTGCAGCCAAAGCATAGCCAGAGTCCAGTAACCGGATAGAGAAGTCAGCCAGGTCAGAGTTCAATAACCAGATTGGGTAAAAAGCCAGGCCAGAAGTTAGGGATTCAAGTAGAGCAACAGCAAGCAGGATAAGGAGCCAGAAGGGATGTCAGCAAGCCAGTCTTTAAACAGAACTGCAGGAGATGGTTTCTTGTGAATTGACCAAGGTGAAGGCAGAGGTGAAGTGAGCTGGACAGCTTAAAGTAGGCAGGTCAGACGAGCATGATCAGGAACAGCTGGCAACTGTGGAGAGAGTTGAAAGCTGGCAATTAGCCGACAGCTGAGCAGTAGGGATGAGCCGAACACCCCCCGGTTCAGTTTGCATTAGCACTTTTGAATTTCGAACTTTCAAATTCGTACGAACTTTAGAACCCCATTGAAGTCTATGGGACTCGAACGTTCAAAATAAAAAATGTTAATTTTAAAGGCTAATATGCAAGATACTGTCCTAAAAAGGGTTTGGGGACCCGGGTCCTGCCCCAGGGGACATGGACCAATGCCTAAAATGTTTTTAAAAACGGATGCTTTGGTGGGAGCACTGATTTTAATGACGATTAAAGTGAAAAAAAAGTGAAATATTCCTTTAAATATCATGCCTGGGGGGGTGTCTATAGTATGCCTGTGAAGTGGCACGTGTTTCCTGTGTTTAGAACAGTCCCTGCCCAAAATGACATTTAACTGAAAAAAAGTAATTTAAAACTGCTTGCGGTTTTAATGTAATATCTGGTTCTGGCAATATGGATGAAAATCATTAAGAAAAATGGCATGGGTAGCCCCCCCTGCACATTACCAGCCCCTTTGGGTCTTGTATGAATGAATGAATGAATGAAATACTTATATAGCGCACAATGCGAACTTAATCGCCTCTAGGCGCTGTGGCGAGCTTTGATCATCTGCTAAAAGAGGAAGGTCTTGAGTTTTTTCCTAAAAGCCAGGTGATTTTCTTCCAGGCGGATGTTGATTGGTAGAGCATTCCATAGCCGAGGCCCTTGGACAGCGAATCTCCGATCACCCTTGGATTTATACCGGGCTTTGGGCACGAGGAGGAGGTTTTTGTTGGCTGATCGAAGACTGCGGTTTGGTGTGTAATGGTTTATTTTCTCCATTAGGTATTGCGGAGCTTCTCTATGCACGCATTTGTGGGTGAGGCAAAGGGTCTTGAACGTGATCCGATTTTTTACGGTTAGCCAATGTAAGCTCCTCAGTGAAGGAGAAATGGATTCCCAGGGTTTCTTTCCTGTTATCAGCCTTGCCGCCGTGTTTTGGATCAGTTGTAATCGCGCAAGTTGATATTGTGGTAATCCTATGTAAAGCGAGTTTGCGTAGTCCAGTCGTGAATTAATGATTTTTCCAACTACCACTGCTTTGTCATTCTTAGGGATAAAAGGGATGAGTCTGCGAAGCATTCGCAGCAGATGGTGAGATCAACTGACTACAGATCCTATTTGCGCATCCATTGACATTTGTGCGTCTAAAATAACCCTGAGACTCTTCGCTTTGGTCTTTGGGGAGATAGTCTGCCCAAAGACGGTTGGTGGAGACCAGGAGGTTTTGGTTGCGGGCTTATGATTTTAGTGTAAGATAAGAAGCTCTGTCTTTGATTGGTTCAGCTGGAGGGAGTTGGTGGTCATCCAGTCCTCTATTGATTTGAGGCAGTTTTCAAGTTGTTGTTGGTGATCTTTTTTTCCATTGATCCAGAAATAAAGTTGCGTGTCGTCAGCGTAAGAGTGGAAGCAGAGATCTGAGCATCTGATGATTTGAAGGAGTGGGCGAATGTAAATGTTGAAGAGAACGGGTGACAACGGAGAGCCTTGAGGGACTCCGCAGGTGACTGCCCGAGTTTTGGAGAGGAATTTTCCTAGTTTCACTGTCTGTGACCGATTTCCTAGGAAGGACGTGAACCATTGGAGATCTATGTCTTGGACTCCGGCTACTTCTGTGAGGCAGACGAGTAGAGTATTGTGATCTACTGTATCAAACGCTGCACTTAGGTCTAGCAGTACGAGGAGACACGGCTCTCCGTCATCTGCTGCTTCGAGGGCGTCATCCCAAATCTTGAGGAGAGCTGTTTCTGCTCCATGACCCGGGCGGAAGCCTGATTGCAGCGGGTCCAGGAGTTTGTGAGTATCCAGGTGAAGTTGTAGCTGATGTACTACAGCTTTCTCCATGATCTTAGAAATGGTGTTGAGGCTTGTAATCGGCCTACGGTTGTTTGGATCCTGAGGGTCCAGGTTTGGTTTCTTGAGTAGAGGTTTGACGATGCCTTGTTTGAGGATGCTGGGAACAATCCCTTCGTGGAATGATCGGTTTATGAGGTGGGTTATGGTTGGAGCCACGATGTCGGAGCATTCTTTCAGTAGTTTTGTGGGGATGATGTCAATAGGTGAGGTACTGTCACGCAGTTTACTAATGATGTTTTTTGCGGTGTCTACGGTAATTGGGGATAGTGAAAATTTTGGCAGTTGCGGTATGTTGGTGCGGACATTTATGTATTTGCTGGCTGAGGTTGGATGTTTTCTTCTGACAAATTGTTTCCCTGATGGTTTTGACTTTATCGATGAAAAAATCCGACAGTTTGTCACAGTAATCCTGGGATTCGTTTTCTGGGGGTTCTAGGCACATCGGATTCATTGATTGATTAACCAGTTTAAACAGTTCCCGTGGTTGGTTTGCGGCCGTTGAGATTGTATATGAGAAGTGGTCCTTTTTGGCTTTGAAGATTGCTTTCCGATAATTCTCTGTCAGACCTTTGTAGTTAAATAGGTTTTCCTCGGTGGGATTTCTTCTCCATGTTTTTTCCGCTCTTCTGCGTTCTTGCTTTAGTACGGAGAGGGAGCTATTAAACCATCCAGAGTTTTTCTTCCTGATGAGAGCCCTGCGTTTTGGTGCTACCGAGTCTGCTGATTGCAGTAATGCCTTGTTCAGGGAGTTGAGTGTTTCCTCCGTAGAGTGGTTTAACCACTTGCCGACCGCCTCACGCCGATGTACGTCGGCAGAATGGCACAGGCAGGCATAATCACATACATGTACGTGATTTGCCTCCCGCGGGTCGGGGGCCCGATCGGGCCCCCGCCCGGTGCCTGCGGCGGTCGGTTTTCGTTCGGGAGCGATCCCGGACGAGGGGACGGCCATTCATTCATGGCCACCCCCTCGCGATCGCTCCCGACGAATGGAAATCCCCGGTGACATCACTTCCTCTCCTGTAATGTAAACACAGGAGAGGAAGTGATGTATTCTCTCCTCCGTGTCGGTATTTTTCGTTCCGACACGGAGGAGAGCGGATCAGTGAGTTGCACCAACACATCCCACACACAGTAGAACATGCCAGGCACACTCACACCCCCCCTTTACCCCCCGATCACCCCCCCAATTACCCCTGCCCCCCAGTCACAGTGACACCAATGTCATTTTTTTTTTTTTTTTTTTTTTTTTTGCATTGGTGTCATTTGTGACTGTAATAACTGTTAGGGCAGTTAGGGTTAGCCCCCTTTAGTTCTAATGTACCCCCCTAACCCCCCCAATAAAGGTTTAACCCCGTGATCACCCCCCGTCGCCAGTGTCACTAAGGCTGGGTTCACATTGCAGCGGTTTATGAGAACGAATGTGATTCGCACCGCACTGCAGTGCAAATCACATCCGATCTCTGTGCGATTCGAGTTCAGCCATTCGCCGCACCCGCCGCACCCGCCGCAAATTCGCACGGGACCCTTTTTTTGGCCCGCAGCAGAATCGGATCGCATGGGTGTTCACACCATGCGATCCGAGTTTGCAGATCGCACTGCGATATGCGAACTGATCTGGGGGTGTCAGTAACATTTCACTGACACTCCCAGCAGTTCGCATAGGGCAGTGTGAACTGCCGCCGGGAGGCATGCGATGCGGGAACCCGCCGCGGATTCGCGGCGTTTCCGCATCGCTCCAGTGTGAACCCAGCCTAATAAGCGATCATTTTTCTGATCGCCGTATTAGTGTCACAGGTGACGCTAGTTAGGCAGGTAGGTATTTAGGTTCGCCGCAGCTTTTTATAGCGCTAGGGACCCCCATATACTACCGCATAAAGCCCCCTGATTGCCCCCTAGTTAACCCTTTCACCAGTGATCACCATATAACTGTTACAGGTGACGCTGGTTGGTTAGTTATTTTTTTATAGTTTCAGGGCACCCGCCATTTATTACCTAATAAAGGTTTAACCCCCTGATCACCCGGCAGGTGTCATTTGTGACTAATAACTGTTAGGGCAGTTAGGGTTAGCCCCCTTTAGTTCTAAGGTACCCCCCTAACCCCCCCAATAAAGGTTTAACCCCGTGATCACCCCCCGTCGCCAGTGTCACTAAGGCTGGGTTCACATTGCAGCGGTTTATGAGAACGGATGTGATTCGCACCGCACTGCAGTGCAAATCACATCCGATCTCTGTGCGATTCGAGTTCAGCTATACAGATAGTATGGCTGAATTCGTGTCGCACCCGCCGCACCCGCCGCAAACTCGCACGGGACCCTTTTTTTGGTCCGCAGCAGAATCGGATCGCATGGGTGTTCACACCATGCGATCCAAGTTTGCAGATCGCACTGCGATATGCGAACTGATCTGGGGGTGTCATTAACATTTCACTGACACTCCCAGCAGTTCGCATAGGGCAGTGTGAACTGCCGCCGGGAGGCATGCGATGCGGGAACCCGCCGCGCATTCGTGGCGTTCCCGCATCGCTCCAGTGTGAACCCAGCCTAATAAGCGATCGTTTTTCTGATCGCTGTATTAGTGTCACAGGTGACGCTAGTTAGGCAGGTAGGTATTTAGGTTCGCCGCAGCTTTTTATAGCGCCAGGGACCCCCATATACTACCGCATAAAGCCCCCTGATTGCCCCCTAGTTAACCCTTTCACCAGTGATCACCATATAACTGTTACAGGTGACGCTGGTTGGTTAGTTATTTTTTTATAGTTTCAGGGCACCCGCCATTTATTACCTAGTCTCACTAGTGTACCCCTAAATTTAGGGGTGTCTACTTTCTAAAATGGGGTCATTTGGGGGGGGGGGGTTTGTGCCATCTTGGCATTTTATGGCCTTCAAAACTGTAACGCCCTTAGAAAGCCTGAAGGCGGTGCTTGGTTTTTGGGGCCCCGTACGCGGCTAGGCTCCCAAAAAGTCCCACATATGTGGTATCCCCGTACTCAGGAGAAGCAGCAGAATTTATTTTGGGGTGTCATTTCACATATGCCCATGGCATGCGTGAGCAATATATCATTTAGTGACAACTTTGTGAAAAAAAAAAAAAGTTTGTAATTTTCCCGCAACTTGTGGCAAAATATAAAATATTCCATGGACTCAACATGCCTCTCAGCAAATAGCTTGGGGTGTCTACTTTCTAAAATGGGGTCATTTGTGGGGGTTTTGTGCCATCTTGGCATTTTATGGCCTTCAAAACTGTAATAGGTAGTGAGAAGTGAACTCAAAAAATTACGCCCTTAGAAAGCCTGAAGGCGGTGCTTGGTTTTCGGGGCCCCGTACGCGGCTAGGCTCCCAAAAAGTCCCACATATGTGGTATCCCCGTACTCAGGAGAAGCAGCAGAATTTATTTTGGGGTGTCATTTCACATATGCCCATGGCATGCATGAGCAATATATCATTTAGTGACAACTTTGTGAAAAAAAAAAAAAAAAAAAAAAAAGTTTGTAATTTTCCCGCAACTTGTGGCAAAATATAAAATATTCCATGGACTCAACATGCCTCTCAGCAAATAGCTTGGGGTGTCTACTTTCTAAAATGGGGTCATTTGTGGGGGTTTTGTGCCATCTTGGCATTTTATGGCCTTCAAAACTGTAATAGGTAGTGAGAAGTGAACTCAAAAAATTACGCCCTTAGAAAGCCTGAAGGCGGTGCTTGGTTTTCGGGGCCCCGTACGCGGCTAGGCTCCCAAAAAGTCCCACATATGTGGTATCCCCGTACTCAGGAGAAGCAGCAGAATTTATTTTGGGGTGTCATTTCACATATGCCCATGGCATGCATGAGCAATATATCATTTAGTGACAACTTTGTGAAAAAAAAAAAAAAAAAAAAAAAGTTTGTAATTTTCCCGCAACTTGTGGCAAAATATAAAATATTCCATGGACTCAACATGCCTCTCAGCAAATAGCTTGGGGTGTCTACTTTCTAAAATGGGGTCATTTGTGGGGGTTTTGTGCCATCTTGGCATTTTATGGCCTTCAAAACTGTAATAGGTAGTGAGGCGTGAAATCAAAAATTTACGCCCTTAGAAAGCCTGAAGGCGGTGCTTGGTTTTCGGGGCCCTGTACGCGGCTAGGCTCCCAAAAAGTCCCACATATGTGGTATCCCCGTACTCAGGAGAAGCAGCAGAATTTATTTTGGGGTGTCATTTCACATACGCCCATAGCATGTGTGAGCAATATATCATTTAGTGACAACTTTGTGTAAAAAAAAAAAAAAAATTTTTTTTTTGTCATTATTCAATCGCTTGAGGCAAAAAAATAAAATATTCAATGGGCTCAACATGCCTCTTATCAATTTCCTTAGGGGGTCTACTTTCCAAAATGGGGTCATTTGGGGGGGTTTTGTACTGCCCTGTCATTTTAGCACCTCAAGAAATGAGATAGGCAGTCGTAAACTAAAAGCTGCGTAAATTCCAGAAAACGTACCTTAGTTTGTAGATGTGACAACTTTTGCGCAAACCAATAAATATACAATTATTGACTTTTTTTTTACCAAAGACATGTGGCTGAATACATTTTGGCCTAAATGTATGACTAAAATTGAGTTTATTGGATTTTTCTAATAACAAAAAGTAGAAAATATCATTTTTTTTCAAAATTTGCGGTCTTTTTACGTTTATATCGCAAAAAATAAAAATCGCAGAGGCAATCAAATACCATCAAAAGAAAGCTCTATTTGTGGGAAGAAAAGGACGCAAATTTTGTTTGGGTACAACATTGCATGACCGCGCAATTACCAGTTAAAGCAGCGCAGTGCCAAATTGTAAAAAGACCTCTGGTCATTTACCAGCAAAATGGTCCGGTCTGAAAGTGGTTAAGGTTATTGTAGATATTTTTTTGGACAGAGTGGTTTTGAAGGCTTCGGAGTACAGTTTTTTATGCGATCTGGTCCAGTGCGTTGTTACAGGTTTCCGTTTTGCGTTGGTGATGTTGGTAGTGATTTTGAATTTGATGGCGTGGTGATCCGTCCATGGCAGAGTTATGTTGTCAAGTATGTTGACGTCGATGTTCTGTTTGAAAATGAGGTCCAGGGTGTGTCCTGACCCATGCGTGGGAGTCTTTATCAGTTGCTGTAGACCCAGTTCTTCTAGTTGATTGATGCAGGCAGTTGCGATGGGGTCTTTAGGCTCGTTTGCCCAAAGGTTGAAATCTCCGAGTGCCAGGAAATTTTTGAATTTTAGGGTGTGCATTGCAAAGGATTCCGTGAGGGGTGAAAGAAGATTGGACTTTGGTCCCGGTGGTCTGTAGCACAGTAGAATATGAGTGGTGTCATGGGGTGTTGGTTGAAAATGTAGCGTCAGGGTTTCCATAAAAGACACTGGGTTCTGAGATGATGGTTTAGTGAGATCCAGGTGACCTTTAAAGATCACTGCTAGGCCTCCTCCTTTTTTCCCTATCCGGTGTTCGGTTAGGATCCAGGACAGTGCATGCATCCCTTGTACGGATATTAAGGGGAACACCGTACCCATATTAAAAAAAGAAAAGATGTGGGGCCCCCAGGCCCTATATACTCAGAACAGCAGTATACAGGCGGTGCAAACAAGACAGGGACTGTGTAGGTTTGCTGTGTTAAGTAGAATCTGTTTGTTATTTTGAACTGGTACATTTTTAAAGTGTAGCTCCAGTCAAAAAATCTATTTTTAAGCTTTTTGGAAAAAAAAAATAGGGAAGGGTTATTGCCCCTGTATAATTTTTTTTCATCTCACTTCCTGTTGTTTCCTTACGTTTGAAAGTAGGGGCCTGCCCTATATGCTCTACAGAAATGGCGGAACAAGGTGTTGGTGTTGCCACAACATTGTAAGCCCTCAAAGTGACTCTTGGTGGGCGCTGGAGCGTCCTGCTGTGAACGATTATATCAAGAATTTTAATTACATGCCATTGTTGAACAGTGGTAGAAAAATTGGGCCTTTGGTGGTTGTGGTGCTGGTGCCACAACACTATAAGTCCTCACAGTTACTCCCGGTGGGCACAGGAAGGGGCCCTGCTCTGAAATAATATATCAAGAATTGTAATTACATGCCCCTGTTAAACAAAAAAAAATAAAAAATGTATTTTACTCTAGTTGTAGTGCAGGAATGAGCCCTGCTGCAAAGCATTGCATCAAACATTGTAATTAAACGCCCCTGTTAAACAGGGGCTGAAAAATTGGGCTGGTGGCACTGGTGCTGGTGCCACGACACTGCAACCTCTCCCATATACTCTAGTTGTGGTGCAGGAATGAGCCCTGCTGCAAAGCATTGCATCAAAAATTGTACTTAAACGCCCCTGTTAAACAGGGGCTGAAAAATTGGGCCTTAGGCACTGGTGCTGGTGCCATGACACTGCAACATCTCCCATATACTCTAGTTGTAGTGCAGGAATGAGCCCTACTGCAAAGCATTGCATTAAAAATGTTAATTAAATGCCTTTGTTAAGCATGGGCTTAAAAATTGGGCTGGTGGCATCACCCAGAACCAAAAATGTTCTTCCAAGATATCAGAGGAGGAGGAAGAGGATAGACAATCAACATAACAGGACAGTCACTCAGCATCAGCATAGGCAGTTTTGAAGGGATGTGATATTTAAAAAAAAATGATTCGGTTACATCAGCTTTAGGTGCTTGGTAGCTGTGGGTGATCCAAGACTGATTCATCTTTATGAAGGTCAGTCGATCAACTGAGTCGATGGACAGGCGCACCTTGTGATCCGTAACAAAGCCACCAGCAGCACTGAAGGTGCGTTCCAAAAGAATGCTGGATGCAGGACAGGCCAGTAGCTCAATTGCATACTGTGCAAGCTCTGGCCAGTGATCCATCCTCAAGACCCAGTAAGCGAGAGGATTTTCAATGGGAAAGGTGTCCAAGTCTGAATTTGCCCCTAGGTATTCCTGCACCATGTAAATCAGATGCTGGCGATGGTTGCTGGAACCGATCATACGTTGTCCAGAACCAGGAGTTTGTAACCTCCCAGTCTCTGGGAACACGTTGCACAGACCTTTCTGCAAGGCCTCCTGGAGATGTCTCATCCTCTGCTCCCTCTGCAATGGCAAGATAAGGTCGGCAACCTTACCCTTGTACCGTGGATCAAGGAGAGTAGCCAGCCAGTAATGGTCCCTCTCCTTGATCCGAAGAATACGAGGATCCTTCTGCAGGCTTTGCAGGATCAGGGAGGCCATGTAGCGTAGGTTAGCTGAGGCATTCGGTCCGGAGCCCTCTGGGTCACTAAGGACAACATGATCTGCAGCTACTTCCTCCCAGCCACGTACAAGTCCACGGGTTTCTTGGGACTGTAAATCATCCCTACAAGACTGCTGCTGCTGCTGATGCTGAGTGCCAGCCTCCACCTCCATGCTGACACAATCATCCTCCTCCTCCTCCTCCTCGTCCTCTTGCTGTGTGATGGGTGGGACAGCAGGAACACTGTCTGGATAAAGGGGGGCCTTGAGAGGCAAGGAAGTCCTCCTCTTCCTGCCTCTGTTCTGCCTCAAGTGCCCTGTTCATTATTCCACGCAGTGTGTGCTCCAACAGGTGGACAAGAGGTACAGTGTCACTGATGCATGCACTGTCACTGCTCACCATCCTTGTGGCCTCCTCAAATGGTGACAGGACAGTGCATGCATCCCTGATCATGCCCCACTGGCGTGATGAGAAAAACTGAGCTCCCTGACCCTGTCCTGGTGTTGTAGTCGCACAGTTACTCATTGATGGCCCTTTGCTGCGTGTGCAGCCGCTGCAGCATGGCCAATGTTGAGTTCCACCTGGCGGGCATGTCACATATAAGGCGGTTCTTGGGCAGGTTCAACTCCTTTTGGAGCTCAGCCAGCCGAGCACAGGCATTAAATGATTGTCGGAAATGCACACAGACTTTCCTGGCCTGCTTCAGGACATCCTGTAAGCCCGGGTACCTGCCCAAGAACTGCTGCACCACCAGGTTAAGGACGTGAGCCACACAGGGCAGATGGGTCAGTTGTCCATGTCGGAGGGCGGAGAGGAGGTTGGTGCCATTGTCGCAAACCACCATTCCTGGCTTAAGCTGGCGTGGCGTTAACCACCTCTCGGCCTGCCCCTGCAGAGCTGACAAAATATCTGCCCCAGTGTGGCTCCTGTCCCCCAAACAAACCAGCAAAAGCACGGCATGGCATCGTTTTGCTGCGTAGTTGCGTAGCCCCTTGAACGTATATGGAGCACCGCTGGTTCTGAGGACAGAGCACTGGAAGAGGCCATGGAGGAAGAAGAAGTGGAGGGGGTGGAGGAGAGAGGTGTGTCACAACCACTAGTAGCATTTTGGACGTGTGGTGGCGGAACAACCTCCAACACTACTGCACCTTGTCCTGCATCCTTACCAGCTGCCAGAAGAGTGACCCAATGGGCAGTGAAAGACAGGTAATGTCCCTGTCCATGCCTGCTGGACCATGAGTCAGCAGTAATATGCACCTTACCACTGACCGCACTGTCCAGCGAGGCAAGGACATTGCCTTCCACATGCCGGTAGAGAGCCGGAATCGCCTTCCCTGAGAAAAATTGGCGTTTGGGGACCTGCCACTCAGGAACCGCACATTGTACAGAATTACGGAAAGGGGCTGAGTCTACAAACTGAAAAGGCAGCAGTTGAAGTGCTAGCAATTTGGCCAAGCTAGCATTCAACTGCTGGGCATGTGGATGGTTGGGAGAGAACTTCTTTCGACAGTCCAGCAGCTGGGACAGGGAAATTTTCCTGCTATAATCGGACGTGGGTGTACTGCTAGCAGAGTGCCCAGAAGCACTTGGCTGTGACACACCTAATTCTACACCTTCATTCCTCTCAGGGCAGGTTTCAGAGAGGACTGAAGGTCTAGTGGGGTTGGAGATCCCAGCTGATGAGGAGCAAGGAGAAGTCTGCTTTGTTCTTTGGTGTGGGTCTTTGCCAACGAGCTGCATGGCATGTGTCTGGTCAAGCATGTGGTGCCCAAGAGGCTGATGTTTTGGCCATGCGAGATACGCTTGAGACATATGTTGCAAATAGCAGCGGTGCGATCTGATGCACTTGTCTCAAAAAAGGCCCACACCAAAGAACTTTTAGAATAACGCCCAGAGGCAGCACCCTGCACAGGCGGAGCTCTGCGGTGTCATTCAGTCAGTGTGCTGCCCCTAAGCTGGCCTCCAGAGGGCATCCTGCCTCGTTGGACATGTGCCTCCTTCTCCTCCTCCTCCTCTCTCCTACCAGTCACCCACGTGGAGTCAGTGCGCTCATCATCCCCTCCCTCTTCATCGCTGGAGCAAACCTGGCAGTATGCTGCAGCTTGTAGAACATGACTGACAGATTGCGGTCCTTCATGAGCATCCCCTCTCTCTGCGCTCATGCTACTGCCTTCCTCTAGCTGAGTATCATCTTCAGAGCCTACAAAACACTGGGCATCCTCCTGGAGCATGTACCCAACACTGTTCTCAAAGAGTTCAGGGGACTCCTCAGGAGGACGTGGTGGGTCTAGGGAAGGAGTCACTGATGATGACATTGAGACGCATGCAGCTGTCGAAAATAAGGACAAGCGTGTCCCATGGCCACGTGCTGATGATGACAATGCACCGCGTCCACGACCAGCACTGTTGTCTCTAGACACAGATCCTGCTTGCCCTCTTTTTTCGGTTCGTGCCTGTCTGCCTCTCCTTGTTGGCCTTCCAGACATGGTAATGGCCTGAAGGGAGATGGGTAGACCAGCAATTGGGTAGTGTATATTGTGCTTGAGGCACACAACACCAACTAACTCCTGCAGATGGCAGATGGCTCAATTAGAGAAGAGCTATAGAGGTGGATAATGGTGTATACTGCGGTCAGGGCACGCAGACAACACCCACAATCTCCTACAGCTGACTGAAAGCTCTATTACAGAAGAGCAATATAGCTAGCTATATAGGTGGATATAATGGTGTATAGTGCGGCCAGGGCACGCAGACAACACCCACAATCTCCTACAACTGACTGAAAGCTCTATTACAGAAGAGCAATATAGCTAGCTATATAGGTGGATATAATGGTGTATAGTGCAGTCAGGGCACGCAGACAACACTCACAATCTCCTACAACTGACTGAAAGCTCTATTACAGAAGAGCAATATAGCTAGCTATATAGGTGGATATAATGGTGTATACTGCGGTCAGGGCACGCAGACAACACGCACAATCTCCTACAACTGACTGAAAGCTCTATTACAGAAGAGCAATATAGCTAGCTATATAGGTGGATATAATGGTGTATACTGCGGTCAGGGCACGCAGACAACACGCACAATCTCCTACAACTGACTGAAAGCTCTATTACAGAAGAGCAATATAGCTAGCTATATAGGTGGATATAATGGTGTATACTGTGGTCAGGGCACGCAGACAACACCCACAAACTCCTGCAGATTGCTAAAAGCTCATTTACAGAAGAGCAAGAACTCTAAATCGGCTGATAACGAACGGTGTATACTGTGTTGAAGGTACACAGAGAACACCCACTAACTCCTACAGACGCCAACGTGTTGGCGGCCTTATATAGTGTGGGGCATGTACTACACAGCCTGAGCTATGATTGGCCACAGGCATCCTGCCTGTAGCCAATCATGGCTCTCCTCGCTGCCGGCGCTGTGATTGGCCAAGCATGTGGGGTCACAGTGCATGCTTGGCCAATCATGAGCCAGCAATGCACTGTGATGGCGCAGTGCATTGTGAGCCGTGAGCGCCACATGAATTTGGCGCAAACGGCCCATAACGTTCGGTATTCGCAGAACGTGCGAACATCAAGCTCATCCCTACTGAGCAGCCAGCCCAGAGAAGGAAGGGCTAAGCCAGCCCTGACAGTACCCCCTCCTCAATGACCCCACTCCCTCTGAGGGCCTCCGAGCTTGAGGGGAAACCGTCTAATGAGGAGGACAGGGGATGAAACTGAGGATGAAACCCAGGAGCGTTCCTCTGGACCGTACCCCTTCCAATGCACCAGGTACTATATGCGCCCATGGCACCTATGGCAGTTAACAATGGATTGTACCTCATACTCCTCATGTTCTCAACCTGAATAAGGTGAGGGCATGACACCGAGGTGGTAAATCGGTTACAGACCAACGGTTTCAATAAGGAAACATGAAACACATTTGAGATGCGCATACTAGGAGGAAGGTCCAACGCGTAAGCCACTGGGTTAATCCTGCGATGGATACGGAAAGGCCCAATAAACCGAGGTGCAAACTTCAGTGAGGGAACACGAAGCCGGAGGTTACGAGATGACAGCCAGACTCTGTCCCCAGCCTAGTAGGAAGGTACAGGCAGGCGACTGAGGAGTCTGTACCTATCATTAGCATGACGCAAAGCCTCCTGGACTTGTACCCAAGTGGAAAGAAGACCACGGAGATGCTCCTCTAACCCAGGAATTCTCTGCGGAACGAACGAGTCAGGCACATGGAAGGTTGGAAACCATAATTCGCCATAAATGGAGACAATCAGGAGGCAGAATTCAAGGCACTGTTGTGAACAAACTCTGCCGAAGGCAATAGGTTTGACCAGTTGTTATGGTGGTCAGAAATATAGCAACATAGGAATTGCTCCAAGGACTGATTGGCTCGCTCTGTGCCCCCATTAGACTGTGGGTGATACGCTGAAGAGAACGCAAGCTGGATTCCCAACTGTGCACAAAAGGCTGGCCAGAACCGGAAGACAAACTGACTGCCCCGTCCGAGACAATAACCTTGGGTAGCCCATGTAAGCGAAAGATTTCCCAAGCAAAAATGGAAGCCAGTTCATTAGAGGTAGGCAACTTCTTAAGTGGAATACAATGACACATCTTTGAGAACCGGTCAACCACCATAAGGATAATAGTGTTGCCTTGGGAGTTTGGCAATTCCACAATGAAATCCATTGACAGGTGAGTCCAGGGCCTCTCTCCATTGGGTATGGGTTGTAGGAGGCCCACTGGAAGGTGTCGTGGAGTCTTACTCTGAGCACACACTGGACAGGCAACTACGAAGGCAGTAAAATCAGCATGTAGACTAGGCCACCAGAATTGTTGGGAGATGGCCCAAATGAGTTCTTCCCAGGATGGCCAGCTGCCTTGGGAGAATGGTAAGTCTGGAGCACAGCAGTACAGATACTCTCTTGGACAATGCAGTGGTCACGAGGTTTATCTGGAGGAGCATGGACCTGAGCAGCAAAAATGTTGTCAGCCAAAGGAGAAGTAAGACTGGTGCAAACCGTAACCAAGATACAATCAGGAGGAATCATAGGAACCGGAACCGACTTGGAAGTGCAGGAAAATTGTCATGACAAGGCATCAGCCCTTACATTCTTAGTACCAAGTAAGTATGAGACAATGGACTATATGATGGTTGTGCTACAGACCCTTGGTTTTCCCGTGCATTTTTTACAAATGATTATGGCACTGTATTCAGTCCCCACGGCTAGACTAATGGTTAATGGACGCCTGTCGGATGCCTTCTCCTTTGCCAACGGCACATGTCAGGGATGCCCCCTCTCCCCCCTCATCTTTATCCTCACTTTAGAGACTCTTCTCCGAAGGATGAGGGATAACCCTGACATCAGCGCCTAGAGGCGATTCAGTTCGCATTGTGCGCTATACAAGTATTTCATTCATTCATTCATTCATTCATTCAAGGGGATTAACATCAAGACCCAACAATACAAAATAGCCACATACACGGACAATATTTTGCTTTTTTTAACTGACCCGATAACTACTATCCCTAATCTTCTTCAAGACCTGAACACCTTCCAAACCTTATCCAATCTGAAAATTAATTTTGGTAAATCCAAAGCCCTAAATATCACATTGTCAATGGCCACGGTCACACATTGCCAAGATAACTACCCTTTTGGGTGGGAACCCTCCGCATAATGTACCTAGGGATTCACATTCCTACCAATTTGGCCAGGCTCTACAAATGCAATTTTAGCCCCATACTTACCACCAAACTCCAAGAAGATCTTTTACATTGGCATAAAGGCCCATTTTCATGGTTTAGTAGAATAGCCATTCTGAAGCTCAATGTCCTCCCCAGACTGATGGACAAACTATCCCCATTAAGCTCCCTCCCTCCTTTTTTATCTCTTACAAAAACCTGTGCAGAAAATTCATTTGATCTTTTCTCCCCCCCCAGATTAAGCTGGAACAAACTGGTCATCCCCAAATGGCAAGGGGGACTATGCCTGTCGGACATACAGACGTATTATAGGGCCTCTCTTCTCACAAGGGTAGTAGACTGGCATGTACATTACACCAGTAAAGGCTGGATTCAGATCGAACAGGCTTTTACTCAGCTTCCCCCTTCGAATCTCCCATGGATCAATGCGTCCTCACTTCCCCCATCTGCTCCACACACCCGCTGATAGGGCCAACATTGTTAGCACTTCGGGCATCCTGCCGCACTCTCAAACTAAATCCTGTCTCCGGACCCATGACACCACTGAATGGGAACCCAAATTTCTTGGTGGGTTTGGGGGGCAGCGACTCGGGCGGCCCCATGCCTCCCCACACGTACAGAGCACACACATTTTTTACCAATGGCAATCTCCTCTCATTTGCGGATATGTCCTCTAAATTCCCATAATTAAACATACCATTTTATAAATTTCTTCAGATTAGGCACTTTCTGAACCACACTAAACCGATTAAGCGATGGCATAGAGATCTTACTCCCTTTGAATCCCTGTGCAATAGTCCTGAGCCGCAGCCACACCTGATCTCGAAAATTACAGCACTATTCCATACGGATGTCTCTCCTTTGAATAACATACATCAGATGTGGGAGAAAGATCTCTCACTCACTCTTTCCGCAGATGAATGAGACTACGTCTCTGAATTTATTTACAAAGGTTCAATTAATGTCTCCGCACAGGAAAATCTATATAAAATATATTCCAGATGGTATCGCACGCCTGATAAAATTCACAAACTCTTCCCACAAGTTTCTTCTACATGTTGGCGCTGTAACTCGGCAGCAGGTACATTTCTACATATCTGGTGGGACTGCCCCAAAATCACACCATTCTGGCAGGAAGTACATGCCATGATTGGCAAAATAACCACTTATACCCCGGATTTCTCCCCGGCGCAATTTCTGTTGCATCATATGCCCATTCCGAAGAGAACATACAAAAAGTCTCTTATTATCCACTTAATAAATGCGGCCACGCAATGCCTCCCCAGACATTGGGGGACTGTATACCCACCCACTATTAATGAATGGATTCAGCAAGTAGATCGCATTGAAGAAATGGAAAGACTTATCCATCAAGCCCATGATAGACATACCAAGTTCAGTACCACTTGGTCATGTTGGACACAATTTAGAAATCCCGTAGTAGATAGCATCCCATCGACATCCCAACAGCATTAAAGATGCTTCATACAATTGGTCTACCTGTCCACCCACCACCCTTGTCTTTATCCCCCCTTTTTTTTTCTGTCTACCTGCTCATTACGCCCTCTTAGTTATTCTACACTAGGCCTGCTATTCAGTGGTCGGGTCCTATACACAATCTTGCCTGGCATAGGCCTCAGCAAAACGAAGTCCTTACCCATAACACATAAGTTGGTCCCCTCCTATCCAGAGTGAGTTCCCTGTTGGAGTGGACGTATAGAGATAGGACATGCTCTAGGATCCTGGCCCTGCGTGGCCACCTACACACCCTCCACATGATCTGGAGTACTTGCATATTGCATTTTGCTGTATTTAGCAATAATTTCTCAAACAATACTGCACAGAGTTTATTACTTTTAGTTGGTTTATTCCATTGTCATTTGTTGTCTGACAATTGATGGCAGCTATAGGACTTTCTTCCTTGTTAGTATTATTCCACAAACGCCTCAGATGATACAAAATATACTCTATGTGCCTCATTGTAACTGTTCTGTGTGATATAAAATTCAATAAAAAAAAAGAATGAGACAATGTAATTAAAGCTCAACAAGAGAAGAGCCCATTGTGCTCTTCTGGGAGAGAATCGCTTAGCCTCAGACAAGAATGTAAGATTCTTATGACCAATAAGAATAAGAACAGGCACAGTGGTACCTTCAAGGAGATGTCTCCATTCTTTCAGGGCTATAAATGCTCTCTGTCACCAATCTCAAAATTGCACTCAGCAGGTGACAATTTCTTGGAAAAGTAGCCACACGGATGCATAGCGCTCTCAGAGTTAGGACGTTGAGACAGAAGGGCGCCAACTCCAGTCTCAGAAGCATCAACTTCTAGGATAAAAGCCAACGTAGGATCAGGATGTGCCAACACAGGAGCATAAACAAAAGCAACCTTGAGAGTCTCAAAGGCCTTAATAGACTCCGGAGACCAACTCTGTGGGTTACCATCCTTTCTGGTCATATCAGTCAGGGGCTTGATCAGAGATGAGAAGTTACGAATAAACTTCTGATAGTAGTTGGCAAAACCCAAGAAACGTTGCAGAGGACGTAAACACATGGGTCAAGGCCATTGTTGGACCACCAAAAGTTTCTCTGGGTCCATCGAAAAAGCAGCAGTGGAAAAGACATGGAACAGGAATGTAACCTGTTCATGATGGAACTCGCAATTCTCAAGTTTACAATAGAGATTGTTCTCTCTTAGTTTCTGAAGTACACGACAGACATCTGTGTGGTGGCTCTCCAGGGACTTGGAAAACATGAGGATATCATCGAGATAAACCACCACATATAACTGCAACAAATCTCAGAGGACATTGTTAATAAATTCCTGGAAAATTGCCACGTTACAAAGGCCAAACAGCATTACCAGGTATTCATAATGGTCTGTTCTGGTATTAAACGCAGTTTTCCACTCGTCGCCCTCCTTAATGCGCACGAGATTGTATGCCCCTCCCAAATCAAGCTTTGTGAAAAACGTTGCTCCATTGACGCGGTCAAATAACTCTGTAATCAATGGAATCGGGTAGACATTCTTAATCGCGACACGATTGAGACCCCTATAATCTATACAAGGTCTCAGTTCACTGCTCTTCTTCTTCACAAAGAAGAAACCAGCACCAGCAGGAGACGAGGATCTGCAGATGAAACCTCAAGAAAGTGCATCAGCAACATACTCCTCCGTGGCCTTATCCTCCAAGACCAACAAAGGGTAAACCCAGCCACAAGGAGGTATTGCACCAGGTTAAAGGTCAATTGTGCAATCATAAGACCGATGTGGAGGCAAACTACTGGCTTGACCTTTATCAAAGACATTGCCAAAATCACAGTACTCCTCCGGCAGGGAGGTGAGTGAAGAGGTGCACAGGACCTTGGATACATTCATGTCTCACTGTGATGACCAGGAGAGAACCTCAGCACGGAGCCAATCAAAAGAGGGGTTGTGCCTCTGTAACCAGGAATAACCAATAACCAGCGGAAACCTGGGTGAGGAAATAACTTGGAATTGGATTATCTCATGGTGAAAGGCCCCTACCACCATGTACAACGGAACCTTTTCATGAGTCACATGGGCAGGCTGTAAAGGTCTCCCGTCAAGAGCCTCAATGGCAAGTGGAGTGTCACGCAGCTGCAGCGGAATCGAGTGCTGCGAAACAAATGCAGCATCAATGAACAGGCCTGCAGCCCCAGAGTCGATTAGAGCCATCCATGGACGACTCAGCCCAAGAAAGGGTGACCGAAACCAGGGGCTTATCCTTGAGGATAACTGGGGACGAAACAATGCCACCTAAGGTCTTTTCATGACAGGACCTCAAGGTTCGGGCGTTCCCTGGATGGGTAGGTCAAAAAGTGACCTGCCTGGCCACAATAAAGGCACAATCTCTCCCTCCTCCTAAAGGCTCTCTCATACGCAGAGACGCATGAAGCCCAGGTGCATGGGTTCATCTTCACTGACCGACTCGGTACCAGGAGGTATGGGAGGTGAGGGAGGCATGGGAGGGACTACAAAGCTCGGAGGAAAACGTACAGGAGGCTTCCGCTAGCGCTCCTTAAGAGAAAGTCTTTCTCTGAGCCTGGAGTCAATGAGGATGGCAAACGAGATCAAGCTCTCTAGCTCAGTGGGTATATCTGGGGCTCATCCTTGATGGTATCCGAGAGAACATGGGAAAAAGCAGCCACGAGGGCCTCATTGTTCTACGCAATCTCTGCTGCCAGAGTATGGAATTCATTGGCCAAGCATGCACTGTGACCCCACATGCTTGGCCAATCACAGCGCTGGCAGCGAGGAGAGCCATAATTGGCCACAGGTAGGATGCCTGTGGCCAATTATAGCTCAGGGGTTTAGTACACGCCCCACACTATATAAGACCGCCAGCGTGGCGGCCTTGTGTAGTGTTTCCGGCATCTGCAGGAGTTAGTGGGTGTTGTGTGCCTCCAGAGCAGTATACACCTGTATCTACACTTTATTGCTGTTCTCTTATAGAGCCATCTGCAGGAGTTAGTGGGTGTTGTGTGCCTCCAGCACAGTATACACCTGTATCTACCCTTTATTGATGGTGTTATCTAATACAGGCATCTGCAGGAGTTAAATTGGGTGTTGTGTGCCTCCAGCACAGTATACACCTGTATCTACACTTTATTGCTGGTGTTATCTAATACAGGCATCTGCAGGAGTTAAATTGGGTGTTGTGTGCCTCCAGCACAGTATACACCTGAAGATACCCCTTATTGCTGGTGTTGTCTGTTGCATATTTTGCATATCAGCCTTTAAAATTAGCACTTTTGATTTTGAACGTTCAAGTCCCATAGACTTTAATAGGGTTCTATATATTGCATTTTATAGGTGCAAAATGTCCAAAATCATCAATAATTGGAATTTCAATGTTAATAAGAAACCAGAGCTGCAATGTACACACTAAACAACACTGCACAATTCATTAAAAATTGCAATAATAATAATAATAAAATAATACTTAAAGTGGAGTTCCCACAAAAAAAAAGTCAGCAGCTACAAATACTGCAGCTGCTGACTTTTAATAATCAGACACTTACCTGTCCCAGGATCCAGCAATGTGGGGGGTCGAATCCCCACTCGTCTCCCCCTCCGCTCAGAGGCACTGACATTTTAACTGTGCATGTTCCAACCGCGCCACGTGCCGTGACTGGCAGCGCAATCATCTGGGACCTGTCATGTCACGTGTCCCAGATGATTGCCTAGAGAGAAGGGAAGTGACGTCAGGAGCCCAGGCCCCGAAGGAGGCAGATTATGAAGGACCCCCTAGCAACAGACATTAAAGAGGTGAGTAAAAAAAAGTTCTCCAAATGTTTTTTTTTTATTTAATTTTTTTCATGCACATATTGTTTTTTTTTTTTGGGTGGAACTCCACTTTAATAATTATTTACATGTTGTTAAAAAAAATACAATAAAGTAATAATAATAATAATAATAATGTTACTAAAATTATATTGTTTTAATTCATATTAGTTGAATTATATGTTCATTTATTTAATTTAATTATGCTTTAAATTCTTTAATTTATTATTATTATTATTATTATTTGCATTTTATTACTATTCACCTAAACTACTGTATATAAGTCAATGAATAGTTAAGCTAAACTTGACATACTAAGACATAGTAACTAAAAAGTTTGTTATATTTTTATATCATGCTGAAAAATAAAAACCTTTTGCCAAATTTCTCAAAAGGAACCATGTCTATTACTAGAGGAGATTGTAAAAAAAAAAAAATTATTAAAAAACAAACAAAAAAAAAACTCTAGTAAACCATACATGGAGTGTATATAAACGGTCATGTGTGAATATTTGTGCTATAAACACTCATACATTTTTTTTGTTTATTTTTTCTGTGACAGCATAATGTGCAGATTTTTTATTTCTGACATGTCATTTAGCTTAGTGCAGAATTTACTACAAAGAAAGCCGCTCACGTTGTTTTATTTATTTATTTATTGATGAGTTAATCTTAAGTAAAATGTTGACTTGCATTATGTACTGCATCTTATAGGGGCAAAATGTCCAAAAGCATCAATAATTTGAATTTCAACGATCGATAGTAAACCAGAGCTGCAGTGCACACACTAAACACCACTGTGCAATTAATGATTTTAATAATACAAATATTTTAATAATAATTATTAATTTTTTGATAGTTATTTAAAATAATAATAATAATAATAATAATAATAATAATAATAATAATAATAATAATGCTGTTGTTACTAAAATTGTATTTTTATCATGTATGTTACTTTAATTATACGTTAATTAATTTACCTTAATTATACCTTAATGTATTTAATGTTTTATTAAATTATTATTATTATTATTATTATTATTATTATTATTTGTATTACTGTTTACATTTTATATTTGTACACATAGTAAGTATACAGTTTGTTATATTTTTTCACCATGTTGAAAATTAAATAGCATTTGCTAGACAAATTTCTCAAAAGGAAGCCTGTCTATTACTAGAGGAATGTAAAAAAAGTAATTAGTAAATAAAAAATAAATAAATAAAACATACATGGAACATTTTGAACCCCTCATGCATGAATATGTGAGCCATAAAGTAGCCAATGTAAGAAAAATACTCATACATTTGTTTTTATTCTTTTTTATATGACATCATACTGTACAGCATTTTTTCTGACATGTCATTTAGCTTAGTAGCTGCACTACACAGAAAGCCGCTCACATTGTTATATTTATTTATTTATTGATGAATTAATCTTAACTAAAATGTTGACCTGCATTATGTACTGCATCTTATAAGGGCATCATGTCCAAAAGCATCAATAATTGGAATTTCAACTAGAGCTGCATCACAACCACTAAACAGCACTGTACAATTATTTAATAAATTTTATAATATTAATAATAATAATAATAATAATAATATTTGAAAAAATATATAAATTATTTGCTTAGTGCTAGTTATTAAAAAAATAATAATACTAATAACGTTCTTGTTCCTAAAATGTTATTTTTAAAAATTATATTAGTTTAATTACACTTTAATTAATTTAACTTAATTATACTTTAATTCATTTAATTTATTATTTATGTAATATTATTATTTAATTTTTTTTTATTTGCAAACATAGTAAGTATACAGTTAGCTATGTGTTTCATCATGCTGAAAGTTAAATAACTTTTTGCCAGACACATTTCTCAAAAGGAACGCTGTCTGTTACTAGAGGAGACTGTAAAAAAAGTAATTAGTAAATAAATAAAACCCCTAGTAAACCATACATGGTAGCGTTTTGAGCCGCTCATGCGTGTATATTTGTGCTACACAGTAGCCAATGTAAGATAAACACTCATACATTTTTTTTCGTTTGTGTTTCTTATTTTTTTTCTATGACATCATAGTGTACAAGATTTTTTCTGACATGTCATTAAGCTTAGTCCATGCACAATTTACTACACAGAAAGCCGCTCACATTGTTATATTTATTTAATTATTGATGCATTCATTTTAAAAGAAAGATGTTGACCTGCATTATGTACTGCATCTTATAGGGGAATCATGTCCAAAAGCATCAATAATTGGAATTTCAAAATAATAACAAACTAGAGCTGCAATGTACACACTAAACAGAGCTGTACAATTTATCAGTTATGTGTATAGTGCTAGTTATTAAAATAATAATAATAATAATAATAATGTTGTTACTAAAATTGTATTTTCAATTTAATTTAATTATACATTTTAATTTATTGTATTTTATTATAATTTAATTAATTAATCTTATTATTTACATTTTTTATTTGTGTTTTATTACTATTCCCCTGAACTCGGTGGGTGAATGAATAGTTAAAGTGAAGAGACATAGTAAGACTTGTATGATGACGGTCTGTATTGGAAAGCAGATGGCGATCGGTAAATTCAGCGTCTGTTTCCCGGGGGAATCCGGCAGAAACTTTCATCCAATAAAATCTCAGGTTTGTTGTTCTTTGGTGGCTTTTGTTGTATTGTGAATGGAGCGGTCCCACCACTGTAATCATGTGGGGGTCTTGTGGTGTCTCTAGGGGGGGGCTCAGCTCAGGTGTCGGTAGTCCCGGGAGAACGGCACACAGAAGGTTTACAATCGCTCTAATAATGAAGAATGATGTCACCGGCTTTACTATTCTCTACAATCTGCCGCCATGTGTGAGATATTGTCACACCATTCTAAATGTGACTCCAAACTTTCCTCCAATACAACAAACTCCGGCTGTTCCCTGAAGAAGACGTCTAATAATACTTTACTAAAGAACTGCTTTCCAGCATCAGCGATGCCGAGGAATACAAGTCATAATGTTTAATAATTTATTTTGCTGGATATTCAGGATATATTATATTTAAAATATAGATGCAAGATTACAAAATAATTTAATTTGTATTATAATTGTGAAATATTAAGAAAAAATATATATTATAATTAAAGATTAAATGTACTGTTCCATAAAATAATAATAATAATAATAATAAAAACAATAATAATAATAATAATAATAATAATAATTAATTGATATTATTATTATTATTATTATTATTATTATTATTATTATTATTATTATTATTAAAATACTAATGATAATACTTATTATTATTATTATTATTATTATTATTATTATTGGTATTATTAGTGAAGAAATGTTATGTTAAATTAAAGATTAAATGTACTGTTCCATAAAATAATAATAATAATAATAATAATTAATTGATATTGTTATTATTATTATTATTATTATTATTATTATTATTATTAAAATACTAATGATAATACTTATTATTATTATTATTATTATTATTAGTGAAGAAATGTTATGTTACATAGTTACATAGTAGGTGAAGTTGAAAAAAGACCATCAGGTCCAACCTATATGTGTGATTATATGTCAGTATTACATTGTATATCCCATTGTATTGAGGTCGTTCAGGTGCTTATCTAATAGTTTTTTGAAACTACATATGTCCCCCCCCCCCCCTTGCTGAGACCACCACCTGTGGAAGGGAATTCCACATCCTTGCCGCTCTTATGCCATGTACAAACGATCAGATTTTCTAATGGGAAATGTTGGCTGTGAACTTGTTGGCTGAAATGTTTGAGAGCAGGTTCTCAAATTTTCTGCAAAAAAAACTTTGTGTGTAAACAAGTCCGTCGCACAAAAGTTCTCACATGCTCGGAATCAAGTAACGAGCCGGAAGCTGGTAAAGCTGTAAAACTTGCGTTCATAATGGAGATATCACGTTCGTGACGCGGCACGTTATCAAATCTCTTGATGCAGCGCATTCTCCTCTCCTTTATCATGCGAGAATCAGGAAGTTGATTTGCTGTTGATATTCACAGAGTTCTGACAAACTTCTTTTTTATTATTTCTCGTGATCTCCTGAATATCATTTGTTTTTGTTGTGTTTTTTTTTTTTTCTAGTGATCTCCATTTTTATTTATTTTTGTTTTGTGTGTCAAGTTACCACAACACAATTATCATCTTGTATTTTTTAACCTCAAAGATACAACTATGTCGGTGTTCCTTGTTAATTTGACTTTGTATTTTTTTTTTTTTTTTTTTAAAGAGTATTTATTGAGAAATAAACAAAGAGAACAATACAAATGCAACAGAAAATAAGTGCGAGAATTCGGAACCATCATCGCAGATGAGGTGCATAAGAAAATTGGAGCAGAATGCAGCTGTATCGTAATAAACTAAGACCATAGACATAAATACATAAAACCAAGAGAATAGTAGTGAATTTAGCGTGATATAGCGGCGCACTAACAGCGACTGGATGGATCTTATAAAAAAGACAGTTGCAAAAGTAACATGTATGTATAACAGCAGAAATATCATTTCCCAAAAATAACAATATAACAGATCGTAGAAACGGAGGTAATAGGTCGGATTTATCAAAAGAAAGGAAAAGAACAGAAAGAAAGAGAAATAAAAAAGAAACACAGAGAGGAGAGGGATGTGAAGAGGGGGAAGCAGGCAGATACATGAAGGAGAAATAAACAGGTAAGGGAGGGGGGGAAGAGGGATAAGGGGTTCCCAGGTAGAGTCCCTAGGGTAGGAGGGTTCAGAGAGATGGTTCAGGGGTTAGTTGGCTGCTGGGTGAGGCACAAGTGGTAGATTGGGGGGAAACCAACCCCGGGATTGGGAGATTAGTGCCAAAATAGGAGAAGGTGAAGTTGTCCAAGTTGAGGATGTCCACCGGAGGGAGAGAGTCAGATATGAAGGGAAGCCATCTCGCATAAAAACGAGATTTCGCTTTTTCGTCCCTGTAGTTTGTATTGAAGCGATCTTTGTAGAGGAGTGAAAGGAGTTCCTTCTGCGTCTGGGCGACAGAGGGTGGGAGAGAAGAAGTCCAGCTCTTTAGAATGGATTTCCTGGCAAGGAGAAGGCACAGCAGAGACCAGTCCACATGGGGGGGTCTGGAGGGCGTGCCGTTTGGGGGCGCACGGTTGGTGATGGAAGACCATGGAAGCAGGAGAGGGTCCCAGTATCCAAAGATGAGAAGGAGGGGGTCCTTTGGCAATTTCAGCAGGGTGACTTTAAAGATGTAGGAGAGGATCTGATCCCAGAAGGAAGAGATGAAGGAGCAGGACCAGAAGCGGTGGGCCAGCGAGGGCCTGTTCTGAAGACATAGGGGGCACTTGGTGCTGTCCTGGTCGGTTTTAGAAGGCAGGAAGGGAAGGTAGGCCCTGTGGGCAATTTTTAGTTGCATTTCTCTCCAGAGTAGTGATGGCCGAACGGTTCGCCCGGCGGTCGTTTCGCGGCGAATTTCCGACATTCGCGGTCCGCACGTTCGAACGCCTTTTTCCGTCGTTCGCCGCGGCGGACTTACGTGTTTAATGTATACAAGAACTTTAACCTTTGGTGACACGTTTATCATGTGATACAGGACAGCCAATTGAGACATGACAGCACATGGACACTTGTACATTCCCCCTAACCTATAAATACACCCGATCCGGTGGCCATTTTACATTCTTTCTTCTGTTACGATAGGGACAGGTTCCTGTGTGGAGTAGGGAGAGATAAACCACTAGCTATTTGGTACACAAAAGTTCTTTTCAGGACTGGTATAGGTGTTAGGTGTTGATAGGTTTGCTGTGCTGCTGATTCTTGCAGCAGCCTGAGTGTCTTTTGTTAGTTTAGAGAAAGGGAAAGGACGGTGTATGCTACAGGGACAGCCAGATTAGTCTTTCATCATCATCATCATCATCATCATCATTAGCTGTTACTATCAAGGTCCACAAAAGAGCTGTTCCAGTAACCACTAATCGTTCTCTTTTTTTGCCAATTTGTATAGGGACAGGAAGGAAGCAGTGTTGTCAGGCAGTGAGGGTAATTTTAAAGACTTGCTGTTATTATTAGTTCCACAAAGGTTCTTTTCAGGACTGGTATCAGTGGTACAGTAATAGGCTTGTACATGTATAATATTCTTTCTTCCAAATATAGAAAGGATATTATACTTGACTGCTGCCCTTCTGCTGCAGTCTGCTAAACATTCACAACTCACTTGTTCCACAAAAGTTCTTATAAGGACTGGTAACTTGGTATAGGGTGCTACGGTACATAGGCTTGAGTGCGGTACAGTCTGCTGTTCTGTAAGGACCGCTATCGGTCCACAATAGATAGGGTTGACGTGCACCACTGCTGACCGCTCACCTATACTGCAGCAGTCCTTCAGCGGTATAGGGACTGACGTACAGTCTGCTAATCACTAACACACAACCTGCTTGTTCCACAAAAGTTCTTATAAGGACTGGTAACTTGGTATAGGGTGCTACGGTACATAGGCTTGAGTGCGGTACAGTCTGCTGTTCTGTAAGGACCGCTATCGGTCCACAATAGATAGGGTTGACGTGCACCACTGCTGACCGCTGCCCTATACTGCAGCAGTCCTTCAGCGGTATAGGGACTGACGTACAGTCTGCTAAACACTAATACACAACCTGCTTGGTCCACAAAAGTTCTTATAAGGACTGGTAACTTGGTATAGGGTGCTACGGTACATAGGCTTGAGTGCGGTACAGTCTGCTGTTCTGTAAGGACCGCTATCGGTCCACAATAGATAGGGTTGACGTGCACCACTGCTGACCGCTGCCCTATACTGCAGCAGTCCTTCAGCGGTATAGGGACTGACGTACAGTCTGCTAATCACTAACACACAACCTGCTTGTTCCACAAAAGTTCTTATAAGGACTGGTAACTTGGTATAGGGTGCTACGGTACATAGGCTTGAGTGCGGTACAGTCTGCTGTTCTGTAAGGACCGCTATCGGTCCACAATAGATAGGGTTGACGTGCACCACTGCTGACCGCTGCCCTATACTGCAGCAGTCCTTCAGCGGTATAGGGACTGACGTACAGTCTGCTAAACACTAATACACAACCTGCTTGGTCCACAAAAGTTCTTATAAGGACTGGTAACTTGGTATAGGGTGCTACGGTACATAGGCTTGAGTGCGGTACAGTCTGCTGTTCTGTAAGGACCGCTATAGGTCCACAATAGATAGGGTTGACGTGCACCACTGCTGACCGCTCACCTATACTGCAGCAGTCCTTCAGCGGTATAGGGACTGACGTACAGTCTGCTAAACACTAATACACAACCTGCTTGGTCCACAAAAGTTCTTATAAGGACTGGTAACTTGGTATAGGGTGCTACGGTACATAGGCTTGAGTGCGGTACAGTCTGCTGTTCTGTAAGGACCGCTATAGGTCCACAATAGATAGGGTTGACGTGCACCACTGCTGACCGCTCACCTATACTGCAGCAGTCCTTCAGCGGTATAGGGACTGACGTACAGTCTGCTAATCACTAACACACAACCTGCTTGTTCCACAAAAGTTCTTATAAGGACTGGTAACTTGGTATAGGGTGCTACGGTACATAGGCTTGAGTGCGGTACAGTCTGCTGTTCTGTAAGGACCGCTATCGGTCCACAATAGATAGGGTTGACGTGCACCACTGCTGACCGCTGCCCTATACTGCAGCAGTCCTTCAGCGGTATAGGGACTGACGTACAGTCTGCTAAACACTAATACACAACCTGCTTGGTCCACAAAAGTTCTTATAAGGACTGGTAACTTGGTATAGGGTGCTACGGTACATAGGCTTGAGTGCGGTACAGTCTGCTGTTCTGTAAGGACCGCTATCGGTCCACAATAGATAGGGTTGACGTGCACCACTGCTGACCGCTGCCCTATACTGCAGCAGTCCTTCAGCGGTATAGGGACTGACGTACAGTCTGCTAAACACTAATACACAACCTGCTTGTTCCACAAAAGTTCTTATAAGGACTGGTAACTTGGTATAGGGTGCTACGGTACATAGGCTTGAGTGCGGTACAGTCTGCTGTTCTGTAAGGACCGCTATCGGTCCACAATAGATAGGGTTGACGTGCACCACTGCTGACCGCTGCCCTATACTGCAGCAGTCCTTCAGCGGTATAGGGACTGACGTACAGTCTGCTAAACACTAATACACAACCTGCTTGGTCCACAAAAGTTCTTATAAGGACTGGTAACTTGGTATAGGGTGCTACGGTACATAGGCTTGAGTGCGGTACAGTCTGCTGTTCTGTAAGGACCGCTATCGGTCCACAATAGATAGGGTTGACGTGCACCACTGCTGACCGCTGCCCTATACTGCAGCAGTCCTTCAGCGGTATAGGGACTGACGTACAGTCTGCTAATCACTAACACACAACCTGCTTGTTCCACAAAAGTTCTTATAAGGACTGGTAACTTGGTATAGGGTGCTACGGTACATAGGCTTGAGTGCGGTACAGTCTGCTGTTCTGTAAGGACCGCTATCGGTCCACAATAGATAGGGTTGACGTGCACCACTGCTGACCGCTGCCCTATACTGCAGCAGTCCTTCAGCGGTATAGGGACTGACGTACAGTCTGCTAAACACTAATACACAACCTGCTTGGTCCACAAAAGTTCTTATAAGGACTGGTAACTTGGTATAGGGTGCTACGGTACATAGGCTTGAGTGCGGTACAGTCTGCTGTTCTGTAAGGACCGCTATCGGTCCACAATAGATAGGGTTGACGTGCACCACTGCTGACCGCTGCCCTATACTGCAGCAGTCCTTCAGCGGTATAGGGACTGACGTACAGTCTGCTAATCACTAACACACAACCTGCTTGTTCCACAAAAGTTCTTATAAGGACTGGTAACTTGGTATAGGGTGCTACGGTACATAGGCTTGAGTGCGGTACAGTCTGCTGTTCTGTAAGGACCGCTATCGGTCCACAATAGATAGGGTTGACGTGCACCACTGCTGACCGCTGCCCTATACTGCAGCAGTCCTTCAGCGGTATAGGGACTGACGTACAGTCTGCTAAACACTAATACACAACCTGCTTGGTCCACAAAAGTTCTTATAAGGACTGGTAACTTGGTATAGGGTGCTACGGTACATAGGCTTGAGTGCGGTACAGTCTGCTGTTCTGTAAGGACCGCTATAGGTCCACAATAGATAGGGTTGACGTGCACCACTGCTGACCGCTCACCTATACTGCAGCAGTCCTTCAGCGGTATAGGGACTGACGTACAGTCTGCTAATCACTAACACACAACCTGCTTGTTCCACAAAAGTTCTTATAAGGACTGGTAACTTGGTATAGGGTGCTACGGTACATAGGCTTGAGTGCGGTACAGTCTGCTGTTCTGTAAGGACCGCTATCGGTCCACAATAGATAGGGTTGACGTGCACCACTGCTGACCGCTGCCCTATACTGCAGCAGTCCTTCAGCGGTATAGGGACTGACGTACAGTCTGCTAAACACTAATACACAACCTGCTTGGTCCACAAAAGTTCTTATAAGGACTGGTAACTTGGTATAGGGTGCTACGGTACATAGGCTTGAGTGCGGTACAGTCTGCTGTTCTGTAAGGACCGCTATCGGTCCACAATAGATAGGGTTGACGTGCACCACTGCTGACCGCTGCCCTATACTGCAGCAGTCCTTCAGCGGTATAGGGACTGACGTACAGTCTGCTAAACACTAATACACAACCTGCTTGGTCCACAAAAGTTCTTATAAGGACTGGTAACTTGGTATAGGGTGCTACGGTACATAGGCTTGAGTGCGGTACAGTCTGCTGTTCTGTAAGGACCGCTATCGGTCCACAATAGATAGGGTTGACGTGCACCACTGCTGACCGCTGCCCTATACTGCAGCAGTCCTTCATCGGTATAGGGACTAAGAGTTTTGTCACAGGGTCATTTAAAAAATGACAGGCAGAGGAAGAGGCAGGCCCTTCCGCAGGGGTGGTAGGGGTAGGGCAGGAGCAACAGGCTTGAGCCAAAGTGGGAAGTTGCAGAAGGTGCGTTCAATTACTTTAAAGGATGCACCAGACTTGGTTGAGTGGCTCGCTCAGCCTTACTCTTCTGCACCCTCCTCATCCTCTCGATCTGCACCCTCTTCTTCACTCTCTGCTATGTGCACCCCCAAAGACACTACCACCAACAACACGACCACCACCACCACCACCACATACCTTCCGCTTGAGTCACTGGAATTATTTTCCGATCCATATCAAGAGGACATTTCTGATGCGCAGCCACTCTTGGTATTGGATCAGGAAGAGGAGGTAGCAACAAGCGCTACTCAGCAGTCTGACGCCAGTACCCAGATCAGCCCAAGGAGGAGGTTGGTCCCCGGTGTTGCTGCCTACTCCGAGATCTCTACTTATAGCGGTGGGGAAGGTGACGTTGATGATGACGTGTCTAGTGATGTCACGTGGGTGCCCACAAGAGAGGAAGAGGAGGGGAGTTCAGAGGGAGATATGGACCAGCAGATAGGGAGGAGAAGCAGCAATGACTTACATTGCACAGCAGGGACAAAGCAGACTGCAAATGTATCAGGAGCGAGTCATCGACCATGTACGGTCACATCTGGCGCTCCCAGGACACCGGCACATGGCTCCGCAGTGTGGGCTTTTTTTAACGTGTCCGCTGCTGACAATAGCGTTGCCATCTGCAATCTTTGCAGTCAACGCGTTAGTCGCGGTAAGCCCAATACTCACCTAGGGACGACCGCCTTAAGAAGGCACATGAGCAGCCATCACCGAGCCCAGTGGGAGCAACGGAACACACAAAGCCACACTGCAGGCTCTCACCGTCCAGCCTCGTCTTCTACTTCTCCTTCTCCTCTCTCCTCACAATTGTCCTCCACTCCACCTTCCATCACGCCAAGCTCACATTTTTCTGCAAAAAGGCAGGCTTCCGTGGGCCTAATGTTTGAGCGTAAAAAAATGATGACGCCGGATAACCCTCTTGCCCAACGGTTGGCGGCTGGCTTGTCAGAACTCATAGCCCGCCAACTACTGCCATATAAACTGGTGGACTCGGAGGCCTTTCGCAAATTTGTGGCCATTGGAACACCACAATGGAAGGTCCCAGGAAGGAAGTATTTCTCAGAGAAGGGCATCCCAGAGCTATATGGCCATGTTCAGCGGCAAGTGAATGTATCTCTGGCACACAGTGTCGGTGCCAAGATACATCTGACCACAGACACGTGGTCTAGCAAACACGGGCAGGGAAGGTATATCAGTTTTACTGCCCACTGGGTGAACCTTCTGACGGCCGTCAAGCATGTAACCCGTGGCACCCGTGTAGATTTGGTTTTACCGCCACGGATTGCATGCAGGCCTGACTCTTCTTCTCCTCCTCCTACTCCATCCTCCTCCCTCTCCTCCTCAGCTGCCTCCTCCTTTTCCGCTGCTAGCGTCTCTTCCACTGCACCGCCCAAGCTCCCCAGAACCTATTCCACATGCCAGGTGAGACGTTGCCATGCCGTGCTGCGTCTGTTGTGCCTGGAAGCAAAGAGCCACACTGGCCCGGCACTCCTTTCAGCTTTGCGTTCACAGGCAGATGAGTGGCTAACACCGCTCAATTTGACAGTTGGTAAAGTGGTGTGTGACAACGGTGCCAATCTGCTTAGCGCATTGAAACAGGGCAAAATCACGCACGTGCCGTGCATGGCACACGTCTTAAACTTGGTCGTGCAGCGATTCCTTGTCAAATACCCTGGGGTCCAGGACATCTTGCGGCAGGCAAGGAAAATCTCGGCCCATTTCAGAAGATCTTACACGGCCATGGCTCGCCTTGCTGACATTCAGCGGCGACACCATCTGCCGGTCAGACGTCTTATTTGCGATTGCCCGACGCGATGGAACTCAACCTTCTATATGCTTGATAGGCTGCTCCAGCAGAAACGTGCAGTTAACGTCTACCTGTATGAACTCTGCGAAAGAAACGGTTCTGGGGAGCTGGGTTTTTTTTCACCGCGCCAGTGGCTGCTCATGCGCGACACATGCAGACTTCTGCGGCCATTTGAGGAGATCACCAAACTGGTCAGTCGCAGCCATGGCGCCATCAGTGACATGGTACCTTATGCCTTCTTTCTGGAGCGTGCATTGCGTCGTGTCATTGATCAGGCTGTGGAGGAGCAGGAGCGGGAAGATGAGGAAGTCGCAATGCTGGATGAATTCCCAGGGGGGGCTACTCTATCTGAGACAAGTCAACAACAGGAGTCTGATGAGGAGTCAGAGGAGGATGGTGCCGGGGCGGATGAGCAGGAGCAAGAAGAGCATGCTTTAAACCTTTCTGGGATCCCTGTTGTGCGAGGATGGGGAGAGGAGAATGAAGAGGACGACATTATCCTGGATGATGAGCAGGAGCCAGGCCACCACACCGCTTCCACTTTAGTGCAAATGGGGGCCTTCATGCTCCAGTGTTTTAATAGGGACCCCCGTATAAAAAGCATGAGGGTCAAGGACCAGTACTGGGTGGCAACGTACTTAGACCCCCGGTACAAACACAAAATGGCGGAAATGTTACCGCCGTCGCAGAGGGCTGTCAGAATGCAGCACTTCCAGGCCTTGCTTCGAGAAATGCTGCATTCTGCTTTTGCGTGCGCTGGCAGAGGAGCAATTCCCACTCCCAGAGAAGGATTTGCGGGTACCAATCCAACAGCGCCTGCAAGAAGAGGCCGGTTTGAAGATGTGTTGGTGACTTCGGATATGAGGTCATTCTTTCAGCCGACCCATCGACAGGTGTCATCCGGATCCAGCATCAGGGAACGCCTAGACCGTCAGGTGTCCGACTACATTGGGTTAACGGCCGATGTGGACGCTCTGAGGAGTGATGAACCCCTAGACTACTGGGTGGGCAGGCTTGACCTCTGGCCAGAGCTTGCCCAATTTGCAATCGAACTGTTGGCTTGCCCCTCATCCAGTGTCCTGTCCGAAAGGACGTTCAGCGCAGCAGGGGGGATTGTGACCGATAAGCGTACTCGCCTAGCTCACCACAGTGTTAACTACCTCACATTTCTAAAAATGAATGAGGCATGGATCTCGGAGGAATTCAACACATGTGACCAGTAGACCATGTATATGTCTATAAACTATTTTTTTAATCAAGCACACAGACCTTCTTAATTCATTTGGCTCACTTCCTTGACCCAAAAAAGCACACCGTACTATATGCCCCTACCCTCCTCTTTGAAGAGGTTGAGCGGTGTCATATTTCTACTGGGGCTGCTTATGATATCCCTGTGCTGTGCTGACTTCCTCCTGGGGGTTCTTATTATGAAGGGATCACACTATCCCTGTGCTGTGCTGACTTCCTCCTGGGGGTTCTTATTATGAGGGGATCACACCATCCCTGTGCTGTGCTGACTTCCTCCTGGGGCTGCTTACGGTGCTGCTGTCAGTGCTGTATGTCACGGTGCTGCTGTCAGCGCTGTATGTCACGGTGCTGCTGTCAGCGCTGTATGTCACGGTGCTGCTGTCAGCGCTGTATGTCACGGTGCTGCTGTCAGCGCTGTATGTCACGGTGCTGCTGTCAGCGCTGTATGTCACGGTGCTGCTGTCAGCGCTGTATGTCACGGTGCTGCTGTCAGCGCTGTATGTCACGGTGCTGCTGTCAGCGCTGTATGTCACGGTGCTGCTGTCAGCGCTGTATGTCACGGTGCTGCTGTCAGCGCTGTATGTCACGGTGCTGCTGTCAGCGCTGTATGTCACGGTGCTGCTGTCAGTGCTCTGTATTACGGTGCTGCTGTCAGATGCCTCTATCACGGTGCATGTGTCATTCCGGTATGTCACGCTGCTGGTGATCATCTCCTGCACCCTCTTCTTTGCCTACCCTGGTCCCTGACCTTCCCTCTCCTCCATTGCCTTCATTAGCTCCATAGTCCTGAATTGTTAGAACAATTTCCCAAATAAAATAAAAATGCTTGTAGTTATCGATCCCAAATTCACCTCATACATGTATTATGTCATTGTCCAGATGGTGGGACTACGTTTTACCCCCTAATAATTACCACGTGGCCGCAAATTCGACATGAAGGTTTGCAAAGTTCGCCTCCCATTGAAGTCAATGGGGCCCGCGGCGAACGTTCGGTTTCGCGAACGTTTGGGTCCGTTCGCATTTCGCGTTCGCGAAACGTCCCGTCGGAAGTTCGTCCATCACTACTCCAGAGCTCGTTCGGGGTTAGGCGGTAGACTTTGTTGAGTCCATGTAGGATTTTATCCACTATATCTGGATCAGGGAAGTCTTTCTTCCAGTTGGCGACTGAAGAGGATGTCAGTTGAGGAGCGGCCTGCTGGAGTAGCGGTGTGTAGATGTCAGAAATTTTATAAGTATCGTCCTTGAGCAGGCGGTCCAGGAAGGTTAGGGGGAAACGTTTACGTTCATCGTTGCAGATATCCTTTAAATAGCTGACACATTGCCTGTGGTGGAAGGCGTGAGCTGGCGGGAGGGAGAACCTTTCAGCCAGAAGAGAAAAGGGTAGAGGGTGCCCAGATTCAAGATCGCAGATGGTAGCAAAATTGATGATGCCCTTCTCTTTCCAGATGTGGAACGGTTTGTGGAGTAGACCAGGGGAAAAAGTAGGGTTCCCCTGAATTGGAAGGTGTCTGGAGATGAAAGGGGGGAGCTTAAGGCATTTTCTGGTTTCCCTCCAGGCTATGGCAGTGTCCCTGAGTAGGAGGTTGTGTTGAAACAGAGACGGCACTGACTTCCACCTGCAGTGAAGGAGTGCTGTCAATGAGAGTGGAGAGACCATAGCAGCTTCCAGAGAGTAGTTGGAGTATCTGGAGGATTGAGAGATCCAGTCCAGACTAGTACGTAGCAAGCATGACAGGTTATACAGTCTTACATTAGGTAGGCTGATACCCCCCTCACGTCTGGGAAGATGCAACTTTTTTAGGGCTATGCGTGGACGTTTACCTTTCCATAAAAAGGAGGAAAAAGCTGATTCTAGAATTTTTATGTCCTTGTGGAGAAGGAGCAAAGGAATAGTTTGAAGTGGGTACAATAGCCTTGCAAAGCTAACCATTTTTAGCAGGTGGCATCTTCCCAGAAGCGAGAGAGGCAGATCCATCCAGTTCACCATTTCTTGAGAGATTTTCGTGATCAGGGGGGGGTAATTGAGATGGTAAAGGGAGGAAGGTAATTTACCAATTTTAATGCCTAGATAGGTGATATGTGAGTTGGCGATTGAAAAGATAGAATGTTGTGTCCAGGGGGGTTTGCGAGAGGACCCTATCGGGAGGATTTCACTTTTACCATAATTTATACGTAGCCCTGAGCATGATCTAAAAACGTCAAAGACCTCTTTGATAACGGGCATGTCAGAAGCGGGGTCTGATGAGAAGATGAGCACATCATCGGCAAAAAGAGAGGTGCGTAGGTCGTGTTGACCAATACGAATCCCGTGGAGAGGAGCCGATTGGGACAGGTATCTGGATAAAGGTTCTAGGGCGATGTTAAATAGGAGAGGGGAGAGTGGGCAGCCCTGACGAGTGCCTTTATGCAGGAGGAATTCATCGGAGAGAACTCCAGCCGCGACTAATTTGGCTGCTGGGGATGAGTACATGGCTTTGATGAGATGGCAGAAATGCCCCGAGAAACCCATTTCAGATAAAGTCATAGAGAGCCATTCAAAACTGACATTGTCGAATGCCTTTTCCGCGTCTAAAGTTATAATAGCGAAGTCCCCATCCGGATTATTCTTAGCATGTTCCAAAGCAAGCATAACCTTACGTATGTTCAAGGTGGCAGTTCTGCCTCTCACAAAGCCAGATTGGGCAGGGTGTATGAGGGAGGGTACAATGGCAGCTAATCTCGTGGCTATGATTTTGGAAAGGATTTTTACATCCAGATTGAGAAGGGAGATCGGCCTGTAAGAACCAGGGTCAAGAGGGTCCTTCCCTTTTTTGGATAAGAGTTTGATAACGGCCTGGTTTCCAGAAGGGAGATATGGGCCGCCAGACCAGATGCCATTGTACACCTTTAGGAGAGTGGGTTCTGTAATGGAGGAGAGGGTTTTATAAAATTCACTGGTAAACCCGTCGGGGCCTGGAGCTTTGGACGGGGTTAGTTTACGAATAGTGGAGGAAACTTCGACAAGGGAGATGGGGGCATTGAGCGCTTCTAGTTGTTCAGGGGTTACTTTAGATAACAATACCTTATCGAGGAAAGAACGAGCCGCAGTACTATCTATGGGGTCTGGGGCGTAGAGGGACATATAGTAGTTTAACATCGCCTTGTTAATAGCTTGTGGGGTAGATTGTACATCACCCTTAGCGTCTCTGAGGGAAGTGATGTGCGTCGGGTGGAATGGGCCCTTACATAGCCTCGCCAGTAGCTTGCCCGCCTTGTTACCAAACTTGTGGAGCGTCGCGTCTAGTTGGGATCTTTTAGTTTGTTCAAGTGTGTTTGCCCAAGTGTCGAAACTGTTCTTGGCCGCCTGCCATTCGGTTCTGTTATCAAGGGAGTCGTTAGTAGAGAGGGACCTTTGGGCTAAATGTAGTCGTGCACTGGCCCGTTTGTAATGAGATAGTGCGTTCCTTTTAAAGGAGGAGGCATAGGAGATGATCTGGCCTCTGAGGAACGCCTTGCCGGCATCCCAGAAGAGGTTGGGGGAGTCCGAATGGGGGGAGTTTGCCTCCGAGTATTCGCGCCAGGAGTTCGCCATGAAATGTTGAAAGTCTGGGTTGTCATGGAGATACGAGGGGAAGCGCCACAGTCTTGGGTGAGGTGGGAGATCTAAGTTAGCAAGACTAACAGAGATTGGGGCATGGTCAGAGATAGCAATATCGAGCACTTCAGTTTCAGACAAATTTGGTATAAGATCGTCAGAGCCAAAGAAATAATCTATTCTCAAGAACATGTTATGGGGGTGTAGAACATATTGATTTGTTCTGTCCTGGGAGCGTAACTTTACCAGGCTTGGGCCTGGTAAAGTTCTTCCTCTATGTCCGACAGACGGTGTTCCAAATCATTTAATCTGGTGTGGTGTTCGCCTATTTGGGCCTTGAGCTGCTGCATGCCAGCATTTACAGCTTTTTCCACAGATGCCGTGATCATGGGGGATAATAGTGCGGCCACGGCCTGGGCAATGCACTCTGTGGTGGAGTCCCCTGCAGGCTGCGTGGAGAGGCTGCTCTGTGATGGTGGGGCTGGAGAGGCTGGTAGTGTATGTGGAGAGGGGGGGGGCACGGTATCAGCGCTCACCTCCATGTCTGCTGCGCGTTGTGAAGAGAAGGGGGCCGAGTAGGCCGAAGCCGGGGCCTCGATTTGCGGCCGCGCCGCGGTCGCGGACGGCGCGTGTGCTCGCGGTCCGGTTTTCTCCAGGAACCGGTCCATGGTCGTGTGGGATGGCTCCGGGGGGTGTTCCGTCAGGTGCCCGGCCGCTCAGCGGGATTTAATAGCAGATTTGGGGGCCGTGATGCGGGAGCCGAGGAGGAGAGCAGTCACTCCATGAAAATAACATATAAACGTACCAACATCCCTAATACAAATAAAACACAAAAAGTTGAAGAACTGGGATTTTAAAGGTGCACCATATACACAGACAGACAAAGATGTAAAAAAAAAAAAGCAGTATATACAGTAGGTGACCGCGATATTGTGTCAATCTCGCTGCTTTTATTGGCGAGATTGATACTCTGCGAGCCCCGTCGCAGGAGCCAGTGCCAAGCATCGCTGACATTGAGGCCGGGTTCACACTGTTTTTTAAAAAAACGGCATGGGTTCCCCCTCCAGAGGCATACCATGCCCTCAGGTCCGGTAGGGATTTTAAGGGGAATCCCCTACGCTGAAAAAAACGGCATGGGTTCCCCCCCAAAATCCATACCAGACCCTTATCCGAGCATGCAGCCCCCCTCCTGAGCCATACCAGGCCGCGTGCCCTCAAAATGGGGGGTGGGTGCTTTTGGGGAAGGGGGCACCCTGCGGCCCCCCACCCCAAATCACCTTGTCCCCATGTTGATGAGGACAAAGGCCTCTTCCCGACAACCCTGGCCGTTGGTTGTCGGGGTCTGCGGGCGGGGGGCTTATCGGAATCCGGGAGCCCCCTTTAATAAGGAGGTCCCCAGATACCGGCCCCCCACCCTATGTGAATGAGTATTGGGGTACATGTACCCCTACCCATTCACCTGGTGAAAAAAAAGTATATAAAACACAACACAAGGTCTCAAAATTATTTATTGCACAGCTCCGGTGGTCTTCTATCTTGGGGGGTCTTCTCGCCGCCACTTGGGGGTCTTCTTCTGACTTTGGGGGTCTTGTCCCCCTCTTTGGTTCTTCTTGCAGGGCCTCAACTTTCTTCCTTTAGCTCTTTTACTAGCAGAGGCCCAGTCTTCTGTCACCGCCACCTCTTCATCCGACTTCGGGGGTCTTGTCCCCCTCTTTGGTTCTTCTTGCCGGGCCACCTCTTCTTCTTCCAGCTCTTGTAACAAGATGCTTTGGGGTGGGGGGGCCACAGGGCGCCCCCTTCCCCCAAAGCACCTGCCCCCATGTTGAGGGCATGCAGCCTGGTACGGCTCAGGAGGGGGGGAGCTCGCCCGTCCCCACCCCCTTTCGGTGTAGGGGATTCCTCTTAAAATCTCTACCAGACCTAAGGGCCTGGTATGCCCCCGAAGGCATGCAGGTTTTATTAGTGATCTCTCTCGCTCGCTACTGTAGGAAAATTACATTTTCCTATTGCAGCCAGCGTGAGAACCAGCGCGACAGGATCACGCTGGAAACACAATATTGGCGGCACCTACTATAAATCATTTATTGCACATAAACAAGATAAAAGTAGGGACCACAGTTACAGTCAACGTTCTGGGTATAACACACATCTCCACCCTAACTGCTGAGAGAACTGGGGTTGTATACAGGTTATTCTCTTGTCCTACTATTTCAACGTGTTTCGCCAGGTCGGCTTCATCAGGAAAAGGACGAGAATATCCGATACACATAAAATGACAAGATATGCAAAGCCTTAGGTGTGTTAAAGAGAAAAGAAGAAAAAAAAAAACACATAACAATTAATGAATAACAATTCAAATATTAAATACAATAAATGTGAAAACAAGGCCTACAGCAATACAAAGAGAGAAAAAAAGGTGGAGGAGAGAAGAGAAAAGACAACAGAACCCTCCCCGCCCCCTCCTACCTACCCGCAAAAGCTGATCCAAAAATGTCAGAATACCCGTAGGGAGGGATGTCGCTTTTATGACCTCACTGACAGATGTGAATGCAGCAATGCCTGCAATATGTATAATACACATCAATATAAGAATTGAATTGGGCATAGAACGAGCCCAGATCCATAGGACAACTCCTAATCGGAGCGTACTCACCAAAGGCCCATACCTTGATTGATAACCACACATCATCTCAGTGTTGGGAGCTCCGACAGACAGGTGAACTACAAAGGGTCTTAACTGAATCTCCCTATATGGCCCAAACTCCACTGTCTAAGAATCTACAAAAATGTATAAATAAAGATAATAAGACAAAGATCTAATACACTATTATAGGGTATAAATATACTAAAAATACCTCACATTTGTTATATATACTTCTCACCTCTATATATCCTATTATAGTGTGGCTTCGACCTCACAAGGAGTCTCTATACTGAGGGAGCACACCAGAGAAAAGAAAGGATCAAAAGGTCCCAATTCAAGGTAAAAGACGTCTAATAACGATCTTGGCAACAAGAGAAGGAAAGAAATTCCACCTAAATGAATAAACGGCAAACAACCATAGATCCATCAAAGTCCCAGTAATTTCTCTTCCCAATACACCCCAATAAAACGATCAAAAGATACCTTACACCAGGTCCGCTTGTCTCAAGAGCTCCCAAACCACCTAAACCAGCTTGCAACATGTGTGATCTTTATATCCCTCCCCATGGCGCCAAAAACGGTGTGTGACATCATGCCGCAATGGCGCCATGCGGACGCCAAAGGAGAGGTCCCCACAGCACGGACTGAGGCCCGGAACCGGAAGTGACAACAAAGTAGTCACCAGGCACTGTATTTGGTATGAATCCTAAGGGAGAACTCCACGCCATTTTTAAAAAAAAACGGCATGGGTTACCTCTCCAGAGGCATACCAGGCCCTTAGGTCGGGTAGGGATTTTAAGGGGAATCCCCTACGCTGAAAAAAACGGCATGGGTTCCCCCCCAAAATCCATACCAGACCCATATCCAAGCACGCAGCCCCCCTCCTGAGCCATACCAGGCCGCGTGCCCTCAACATGGGGGGTGGGTGCTTTTGGGGAAGGGGGGCACCCTGCGGCCCCCCCCACCCCAAATCACCTTGTCCCCATGTTGACGGCGCCATGCGGACGCCAAAGGGGAGGTCCCCACAGCACGGACTGAGGCCCGGAACCGGAAATGACAACAACTTCCGGTGTTCACCTACCCAGAAGTGATGACAGCATCCGGTAGGCTGTGACTCACAGCATGAACATACCGTGCAGACACCACCAAACCACGGAACACAATCCCCCGCCCATGAAGGTCAAGGTGAACTCGCAAAGCCATAGAAGATTGAGAACCTCAAAGCGGACCTGTACCCGGACAGCATCCCCACTGGGGCAATGCTGATGTCCTGTTTCAGATCCTTGAGAGTCCGTACGGGTATCTAAAGACAAGGACCGGATAGGGGCAGGGAAGAAGGGTGAAGGGAGGAAAGAAAACAAAAAACAAACAAAAAAAAAAACTTCACTGACATACAAACAGCCATGGCCATATATGTACACAAACTCTGTCGAACAGCACTGAAAAAACATAAAAGAAAATGAACAAACAAATACACAAAAACATATATAATATGGCCTCCGACAGAGACCCCCACAAAAAAAAAGAGATGAAGGGATGCAAGGAAAAAAAAAAACACAGCTCGGCCAATGGGGGATACCAATCACAGGAAGGGCTTGCAACTGATCCCCTCATTAAAGCCCGGAAAATGGGTCGCCTGTAGGGTATATATCCATCTTGTCTCCAATTGAAGGAGCCTGTTGTCAATGTCCCCCCCACATTCATGTTGGGGTAAGTGTTCGAGACTGTATTTTTGAAATGTACCTGCCTACTCACAAACAAATTGTCCTTTTTGAAGTAAAACACATAGGCAAGTATTTATCATAATCAAAACTTATAATTTAATAGGGGTCATAACAAAATAAAGAGGAAGGCAACGCTGGAGAAACATTTGGAATTGGTGAAGCATTTGTACCCCAGGGCAGACATCAATTATTTGACTGTCAAAATTGGTAACCTGAGGAGTCCATTTAATAGGGAGCACAATACAGTCCAGGACTCCAAGAGATCGGCAGAAGCAGATGACATATATGTCCCGAGGCTGTGGTCTTACAACAGCCTACGTCTTTTGATAGACCACACCAAACCCAGGCCATCACTGTCAACACTTCCTTCCACACTTCCTTCCATGTTGCTGTGGTGGGTTGGGTGGCTGTGGTGTTGCTGTTGCTGGAGGTGGTGGAGGAGTATGGTCCTACTTACACAGGTGGGTTTGAGTTGTTAGTTTACCCCTTGTCCCCTTGTTAAGGGCCTTCCAAATTAGTTCTTCACAGATTGTGCGTTGGCCCTCCTTCATGTTTTCTAGTTTGCTTGTAGTTACAAGTCCAAATGCCTCGTGTATACCAGGGGTCGTGTTAAGTGGCGCAGTGGCCTGTTTGAGGAAAACAGCCGCAGACTGCTCAAGATTCCTTGCCTTCCTGGTCCTTTTGGTTGGAGGGTGGAGGGGAGGAACCTGGGATTCCATCAGGCTGCTTGCCATGGCCTCCTCCTGGATGAGACTTTCATGTGTATGAAAATGGTACATCGTTTTTGTTTTTTGGTCATCGATCACACACAATTTTGAGCTCATGACAGTTGCAAATTGAATGTTAACAAATAGAAAAGACTGTTATTCTGGCCCCAGCATTTTACATTTTTGTCCCAATCATTTTTGGCTACTACTGTCTACTGATATTAAAACCAATTTGTTAAATCAGAAATTAGTGATCAATAACATCCAGTTAACATCATTCAATGTTTGACAAGAAATATGTTCAACAATGCTATACATTGGTCAAGCTGGGCTCCTCCACATCTTCTTCCTGGGTGGAAGGCTCAGGTTGGATTTCAGGAGCCTCAGCTGATGTGGAAGGAAGTGTTGAAGAAAGTATTAATAGTGATGGCCTGGGTTCCGTCTGGTTGCACAAAAAACGCAGTCTGACGTAGTGCCACAGCCTGGGTACATATACTGTACGTCATCTGCTGCTCCGGATCTCATGGAATCCTGGACCTTCTTGTGCTCCCTATTATATGTGCTGCTCAGGCTACCAATTTTGGGCTTCAAATAGTTTATGTCTGCCTTGGGCATACACCAGCTTCACCAATTCCAACAGTTTATCCAGCGTTGCCTTCCTCTTTTGCTTGTTGGAGTAGTCCCTGTTTTGGACTTGCCAGAGACATGGCAGCTCCCTGTACATGTCTAGGAATTTGGGCAGGAAGTCTGGGTCAGTGAATTTATCCACCATTTTAGCTGCACGACACAACACAAGACAAACCCTAATGTCAGGCTAAACTCTCCTAATCTTGTCCTGATATAGGCCTCAATCTCTAAGCAGTATAGGCCACTAACCACTGATGCCCCAAATTGTACCTTCATTTGCATGATCGGCGCTTACAATCCTTCATTCTCCACTCACAGATCGTAAGTACGAAACCCATGTGTTATGCTGTGTTATATACACTGCACAATGCGTCATACTCCACCCCTATTCTTCTTTCTAGTGTATTCCCCATCCCTTCTCTTTCGAGGCAGTGGGAGAGCACATGGCGGAGACACAGCAGGTGTGTGCTGTTATCAGCAACGATGAGGAAAGCCCGGAGCTAGGCAGTTCCAGATCCAGGAGGAGATACAGTTGCAAAAAAAGTATGTAAACTCTTAGAATAATATGGATTTCTGCACAAATTGGTAATAAAATGTGATCTGATCATCCCCAGCTTAACACGGCGTATATTGCAGTGATCCCCAAGCTGGTCAAGAACCCAGAAGAGATTGGCAATTATCGACCCATTTCTCTTATTAATAGTGATTTAAAAATCTTAACTAAAGTACTAGCAAACCGTTTGGCTGCATTCATCAGCTCATATATACACAAGGATCAAGTTGGGTTTATCCCAGGAAGGCAGGGCCTCGATCAGATAATGCCGAGCGATAGATATTGTTTTTATTCTCCAAACAAATTGGATGGGGGGCCCAAGCAATTGGGGATGCTCCTCTCTCTGGACCTACACAAGGCCTTTGACTCGGTGTCCTGGCCTTATCTCTTTGGCAATTTTAGAACGCTGGCGTTTCGGCAAACATTTCTTATGTTTGATGCATGCATTATACTCCAACCAAACTCCAAGCCCATTCCTATACAGAAAGAGACTAGACAAGGTTGCCCTTTATCCCTCCTCATTTTTGCGATAGCCATTGAGACACTGGCCATTGCAATTCGCCAAAACCCGAACATACAGAGAGTCTCTTGTGGACCCCAAATGCATAAATGCGGCCTATATGCATATGATATTTTACTATTTGTCACCTCCCCCATTACTTCCCTCCTGAACATATGTAAAACATTGGATGACTATTGCAACAATATCCGGATTACAGGTGAATTATACCAAATCCCAGGCCCTAAACATCTCACTACAGAACGACACGGTAGCTCTCTTAAAACAATCCTTCACTTCCGGGTCCGGCACCGCATGGAGTAGCTGGGTTTCCATTCAGCTCCCACCCGGTGATCCAAAAATCGGCGTTTAAAATCAGCCTGTCCCTCTTTCTACGCCGGAAAGTTTGCTGGGTGCCCCCCGGGGTCACCCCATACCTACGGAGAAATTTTTTTTTGCTCCTTGGCACGGGCGCTCGTTCGTCTGCTTCACCGTGGCTGGCCTGCCACAAAATCAAGTCCCCGGTCGCGGCCTACATGGACCGCGCCATCCGCTCTGAGGCCTGGCTGAGACTCCTGGTCCCCTCCGCTGCCGTCCGCTGCCTCAACTGATACCCTTCCTATCCTCCTGGCCTCCGCAAGTGAACAGAAAACTTCTGAATTGACGGGTGGACCAACCCATCCATCCGGCCGGCCTGCTCTCCAAATCGAGGCCCCTGTCGCGAGCTACACAGACCGCGCCATCTGCTCCAAGGCCGTTTACTGCCTCGTCGGATGCCCTCCATGTCCTCCTGGCATCCGCAAGTGACCCAAAAATCGCCGAATTGATGGGCGGACTAATCCATTCATCCGGCCGACCTGCTCTCAAAGTTGAGGCCCTGGTCGCGGCCTGCACGGTACGTACCAGTCAGATCTCAGGCCGGTAAAACCTTCTGGAGCCCTCCGTTACACCCCGCTGCCCTGCTGAGTGCCCTACATACCCTCCTGCTGCCCTCACCAAGACCGCCGTGATACCGGGTGGACTACACATACCACCCGGGCGCCCAGGCCACAAAGTCGAGGCCCCGGTTGCGGTCTTCATGGACCCCACCAATTGCATCCTAAGTGGGTGTTCCTCCTGCGGTCAGCTGCCCCATCAGGTACCCATCTACCCACCAACTGCACGGACGGGCAATTGATCTAGCGCCACTGCGCAGAGGGCTACTTCACCTCGGTAAGGGAACCCGAACTTAAAGCCCCTGATCTCGGCCTTCCTGGACTGCCTCCGCTCACAGGTATGGCTCACACCTCTCGGGCACATCTAGCCCCCAGCAGCCCCTCCTGAAACCCCCGCTGGTTTGACCAAATCGACTGGAGGCCCGCACACGGTCATACCCCCTGTATATGGCCGCAGTGCCTCCCCCAGCCCTGCCGCTACTCCAGGCTCCACTATCCTCTATCCTTCCACCCCAGCAGCAACCAGGGGCCCACTGAAAAGTGATCGTTCATCATTCAGCACCTTGCACCACCCAGGGCCCCCCTTTTTTCATATATGGACCGCTTTGTGGAAAAGACCGGTCCGCGGACCCACACGACCACATCTACACCTCCTGTCCAACCTACACATTCGAGACCCCCAATACGGTCTCTCAAACCATCATGGCGGACTTACCAGCTATGGAGGTAAGCTCCCACATCCCACCCCCCCCCCACGCTCCATGCTTCTCTCCCCCCGCCTGTCGCTCTACCGGTTCAAACTCTGGGGGAAAGTAATAGTGATTGTATAGCTCAGGCGGTGGCTGCCCTCCTGTCCCCCATGATAACTGCCTCGTGGAAAAAGCGGTAGATGCGGGGATGAGACAGATCAAAGCTCAACTAGGGGAACAGTCCACGAGAATAAATTAAGTTGAACACTGGCTTTCCAGTCTGGAGGAAGAAGTCTACCAGGTGCAAGCCACGGAACAAGCTCAAGACAAAACAAACCAATATATACTCCAAAAACTGGACGACTTGGAAAGCAGGTCCAGACGGAGTAATCTGAGATATATGGGGGTACCTGAATCTTTACAAACATCCGACCTAATGTATTTCTGTGCCAGACGCATCCCAGAAGCACTGGGTCTCCCTGGCCCTTGCAAGGTTGAACGAGCTCACCGCATGGGGGCCGCCACTCCTGATCGCAAGTCACCCTGACCTATTATCGTGAAGTACCTCAATTACAATGACAAGTCCACCATCCTGCAAAAGTTCAGGTATGCCAGATCTCTTCAAATTGACGGTATCAAAATCCTGATTTTTGCTGACTATTCCCTGGAGGTCTCCAAAAAGAGGAAAGCTTTCCAACAAGTCTGTACTGAACTGTTCCAGCGACAGATAACATTTACGCTGGCTTTTCCCAGTGACTCTTTGTCTTAAAGCCCCCAATGGGGATCAGCTGTCCTTTCAGGATGCCTCGGAATGCGCTCTGGCAACTACACGGAATCTCCGCACAAAGCATCTCCGAACAACCACCTAATGGAGCAAAGGAGCCAGAGGAAAGACTCCCCAAAGCGTTTCAGATCATCTGGCCCGGTGCACTGGAACTTTCCTCGCTGACAAGGCCTCTTTTAGCCTGTGGATCCTCTCTTTTGTTGTATAACGGTATGGCAGGCTAACACATCTGCCTACCGCAGGACTATCTCTGGTATTTGGCCCACTCCTAAGTGGCTGTCTTTTTTTTTTTTCCCCATCGCTTGTACTACTGTTTATACCTGTTTTACTTTTCTCCCTGTCTTAGGATGGTATTTCCCCTGTAGCCTCACTGGGTAAACCAACCCCTCCTAATCCCCTGCCCATGGTGGCATTTCCGTTCCATTGCGGCTGCAGACACTGTTTTGTTAGGGCTCGCATACGTCCCTGTGTCTGGATCATTGGGGAGAGCTGGTTTGCGCAGAGACTCTATGCTATTGTTTGCTATTGTGTGTTTTGTTTTGTCTATAGCTCTCATTTCCCCCTTTTGCTCCTCTCCACTAATTCCCCCCTCCACCCCACACCCTGAACAACAGACACTCGGGTTCCATGGTTTTTGACAGGCGGCATTCCCTGGTTCAAGCAGTTTCTTAAATACTTCTTCTCAGGTTCTATATTCCGTTGAGCTACACTCCCCCACATATCACACACGCGAATCTGTCCACATGAAAGTCACCTCCTGGAACGTGAAAGGGCTTAGGTCCCCTGTCAAGAGACTAAAAATTCTTCACCACCTGAAGAAACTTAAAACTGACATAGCCTTATTCCAGGAAACCCACCTTACCCCCCCTGACTTTCACTGCATGAAAAAACCTTGGGTGGGCACTATCCTGGGCTCCGGTGCAATTACCCGCAAAGCAGGAGTTCTCGTTCTCATCCATAAGAATCTTCCCTGCAAAATATTACAGGTGGACACGGACACCCAGGGCCGTTTTATATCCGTTCACTTAAAAATAGGATCCAGAGAAATTTTGTTGTCCTGTATTCATGCTCCAAACGACCCGGTAAACAATTTTTTAATGAGCTGTCTACCTGGCTACTACACGCCCCTCACCTACCACATATAGTACAAGGAGATTTTAACACAACCACGCATCCCTCGCAAGACAGATCCCTCCTGGTCACGGGGTTAATAATATTAGGTGGGCTCGGGGGGAGGCCTCCAGGCACAGGTTGCTCCGATTTGGGGGGCTGGGGGTCCTCTCTTTAGGTTCCAGTGCATAAGCACAAACAATGACCAGGGATTTATGACGTATCGGTACCATTACCAGGTTGATTGTTTTACTCATGTAAGCTCACACACAGCTGCGGCCTGATTGAAATGTCTTCATATTTTCGCATTAACTGTACCTACTGTCTATGTTTCTTTTGTTTTTGTTCATTATCAATAAAAACTTTTAAAGTTAAAATAAAAATTCCAATAACTATATATCACAGTTCACATAAACCAATCAATATATGCTTTGGGATATATATATTTTTTTACCAAAAACACGCCTGAAGAGTATGCGCTATTTCTGTAAATTTATCTTTTTCCCAAAACTATAGTTGAGTCTTGGGGTTAATTGCTCTAAATTGTGGTTTTGGCATCAGTTTGGCTGGGCTGTACTAATGTTGTGCCTGGTCATAGGTGTAGGTAGCACCTTTGACAGGCATTGGAACGCAGTCTGGTTGGATACATTGGGTACCAATCTCTCTCAAAGCCAATCAGTGGAAGCGTTGTCTCGATGTGTATTCCGGGAGAGGGTACTTAAGGTGCTGAAGTCATGTGGTTCTGGGTTCCGGTCCAGAAGTATGTTCCGACTCCATGGTCCTGGTCCTCCTGACCTGCCCCCAGGGGCCTTCATGGCCTAGGGTGCAGATCCATCCATTTCTGAGTCTCGGAACTGGCTAGTCCGAGGCACAGTAACTGGAAGGAGGATTCTAAATTGGTCTGGTTCCATCTCGGGTTTTGGAGAGGCCCAGCAACTCGTCATGCAACCAGAGGAGGACTCTTCGGAAGAGGGCCACGCATGAGGTTGGCTGCTCGGTAAGAGCCTGGATGCTGAGCTGTATGGACACTAATTTCTTATGGTATCGCCGGACCGGCTGCAAGATACTGGTACTGTAAGAAAGTTCCTATTTTCATCCTTCGGTTACAACTAAGATCCTGTGAGAGACTTTCGGTGTTCATCTAAAGTTTGCAACCAAGTCTGTGGCAGAGACTTTGCTAAGTTTAAGTTATTTGTCTGTTAAGCTGTTAAATCTATAAACCAGGATTTATCTGACAGTGGAATTATCCAGTTGTGAGTGGCTTTTCCCTGGATTACCTAGAGAGAGACATTTATTAAGTGTCAGCAGTTTCCAAAGTGCCCGAGCTTCCATACCTATACCCTCTATTCCCAACTGAGAGACTGTGTTTCTGTTCAATGTTTTAAGAAAATAAAAATTCCTAAAGTAATTCAAGTGTCGGTCTCTGCAGTTATTGGGCTATCAACCTCGGGAACCCCTAGATGAGAACGACGAGTTACAAGGCAGAGAAGGTAAACGGTAAGCCCAAGCAAAACCAGCCGCTCCTTTGGGGGTCAGTGCTACACATGTAGCAGAATACATATTGGCTTAAATTTATAGTTTTTTTTAAACATTTTGTATTGAGTGTGTTTTATAGCAGAAAGTATTTTTTTCAAGATTATGGTCAAAGTGCAGAGGTGATCAAAAAATGGCCTGGTCATGAAGGGGGGTACATCTTCTGGAGGTCAAGTGGTTGAGGAAAAATACAGAATAAAATATTTAATACTGTCAGATAACTACCATACCTAATGATATTTTCACTTATTTTTACTCTACAGACAGTGAACTCTGCAAGAAGTGTCCTGAAAATGAATGGCCCAACAAAGCTAAAACTATTTGTATTGACAAGATCATCGAGTATTTATCATATGAGGAGGATATTCTAGTTTTATTTTTTTCTATAACTTCAGTCATATTGTCTACAACATCTCTCCTTATACTTAGACTATTTGTTTGGTTTCGGAGCACTCCCATAGTCAGAGCCCATAACCGGAACCTCAGCTTCATTCTGCTCCTCTCCCTCATACTGAGCTTCCTTTCTGTATTCCTGTTCCTTGGCCGTCCTGTGGATATTACCTGTATGCTGCAACAAGTCACTTTTGGAATTCCCTTCACCATCTCAGCATCTTCTATCCTAGCCAAAACCATCATGGTCTTCATTGCTTTTAAAGCCACCAGACCTGGAAGCTCTTGTAGAAAATGGGTGGGGGTCAAACTTCCCAATACAGTCATGTTATTCTGCTCATCCATTCAGGTTATGAATTGCATTCTCTGGTTGTCCATCTCTCCACCATTTCAGGAGTATGACATGGACTCCTATCCTGGGAAGATCCTCATTCAGTGTAATGAAGGGTCAGTTATCGGGTTCTACTCTATGTTGGGTTATATGGGGTTTCTGGCAGCTGTGAGTTTTGTTCTGGCTTTCATGGTGAGGACATTACCGGACAGTTTTAATGAGGCCAAGTACATCACCTTCAGCATGCTGGTGTTCTGCAGTGTCTGGATTGCCATGATCCCGGCCTATCTGAGCACCAGAGGGAAATACATGGTGGCTGTGGAGATATTCGCCATACTGACCTCCAGTGCTGGAATATTATTGTGTATGTTTTCTCCAAAACTCTACATTTTACTTTTCAAACCTGAGCTGAACACAAGAGGGACAATGCTGGGGAAAAGAATGTTGTAAATGTAACACATTGATTGAATGTATAATGCTGTAGATCAGATTAAACAAGCTCAGTCAGATTGCTACCATCATCATCGCCATCATTATGAATGACATTATCATCGGCATTATGAATTTTTTGGGTACATTGACTGCCTTCTGTCTGCCTATTGTACATAAGTGGATGGAAGGTGGATGTTACAGGATTGGATGTATATTAGAGCTTCAATTTTTTCTTGCTCTTACATGCCCCCTGGCATGCACAAGCAAAGTACTGTGACTGTATTGTCCATTGGACAGTGCTGATCACAATAAAATGGTGTGACCAATCAAAGCATCACACAATGTAACCAACACCTGAAGTTATCAGCTTGCCCCCACTTTGCACCTCACACACTGATTGGCTGGTGATAAAAAAGAAAGATTCAAGATCACCGGCCGGTACAAGTGCAATCCAGTACCAGCAGTGATACACAAAATACGCCACTTACTCTCATCTATAGCTGGCTATGGCCGCAAGAAGCATTGGAAGGCTAACAACAGTTATAAACAAGGCCAAGGATAAATCCAAGGAAAAAAACAAGCTTAAGACCCCTTTCACACTGGAGGCCTTTTTCAGTGGCTTTAGCGCTAAAAATAGTGACTGTAAAGCGCCTGAAAAAAGCCTCAGCTGCAAACCCAGTTATGAAAGCCAGAGTGCTTCAAAACTGGGGCGATTCGCTGGCAGGGAGTCACAAAAAGCCCCGCAAGCAGCTTCTTTGCAGCGCTATAGGAGCGGTGTATTCACTCAATGGGCAGCGCTGTCGTACCGCTGGCAAACCACCACTGCAGCAGCGTTTTAACCCTTTTTCAGCCATTAGCGGGGCAGTTTTAACCCCTGGGCTGCTAAAATGACGGTAAATTGGCACTAAACATAGCGCTGCTTTACCCCCGATGCCCGGGGCGCTTTCAATGTGAAAGGGGTCTAATTTACCAACCAGCCCGCAGACAACCAGATAACCTGTCTAACAGTGTGCATTAGCAAGGGTTTAGTCTGCACACATTTGCAAATGCATGTGTAAGCCACAGAGCCTCGTCAAGGCACCCTGGTAGCTGTGGTACCTAACACTAATTTATAAGGGTCCCCGCAGTGGAGGCACGTGCATTCTGATGGATAGGTGAGAGCAGGTGGAATGAAGGGGAGATACCCCTACACACGATCGGAGATTCCGACAACCAAATCCGTTGGATTTTGTCCAACGGATTTTGTCCGAAACTGTTGTATACACACGGTCGGACAAAGTTGTCGGAAAATCCGACGTGATGACGTTATTTCGTTACGACGGGACTACGTTCAGGCTAGTAGCCAATAGCTTGGATTTAGGTATTTGATCTGAGCATGCGTGGCACTTTGTCCGATCGGAATTCTCTACACATGATCGGAGTATGTCCGATCGGAGCATTTTGTCGGAAAATATTTCAGGCAAGTTGGAAAATTTGGTCCGATGGATATTCCGACGGAAACAGTCCGATGCAGACCACACACAGTCGAAATATCCGACAAACCGCTCCGATCAGACATATTCCGTCGGAATCTCCGATCGTGTGTACAAGGGCTTAAAGGTAGCACACCAAACACCCAGCATATAGCACAATGGCTGCAAAGGTGTCAGTTTGTTGCCTGACATGATAGTGATACAAATAAGACGCCACTTGCTCCCATCTATAGCTGGCTATAGCAGTAAGAAGCATTGGAAGGCTAACGACAGGTACAAACAAGGCCAAGGATAAATCTAAGGAAAAAACAGAACAGAACATGCCCACAACTTTGAAGATTTTTTTTTTTATTGTGAAGCAAACAAATAGGACAAAATAACAGAAAAAGTCAATGTGCATAACTATTCACCCCCCTGAAGTCAATACTTTGTAGAGCCACCAAGTCACTTTGGATAAGTCTCTATGAGTCTTGCCACATCTAACCACTGTGATTTTTGCCCATTCCTCATTGCAAAACTGCTCCAGATCCCTCAAGTTCGATGGTTTGCACTTGTGAACAGCAATCTTTAAGTCTGACCACAGATTTTCTATTTGATTGAGGTCTGGGCTTTGACTAGGCCATTCCAACACACTTACATGTTTCCCCTTAAACCACTCAAGTGTTGCTTTAGCAGTGTGTTTGGGGTCATTGTCCTGCTGGAAGGTGAACCTCCATCCTAGCCTCAAATCACACACAGAGTGGTACAGGTTTTGCTCAAGAATATCCCTGTATTTAGCACCATCAATCTTTCCCTCAACTCTGACCAGTTTCCCAGTCCCGACTGCTGAAAAACATCCCCACAGCATGATGCTGCCACCACCATGTTTCACTGTGGGGATGGTGTTCTTTGGGTGATGTGATGTGTTGGGTTTGTGCCAGACATAGTGTTTTCTTTGATGGCCAAAAGCGCTTTTGGTCGGAAAATGTGATCATGTGTATGCTCCATCTGACTTTTGCTGGCGGAATTTTGGCCAGCAAAAGATTGACAGCATGTTCTAAATTTTTCGGTCGGAGAAAGTTCCGATCGGAAATGTCGATCACCTGTACAAATTCCGACGCGCCAAAATACGCATGCTCGGAAACAATTTGACTCATGCTCGGAAGCATTGAACTTCATTTTCTTGGCTCGTCGCGGTGTTGTACGTCACTGCATTCCCGGCGGTCGAAAGTTCTGAGAACTTTTGTGTGATCGTGTGTACGCAAGCCAAATCCACTTGTGTGTACGGGGCAAAAAAGTTACATTTTAGTTTCATCAGACCAGATCACCTTCCTCCATACATTTTGGGAGTCTCCCACATGCCTTTTCGCAAACTCAAAACGTGCCATTTCGTTTTTTGCTGAAAGAAATGGCTTTCTTCTGGCCACTTTGCCATAAAGCCCAACTCTATGGAGCGTACGGCTTATTGTGGTCCTATGTACAGATACTGCAGTCTCTTCGGTGGAACTCTGCAGCTCCTCCAGGGTTATCTTAGGTCTCTGTTCTGCCTCTCTGATTAATACCCTCCTTGCCCGGTCCGTGAGTTATGGTGTGCGCCCGTCTCTTGGCAGGTTTGCTGTTGTGCCATGTTCTTTCCATTTGGTTATGATAGATTTGATGGCGCTCCTAGGGGTCATCAAAGATTTGGATTTTATTATAACCTAACCCTGACTTGTACTTCTCAACAACATTGTCCCTTACTTGTTTGGAGAGTTCTTTGGTCTTCATGGCCGTGTTTGGTTAGTGGTGCCTCTTGCTTAGGTGTTGCAGCTTCTGGGGCCTTTCACAAAGGTGTGTATATGTAATGACAGGTCATGTGACACTTAGATTGCACACCGGTGGACATCATTTCACTAATTATGAAGGTAATTGGTTGCACCAAAGCTTTTTATGGGGTTCATAACAAGGGGGGTGATTACATACACACATGCCAATTATCATTTTTTTTTTTTATTTCTGAAAAATTGTTTTATGTATATATTTTTCAAATTTTACTTCACCAACTTAGACTATTGTCTTCTGATCCATCACATAGACTGGAGCTAAAGGCTGTAATGTAACACAATATGTAAAAAGCCAAGGGGGTGAATACTTTTGCAAGGCACTGTGGGTGTGAAGGTCAGGTGACTACATATATTTGGCCATTAACCACTTCAGCTCCGGGAAAGGTTCACCCCCCTTCCTGACCAGGCCATTTTTAACTGACAATTGCGCAGTCGTGCGACGCTGTACCCAAATAAAATAGTTTTCCTTATTTTTCCACAAATAAAGCTTTCCTTTGGTGGTATTTGATCACCTCTGTGATTTTTATTTTTTGCGCTATAAACAAACAAAAAAAAACACCCCCTATCTACTACTAATCCTATTGATCACTTTGTGGAACCAGGGGAGCAGCTTACTATTAATATTATTTTTTCACTCTGATTTTCTATTTTGACGCTGAGTTTTTATTTGTTCACTCATTGAGGTTTAACCACTTGCTTACTGGGCACTTAAACCCCCCTCCTGCCCAGACCAATTTTCAGCTTTCAGCGCTGATGCACTTTGAATGACAATTACGCGGTCATACAACACTGTACCCAAATGAAATTTTTATCATTTTTTTCCCACAAATAGAGCTTTCTTTTGGTGGTATTTAGTTACAGCTCGGAGTTTTATTTTTTGCTAAACAAACAAAAAAAGATGCAAAAAAAAAAAATCATGTTTTAATAGTTTGTTATAAAATTTTGCAAACGGGTCATTTTTCTCCTTCATTGAAGTGCGCTGATAAGGCGGCACTGATAGGCTGCATTGGTGGGCACTGATGGGCTGCATTGGTGGGCACTGATAGGCTGCATTGGTGGGCACTGATAGGCTGCACTGGTGGGCACTGATAGGCATAGTTAAGGCGGCACTAATAGGCACAGATAAGGCGGCACCGATGGGCACAGATAAGGCGGCACTGATGGGCAAAGATGGGCACAGATAAGATGGCACGGATGGGTGGCACGGATAAGTGGCACGGATGGGTGGCACGGATGGGCACTGATAGGTACCACAGATAGATGGGACTGATGGGCACTGATAGGTGGCACTGATAGGTGGCTCTGATAGGTGGCACTGCTGGGCACTGATGGGCGGCACTGCTGGGCACTGATGGGCGACACTGGGGTGCAGCACCTTTGAGGCAGATTGGGTGGCACTGTGGGTGGCACTGTGGGTGGCACTGTGGGGTGGCACTGTGGGTGGCACTGTGGGTGGCACTGTGGGCACTATGGGCACAGACGGGGGGCACTTACTTTTACTTTTATTTATCCTTCAGGATGGCACTGCGGGAGGCAGGTGGGCACTGGCAGGTGGCATGTGGTGCCTTGCATTGCTGGCCGTGATCGGGACTAATGTCCCGATCACGGCCGCCGGTGATCGGCTTTTTTTTTTTCTCCTCGCGCTGTCAGCGCGAGGAGGAATAATAGCCGATTACCGGCTCCGTTCTATCACATGATCAGCTGTCATTGGCTGACAGCTGATCACGTGATAAGGGGTCGGGATCGACCCCTTGCACGGATCGGTGATCAGGCGAGTCTCACGGACTCGCCGATCACAGAGCGCGCCGCGCGCGCCCCTCAGGGGGCGCGCAGGCCGCTCGTAACCGGGACGACGTCAATAGACGTAGTCCCGGAAATCTAGGTCAGCGCTAATGCCGTCATTCGGCAATAGCGCGGTACCCAAGTGGTTAAAGCATATCTTTAATCTTTTTCACTCACGCAGCCATGGATGTATTTAATTTCATGAAAGAAAGGCACATCAATAATGAAAAAATCTTCCAACAGATCCCCAGTCCCAATGTAGATTTAGAAAAGGGGTTACAATATGACACGGAGAAGCAGATCAGGCTGTGGTGGGAAAAAGCCTAGTTTGAAATGTATATAGGCAAGAATTGAACCCCCAGGAGGTTGAGATGGGATGTGAGTTAGGCTTGTGCAATCAGTTTCATAACGAATCGAAATTTGGCCAAATTTTGCATCTTTCGGACATTTGGATGCATCCGAATGTCCGAATAAAAAAATAACGAATTACAACGAATACGAAAGAAATATAACGAATGAATTTGACATGATTCGGTAATTCTTTAAAGATCTAATGAAACAAAAGGTCAGCTCAAAGCAAATCTTATAGTCCAATCAGCTAATTAATTTTGTACCGGAGGTTGGATTACTGGCAAAGTGCATTCCTGAGAACTGAGTTAGAAGGGTGTTGTATTGTATTTGAGCCGAAGTACTAAATGATTTCAACATAATTCGAAATTATTTCAACCGCATTCGAAAATATTTTGTGACCCGACTTTAGGGCCATGTATCTCGGGGTCACTTAGTGCTAGAAACTCCAAATTTGGATATGTTGTAGTGCTAGTACTATTGTGTTTGCATACCAAATTTGTTTCTAGCTATAAGTGACCCCGAGATATGTGGCCCCAAAATCGGGTCGCAAAATTTCATTCTCTGCTGCAGAAAAGTGCTTGACATTTTGTGACCCGAATTTGGGGCCACGTATCCCGGGATCACTTGGTGCTAGAAACTCTAAATTTGGTATGCAAACACAAATGTGTAAATGCAAGAATTTAACCCTCAGGAGGTTGAGATGGGATGTGAGTTAGGCTTGTGCAATTTGTTTCGTAACGAATCGAAATTCGGCCGAATTTTGCATCTAAAAAAATAACGAATTACAACGAATACGAAATAAATATAACGAATGAATTCGAATGAATTCGACATGATTCGGTAATTCTTTAAAGATCGAATGAAACAAAAGGTCAGCTCAAAGTAAATCTTATAGTCCAAACAGCTAATTAATTTTTTGCTGGAGGATGGATTACTGGCAAAGTGCATTCCTGAGAACTGAGTTAGAAGGGTGATGTATTGTATTTGAGTCGAAGTACTAAATGATTCCAACATGATTCGAAATTATTTCAACCGCATTCAAAATGATTTCAACATGATTCGACATTATTTCAACCGCATTCGAAAATATTTTGTGACCCGACTTTAGGGCCATGTATCTCGGGTGCTAGAAACTTTGGTATGCAAATACAATAGTTCTAGCACTACAACATATCCAAATTTGGAGTTTCTAGCACTAAGTAACCCCGAGATACATGGCCCTAAAGTCGGGTCACAAAATATTTTCGAATGCGGTTGAAATAATTTCGAATCATGTTGAAATGATTTCGAATCTGCCAGAAATAATTTCGAATCATGTTGAAATGATTTCGAATCCAGTAGAAATATTTTCGAATGCGGTTGAAATAATTTTGAATCATGTTGAAATCATTCCGAATGGGGTTGAAATAATTTCGAATCATGTTGAAATCATTTTGAATGCGGTTGAAATAATTTCGAATCATGTTGAAATCATTTAGAATGCGGTTGAAATAATGTCGAATCATGTTGAAATCATTTAGAATGCGGTTGAAATCATTTCGAATCATGTTGAAATCATTTAGAATGCGGTTGAAATAATGTCGAATCATGTTGAAATCATTTAGAATGCGGTTGAAATAATGTCGAATCATGTTGAAATAATTTCGAATCCGCTAGAAATAATTTCGAATCATGTTGAAATCATTTCAAATCCGCTAGAAATAATTTCGAATCATGTTGAAATCATTTCGAATCCGCTAGAAATAATTTCGAATCATGTTGAAATCATTTCGAATCCGCTAGAAATAATTTCGAATCATGTTGAAATCATTTTGAATCCGCTAGAAATAATTTCGAATCATGTAGAAATCATTTCGAATCCGCTAGAAATAATTTCGAATCATGTTAAAATCATTTCGAATCCGCTAGAAATAATTTCGAATCATGTTGAAATCATTTCGAATCCGCTAGAAATAATTTCGAATCATGTTGAAATCATTTCGAATCCAGTAGAAATATTTTCGAATGCGGAGTGAAATAATTTTGAATCATGTTGAAATCATTTCGAATGCGGTTGAAATAATTTCGAATCATGTTGAAATCATTTCGAATGTGGCCGATTTTTCGAATTCGGTAGAAAACTAAACGAAATCCGAAAACGAATTTAATGAAGTTATCAAATATAACTAAACTAAATTAATGAATTAACGAATTAAAACAAAATAAAACTAAATTAATTTTTTCCTTTTGCACATGTCTAATGTGAGTCCTAATGATGGTGTTGAGGATCGGGAACTACTTGATGAGTGGTATCGGTTTTTCAACGCCTGTGAACAGAAACGTATGCAGATGATGATATGACGGCGTCAAGCCCAAAAAAAGTAATTTTAGATTAAAAAATAACAGACCTCAAGGAAAGAATGGAACCTTACATGGCCACTAATGAATATTTAGATAAAGCCAAAAATCTATGGATTCACTTATCTAAATATGATGGAGAGATCAAAGATAAAAAACTAAAAAGAAAAAATCAAAAAAACATTAAAGATTTTTGAAGAAAACAAGGTATATAAATGGCAGGAAAATATACATACAGCTCCAGCACAAGAGTCTATAGCGGAAAGGGAAGTTGAAATACATAATGTTGTAGCACATATGGCAACCAAATCTAAAGCCTATTCTAGAACACCCCAAAAAAACAAAACAAATCAGTGCACAACTCTAAAAATGATCCTACTTCCAATCCTTACCCTTATCAACCACCTTACCAACCATCCTATCCAGTACCCACATACTAACAATGGCTTCAAATGAAAAAAAAAACATGAATTAAACTAAGTAAATATAATGCACCATCCTCCAACTCCCCCCCCCCCCCCCTTCATGATTTCTTTATTTATGTATCCTATCTATATTTAATTCTTATTATATATTTTGTAGATGTTTGTATTTCCTGAGGAAGCTGGAAAAGCGAAACTAGTCGAAATACTTCACCGCTCCTATTAGCCATTGATTGTGTACATGTTTTTTTTTATTAATTTTCTAATAAATGTATAAAACATTTTTATAATGCTGTGTATTACATTTGTATCATTTTTTCTGTGCACCGTAATAGTCCACCTGCTCTTTCTGTTTTGGTGTTTCTCTGGCTGTGGACTAGAGTTACCATTATTTATTCCAGTACCCACATACAATAGATTCACCCCTCTAGAGAATAAACCACCAGATTACAGGCACTATGAGGACAACCATACTCATCACCCACCGAGAGCCCCTAGAGGTGGTTTTAGGGGGAGTTTTAGGAGCAGGCCGGCACAACACTCCAATGGGAGTTCCATTGCGATGGGAGTTCCATTGCATCAATCGCAAATAAGATGTCTGACTGGTAGATTGTGTCACCGCTGAATGTCAGCAAGGAGAGCCATGGTCGTGTAAGATCTTCTGAAATGGGCCGAGATTTTCCTTGCCTGCCGCAAGATGTCCTGGACCCCAGGGTATTTGACAAGGAATCGCTGCACGACCAAGTTTAAGACGTGTGCCATGCATGGCACGTGTGTAATTTTGCCCTGTTTCAATGCGTTAAGCAGATTGGCACCGTTGTCACGCACCACTTTACCAACTGTCAAATTGAGCGGTGTTAGCCACTGATCTGCCTGTGAACGCAAAGCTGAAAGGAGTGCCGGGCCAGTGTGGCTCTTGGCTTCCAGGCACAACAGACGCAGCACGGCATGGCAACGTCTCACCTGGCATGTCGAATAGGTTCTGGGAGCTTGGGCGGCGCAGCGGAAGAGACGCTAGCACCGGAAAAGGAGGAGTCAGCCGAGGTGGAGAGGGAGGATGGAGTAGGAGGAGGAGAAGAAGAGTCAGGCCTGCATGAATCCATGGCGGTAAAACCAAATCTACACGGGGGCCACGGGTTACATGCTTGACGGCCGTCAGAAGTTTCACACAGTGGGCAGTAAAAGGGATATACCTTCCCTGCCCGTGTTTGCTAGACCACGTGTCTGTGGTCAGATGTATCTTGGCACCGACACTGTGTGCCAGAGATACATTCACTTGCCGCTGAACATGGCCATATAGCTCTGGGATGCCCTTCTGTGAGAAATACTTCCTTTCTGGGACCTTCCATTGTGATGTTCCAATGGCCACAAATTTTTGAAAGGCCTCCGAGTCCACCAGTTTATATGGCAGTAGTTAGCGGGCTATCAGTTCTAACAAGCCAGCCGTCAACCGTTGGGCAAGAGGGTTATCCGGCGTCATCATTTTTTTACGCTCGAACATTTGGCCCACGGAAGCCTGCCTTTTTCCAGAAAAATGTGAGGACGGCATGATGGAAGGTGGAGTGGAGGACAATTGTGAGGAGAGAGGAGAAGGAGAAGTAGAAGACGAGGCCGGACGGTGAGAGCCTGCAGTGTGGCTTTGTGGGTTCCGTTGCTCCCACTGGGCTCAGTGGTGGCAGCTCATGTGCCTTCTTAAGGCGGTCATCCCTAGGTGAGTGTTGGGCTTACCGCGACTTATGCGTTGACTGCAAAGATTGCAGATGGCAACGCTATTGTCAGCAGCGGACACGTTAAAAAAAGCCCACACTGCGGAGCCATGTGCCGGTGTCCTGGGAGCGCCAGATGTGACCGTACATGGTCGATAACTCGCTCCTGATACATTTGCAGTTTGCTTTGTCCCTCCTGTGCAATGTAAGTTATTCCTGCTTCTCCTCCCTATCTGCTGGTCCATATCTCCCTCTGAACTCCCCTCCTCTTCCTCTCTTGTGGGCACCCACGTGACATCACTAGACACGTCATCATCAACGTCACCTTCCCCACCGCTATAAGTAGAGATCTCGGAGTAGGCAGCAACACCGGGGACCAACCTCCTCCTTGGACTGATCTGGGTACTGTCGTCAGACTGCTGAGTGGTGGTTGTTGCTACCTCCTCTTCCTGATCCAATGCCAAGAATGGCTGCGCATCGGTAATGTCTTGTGATGGATCGGAAAATAATTCCTGTGACTCAAGCGGAAGGTATGTGGTGGTGGAGGTGGTGGTGTCTTTGGGGGTGCACATAGCAGAGAGTGAAGAAGAGGGTGCAGATCGAGAGGATGAGGAGGGTTCAGAAGAGTAAGGCTGAGTGAGCCACTCAGAAAAAAACAAACAAAAATATCGCGCTGGGGTAAAACCTAAAAAGCTGCAACTAAAAACCATCAAATATCATTATGGGTCAAGTCAGAAAATTATTATGTGTAAAGTTGCGCTGAATATATGTGAAATCTGTAGTGTAAAAAAGCAATGAAATCCAATATAGATCATATATGGAACATGAGTCAAAAAAATACACCATATAGAAAATCCAAATTCACATCTCCACTTTTTCGATTGGAGATGTGAATTTGGATTTTCTATATGGTGTATTTTTTTGACTCATGTTCCATATATGATCTATAAATTTTTATTAATGTATGTCGTCAGATGTCCCCCGGTGTCAATTTTACTGTAATACGCTCATGCGAGGGTATTCGCACATACAGACATTAGTGGAAGACCATTGGCTGCGGAAACCTTCCCGTGGACACGGCAGTTCAGTTTGGTCTTTTAAGGATGTTTGTTCATGCCTCACCAAGAGACTGGCCACTCCATGGTGACCGCATCTAAACTCCTAAGTAAGCAGATCTGCGTACATGGGAACCATAACATAACCATACAAAATCATGGCCCACTGAGCCATGATAGAGTAGGGCTCACGTCATTGGTAGCGGTGGGAGTGTGCACACGATCGTGTTCAGAGCCATGTAAGTAGTGTTCGAATTGTGAGACACTCTTGCCTCGTTTTCACTGAGCGGAACGGTTCGGTACAATTTGGAAGGGTTAGAATGGTCCGGCCTATTCAGGTGAGCGTTTCGACTGCAAGTCGGACCACCAGGGGCCATACGAGGTTTAGAAAAAATGCCTAGCGTGGCCTCACACTGATTGGCAAACGTTTTTCTGTCCGCCAATCAATGGAATGTATCGTAGCTCCACCCTAACCATACCGGACCATTTTCTATGGCCCCCACATCTGAAGCAGGACCCTGAATGGTGTGATATGGTTCGGTTGTATGGGCCGCTTTCATAATGGAAACACTCAAAATAGCGCACCGTACCAAACAGTACCGAACCGATCCGCTCAGTGGAAACGAGGCATCTGTGTCTCACAGGATGCTTGCCGCATGGCTCTGTACACGACCATCTGCACACGTCACTACTGTTATTCTATTTGAATATATACATGTGTGTGATTGGTTCTTTTGATTGGCTGATTCTGAAGCCGCCACCTTCCTTTGTTTATTCATGTTTACAATATAAATAAAAGCAGTAGAGCGTTCAATGGGAGGATTCTGCTAAGCTCAACGTGATGCCGGCATCTGTGTCTGTGTTACTTGGAGATATACAAGCGCGCTTTCCCGGCATTATATAAGAGGGCTGTATTTGTGCTTTTAAGCGCAAATAACTTATTTGCTTATAAGGAGAAGCATAAAATGTCCCGGAAAAATGGCCAAATGTTAGAGGTCACCTGACCATCCCACCACAGTCATTATTATGGAGTTGTCCCCCCCACTCCTCTTTTTGGCTATTCTAATCTTTCCACAATACTTTGGAGTATATAGAAGGTGATTTTAGACTATTTAGTCTAAATCATATGTGTGACACTGGGTACCGATGTTGGATGAGAAGATCTGGCTCAAAATTGGGGCTCCAATTCATCCCCAATTATGTCCAGTAGGAATGGTGTCAGAGGTCTGCTCAGGCCATTCGATTTCCTCCACACTAAACTGGTCACACCATGTCTTGATGGAGCCGGCTTTGTACACAAGGAATACAACCATGCTGGAACAGAAATGGGCCAAATTGTTACTACAAGAACACAATTGTCTAAAATATATTTGTATGCCGCAGAACCTTTCACTAGAAACTCCTACACCAGATGACTTGGAGGGCTCTCCACAAAAGATGGACCTTGAAGAACACAAAGAGTTTGAAAAGTTTGAAAAAAGTTTGAAAAAGATTGAAAATCACATTGAAAAATCACACACAAACTAGAATTACAATTATTAACACATTAAAGAATTAATAAATTAACATATTTATTTATTTTTGTTTCCTTATCTAAACAGGTTATCTTTTTGAAAATTACTCAGGTAGTACTAAATATTTTGTGTCCAAAAAATCTCTAGCAATTGCATTTCATATTTGTACTTCCCTTTTAGTCCTATTTATTCTTTGATTTAACATTCACAACAATATCATAATCATGTTGATTATCGGAGCTATTTGACTGAATTTATATACTCTGGTCTTCAGCATTATACATTGGGTCAGTGTGTTGGTAGATTTACAACATTCTTTTCCCCAGCATTGTCCCTCTTGTGTTCAGTTCAGGTTTGAAAAGTAAAATGTAGAGTTTTGGAGAAAACATACACAATAATATTCCAGCACTGGAGGTCAGTATGGCGAATATCTCCACAGCCACCATGTATTTCCCTCTGGTGCTCAGATAGGCCGGGATCATGGCAATCCAGACACTGCAGAACACCAGCATGCTGAAGGTGATGTACTTGGCCTCATTAAAACTGTCCGGTAATGTCCTCACCATGAAAGCCAGAACAAAACTCACAGCTGCCAGAAACCCCATATAACCCAACATAGAGTAGAACCCGATAACTGACCCTTCATTACACTGAATGAGGATCTTCCCAGGATAGGAGTCCATGTCATACTCCTGAAATGGTGGAGAGATGGACAACCAGAGAATGCAATTCATAACCTGAATGGATGAGCAGAATAACATGACTGTATTGGGAAGTTTGACCCCCACCAATTTTCTACAAGAGCTTCCAGGTCTGGTGGCTTTAAAAGCAATGAAGACCATGATGGTTTTGGCTAGGATAGAAGATGCTGAGATGGTGAAGGGAATTCCAAAAGTGACTTGTTGCAGCATACAGGTAATATCCACAGGACGGCCAAGGAACAGGAATACAGAAAGGAAGCTCAGTATGAGGGAGAGGAGCAGAATGAAGCTGAGGTTCCGGTTATGGGCTCTGACTATGGGAGTGCTCCGAAACCAAACAAATAGTCCAAGTATAAGGACAGATGTTGTAGACAATATGACTGAAGTTATAGAAAAAAATAAAACTAGAATATCCTCCTCATATGATAAATACTCATTGACCTTGTCAATACAAATAGTTTTAGCTTTGTTGGGCCATTCATTTTCAGGACATTTCTTGCAGAGTTCACTGTCTGTAGAGTAAAAGTGAAAATATCATTAGGCATGGTATACCGAGAATACAGTTATTTACCATGGTAGTGTATTTTTTTCAGTAATTTTCTTAATTTTCCTTTAAGTTGTTTTGGATTTAACATGTAATATTAAATATGAATTAAAAGCCAAATAGGCTGTTAACGTGTAAATGGAATTTTTCCTTAGCTTAACCACTTCCCACCCGGCCAATGCACATATATGGCCGGGTGGGAGCCGCCTACTCCTGATAGGACGTTCAGGAACGTCCATCAGGAGGAGCGGGATCGCGATGCGCCCGTGTCACCCGGACACGGCGCATCTCAGATCGGCAGGAGGGCTCTGTGATTGGCCCTCCTGATCACATGACGGCCGTGTCCAATCACGGCCGTCATGTGATGTAAACAAACAGCCGGTTGCTAGGCAATCGGCTCCTCCTCTCCTCACACAGAAGTCATCGCTGAGGAGAGGAGAGCAGATCGCTGCAGCCGGCTGATGATCAGTGAGTATGAGCTGTTTTTACAGCTTTTTACTCACTGATCACCAGTCTAATAATAAGTATCTGTAATACACAACACACCACACAGTATAAACACAATGTCCCCACACATGTCCCCAAAACATACATGTCCCCAAATAATAAAAACACATGTCCCTAATAATAAAAACATGTCCCCCACATATGTCCCACTAAAATCACATGTCCCAATGATTATCTGCACACATATGTATGTGATCACCTGCACACATATGTACATGATCATTTGCGTACATATGTCCGTGATCACACAAACCAATTATTATACACTTAACGGATTTTTTTTTTACCAAAAACATGTAGCAGAATACATTTTGGCTTAAATTTATGACAAAATTTGATTTTATTGGATTTTTATTGAAGTAGAAAAAAGAAAATATTGTTTTTTTTTTCCAAATTTCCGCTTTTTTGCGCTTATATCGCAAAAAATAAAAAACGGAGTCGTGAATAAATACCACCAAAATAAAGCTCTATTTGTGCGAACAAAATGATAACAATTTCATTTGGGTACAGTGTAGCATGACCGCGCAATTGTCACTGAAAGCGCTAGAGCGCTGAAAGCTGAAAATTGGGCTGGGAAGGAAGGGGGCGAAAGTGCCCTGTATTGAAGTGGTTAATGAATGTGGTTAAAAAAAAAAGCTCTTTGCAAATAATATCCAATCGCATGTAAAGTAAATTAAAAAAAAACATTTTTTAGTGTGTGTGCATATGATTGGATGATGAAAGTCAGCAGATCTTGACTTATTTATAAAGGAAAATTTCCTTGTGAACATCCTATGAATATCATGAGAAAACTTCAATCATGAACAAAGTGTAATGATTCCCTACTGAAAGCAAAAGAAAGTTCAGCCTCAGTTATTGCCAGGACAGCATTGTATATATGTAACTGCAACATATACAGTATGTGTGTTGAGCCCTTGTCCTCCATAAATGCTTCCTCTGTCCAGAACCAGCACTATCCAAGTCCCCTTAGCTCACCCAGTCACCAGCCATAACACAGTGTAGGGTGAACAACAACATCAAAAACTCCTTTATTCAAACATATGTTACAACAACTCAGAGACACTCCCCCCACCCTTGTATAAAGGGCGGGGTAAACTGTCCAATCACAATAGACACACAGGTCAGGTGTATTCAAATTTCTCATCAGTAAACAGTCTTATGAGCAGGGAGAGCTGTTGGAGGAATTCGCCCCCACCAATCTCACAGCTAATCTACATACACATCCCATAATATCCAAGGCAGACCGACACAATAAAACAATGGAATACAACCACACCCCAAGCGTTCACAGCAAAGAGTCCACAACAGCATGAGACAACACACAATATATACATATACGCAACATTCCAGTGTGGCTGTACACTGTGTCTAAATAGCACAGATCATAGTGGGGATCTCAGTCACCCTGTGCCCCTAATGGACGTAGGGTGATTTACACATAAGAGAAGCCAGGGGAGCTGGACGTGGGGGGTCTCCAGAGCTCTCCAAGGTAAGCTGAGTTCCACAAACCCCCCACACAAAGTGACTCCTGTCACAGTATGTGACAACGACAATCTCTTATCTGATCCCTTTTGGCTTGCCTCCATATGCCCCCTTTTTTTTTTTTAGACAATATCTGTTTGGGAAGTACAAAAGTGTTGGAGAAGATCTCTAGTAGAAAGTAGTAGGAAGAAGTGTCCTGCTTGAGAAAGTCCCCAACACTCTGGAAGTGTGGAAGGAAGAAGAAAAGTGAAGCACACTTTACAGAAAAGTGACTTTAAAAGTTTTCATTTTCTAATTCAGTATCAGAGTTTATATTTAACCACTTAACAACCGCCCATTGCCGATTAACGGCTTCAGGGCGGTTGTTTAACTCTGAGAGGCCATTAATTAACGGCCTCCCAGAATTCTGCTCTCACGCGCCCCCAGTGGACCCGGCGCATCACGGATCACGGTAAATGGCCGCTCATCGCGGCCGTTTACCACGTGATCGCTCCGTCAAATGACGGAGTGATCACTTGTAAACAAACCGGTGTCATGTTATGACGCCGGTTCCTCCCTCCCCCTCTCTGTACTGATCGGTACAGCGGAGGGGGAAGAGATCGGTGTCAGCAGCGCTGTGGGCTGCATCTGCAGTGCCCACATCGCTGCTCACCGAAATTTAACCCCTCAATTCCCTGCCATTACTCTGCAATACTCTGCAATACCCTGCAACACTCTGCAATGCTCTGCAACACCCGCCAATACCCTGCAACACTCTGCAATGCTCTGCAACACCCGCCAATACCCTGCAACACTCTGCAATGCTCTGCAACACCCGCCAATACCCTGCAACACTCTGCAATGCTCTACAACACCTGCCAATACCCTGCAACACTCTGCAATGCTCTGCAACACCCGCCAATAACCTGCAATGCTCTGCAACACAATACCCGGCAACACCATACTCAGATACCCAGCCATACTCGAAGATACCCAGCCATAGTCCGGTGCTCCTACCGACTTGCCAATACGATCAAAGCCAGAATCTTTTTTTTTTCAGACTTCCCAGTTTAGAGGTGAGATGTGGGGTCTTATTGACCCCCATATCTCACTGTAAAGAGGACCTGTCATGCCATATTCCTATTACAAGGGATATTTACATTCCTTGTAATAGGAATAAAAGTGATCAAAAAATGTATTTTTGGGGAAAAAAATGTCAAACTAAAATAAATAAAGTAAAATGAACAATAATTATTATTATTTTTTTTAAAGCTCCCCTGTCCCCATGTGCTCACATGCAGAAGCGAACGCATATGAAAACAGTGTTCAAACCACACATGTGAGCTATCGCTGCGAACGTTAGAGCGAGAGCAATAATTCTAGCCCTAGACCTCCTCTGTAACTCAAACCATATAACCAGTAAAAAAATTTAATCGTCGCCTATGGGGATTTTTAAGTAGCGACGTTTGGCGCCATTCCACGAGCGTGTGCAATTTTGAAGAGTGACATGTTAGGTATCTAGTTACTCACCATAACTTCATCTTTCACATTATGCAAAAATTGGGCTAACTTTACTGTGTTTTGTTTTTTTTTAAGCACAAAACTGTTTTTTTTTTCAAAAAAAAGCATTCGAAAAATTGCTGCGCAAATACCGTGCGAGATAAAAAGTTGCAACGACCACCATTGTATTCTCCAGGGTGTTTGGTAAAAAACATATATAATGTTTTGGGATTCGATGTAATTTTCTAGCAAATAAATGATGATTTTTACATGTAGGAGAGAAATGTCAGAATTGGCCTGGGTGCTCCAGAACGCCTGATGGCGCTCCCTGCATGTTGGGCCTCTGTATGTGGCCACGCTGTGTAAAAGTCTCACACATGTGGTATCGCCGTACTCGGGAGTAATAGCAGAATGTGTTTTGGGGTGTAATTTGTGGTATGCATATGCTGTGTGTGAGAAATAACCTGATAATATGACAATTTTGTGGGGAAAAAAAAGTAAAAAAAATCTTGATTTTGCAAAGAATTGTGGGAAAAAATGACAACTTCAAAAAACTCATCATGCCTCTTACTAAATACCTTGGAATGTCTTCTTTCCAAAAAGGGGTCATTTGGGGGGTATTTGTACTTTTCTGGCATGTTAGGGTCTCAAGAATTGAAATAGGCCGTCAGTACTTCAGGTGTAATCAATTTTCAGATATTGGCACCATAGCTTGTGGACTCTATAACTTTCACAAATAATATCCACCAATTTGTACTTATTTTTACCAAAGATTTGTAGTGGTATAAATTTTGGACAAAATTTATGAAGAAAAAATTACTAATCTGCTAAATTTTATAACAGAAACAAAGAAAATTCACTTTTTTTACAGAATTTTCTGTCTTTTTTCTTTTATAGCACAGAAAAAAAAAAAAACGAGCGGTGATTAAATACCACCAAAAGAAAGCTCCATTTGTGTGAAAAAAAGGACAAAAATTTCATATAGGTCCAGTGTTGCATGACTGAGTAATTGTCATTCAAAATGTGAGAGCACCGAAAGCTGAAAATTGGTCTGTTTATTAAGGGTGTTTAAGTGCCCAGTGGTCAAGTGGTTAAAGAAACATAAAGCTCACCAGAATGGTTTGATATTTCTCCTTCTGAACATGGAGCACAATTATAACAACATGGGTGATATCCTTCTCTTACAGATTTACGGAACCCTGGAAGACATTCCTTGGAGCATCGACCTCTTGGGACCTGAGATAAAATTTGTTGATATGAACTAATCAAAAGCAAAATTGCAGATATAATAATAATAATATTATTATTATTATTATTATTATTATTATTATTATTATTATTATACACAAATTATATAGCGTCAACAGTTTACGCAGCACTTTACAATGTATAAATACAATTGCAGGACAATACAAAAGGTACAGGAGGGCCCGGCCTATATAATAGTCCAATTGTCTATTGTATGTAGATCTATTCTATAATAACTGTATAAAAAAAAAACATACATTCATATTTTATATTTAAAATATGGCACAACTCCACTTTTGTTGAGAATAAAACATTCCCCCCCCCGGGGTAATCTATGTACACTGCAGGGATTATAACAACCTTTGCTGCAGATTCCTACCTTTTGTTATTCTGAAGAAATCACCTCTTTGACTCTGTGCTGTTTGAGTCTAAGCTCTTGTACACACACGGTCGGACATTCTGATGGAAAATGTCAGTTCGGACTGTTTCCCGTTGGAATATCCGACCGACAAAGTTTTAGAGCAGGGCTATAAAATTTTCCGACAACACGGTCCGAGCGGACTCTGTCCGATCGTTAGTAGAGAATTCAGATTGGACAAAGTTCCACGCATGCTCAGATCAAATTACAAGACCAAAGCTATTGGCTACTAGCCTGAACGTAGTCCCGTCGTAAGGAAATAACGTCATCATGTTCTGAACGATCGGATTGTCCGACAACTTTGTGCAACTTTGTGCAACACCAGTTTCGGACAAAATCCGACGGATTTTGTTGTCGGAATGTTCGACCGTGTTGTGTGCAAGGGCTTATGGGAGGGGTTTCATAATTATCAATCAGCTGTGCAACTGCAGAGCACTAATGAGCAAATCTGCTGGGCCTGCATCCCTTTAGACGTGTTCCTATTGGGAGTATGTCACCAATAATTAATTTTTTGTTGCAGGGGATGCCTGAAATCTGATTTGTATCTTAGTGCGGAATTCTGGGAAAATCAGTGAGCCAATCACACAAGCAGGAATTGATGTGTCTGGTTGTGGTCAGTACACATTCTGTGTACACAACACCTCCATGTAGCCTTATTTCTTTGCATTTTCAGAAAATTGCGGAGGCTGCAGATTGAAAAGGAAAGGTCATTTTTAATAACATGCAATTATAATAGTGTAGTGATGTAGTAGCGGGATGATAATTAACTAGTTATTATTATGATGATGCAAATCATTTCCGACAGCAACCCGATTCTTCCAGAGAAATTCACTTTATTGAAACTTCAGAATCCATCCAACAGAGGTGCAGACAAGATGGATGACAAGATGGAGACAAGATGGATGACAAGATGGAGACAAGATGGATGACAAGATGGATGACAAGATGGAGACAAGATGGATGACAAGATGGAGACAAGATGGATGACAAGATGGATGACAAGATGGATGACAGGATGGATGACAAGATGGATGACAAGATGGATGACAGGATGGATGACAAGATGGATGACAAGATGGATGACAAGATGGAGACAAGATGGATGATAAGATGGATGACAAGATGGATGACAAGATGGATGACAAGGTGGATGACACGATGGAGACAAGATGGATGACAAGATGGAGACAAGATGGAGACAAGATGGATGACAAGATGGATGACAAGATGGAGACAAGATGGATGACAAGATGGATGACAAGATGGAGACAAGATGGATGACAAGATGGATGACAAGATGGATGACAAGGCGGATGACACGATGGAGACAAGATGGATGACAAGATGGATGACAAGATGGAGACAAGATGGATGACAAGATGGATGACAAGATGGAGACAAGATGGATGACAAGATGGATGACAAGATGGAGACAAGATGGATGACAAGATGGATGACAAGATGGAGACAAGATGGATGACAAGATGGATGACAAGATGGATGACAAGGCGGATGACACGATGGAAACAAGATGGATGACAAGATGGATGACAAGATGGAGACAAGATGGATGACAAGATGGATGACAAGATGGAGACAAGATGGATGACAAGATGGATGACAAGATGGAGACAAGATGGATGACAAGATGGAGACAAGATGGATGACAAGATGGATGACAAGATGGATGACAAGATGGAGACAAGATGGATGACAAGATGGAGACAAGATGGATGACAAGATGGATGACAAGATGGAAACAAGATGGATGACAAGATGGATGACAAGATGGATGACAGGATGGATGACAAGATAGATGACAAGATGGAGACAAGATGGATGACAAGATGGATGACAAGATGGATGACAAGGTGGATGATAAGATGGATGACAAGATGGATGACAAGATGGAGACAAGATGGATGATAAGATGGATGACAAGATGGAGACAAGATGGATGACAAGATGGATGACAAGATGGAGACAAGATGGATGACAAGATGGATGACAAGATGGAGACAAGATGGATGACAAGATGGAGACAAGATGGATGACAAGATGGAGACAAGATGGATGACAAGATGGAGACAAGATGGATGACAAGATGGATGACAAGATGGAAACAAGATGGATGACAAGATGGATGACAGGATGGATGACAAGATGGATGACAAGATGGAGACAAGATGGATGACAAGATGGATGACAAGATGGAGACAAGATGGATGACAAGATGGATGACAAGATGGATGACAGGATGGATGACAAGATGGATGACAAGATGGATGACAGGATGGATGACAAGATAGATGACAAGATGGATGACAGGATGGATGACAAGATGGATGACAAGATGGAGACAAGATGGATGACAAGATGGATGACAAGATGGAGACAAGATGGATGACAAGATGGAGACAAGATGGATGACAAGATGGAGACAAGATGGATGACAAGATGGAGACAAGATGGATGACAAGATGGATGACAAGATGGAAACAAGATGGATGACAAGATTGATGACAAGATGGATGACAGGATGGATGACAAGATGGATGACAAGATGGAGACAAGATGGATGACAAGATGGATGACAAGATGGAGACAAGATGGATGACAAGATGGATGACAAGATGGATGACAGGATGGATGACAAGATGGATGACAAGATGGATGACAGGATGGATGACAAGATAGATGACAAGATGGATGACAGGATGGATGACAAGATGGATGACAAGATGGAGACAAGATGGATGACAAGATGGATGACAAGATGGATGACAAGATGGAGACAAGATGGATGATAAGATGGATGACAAGATGGATGACAAGATGGATGACAAGGTGGATGACACGATGGAGACAAGATGGATGACAAGATGGAGACAAGATGGAGACAAGATGGATGACAAGATGGATGACAAGATGGAGACAAGATGGATGACAAGATGGATGACAAGATGGATGACAAGGCGGATGACACGATGGAGACAAGATGGATGACAAGATGGATGACAAGATGGAGACAAGATGGATGACAAGATGGATGACAAGATGGAGACAAGATGGATGACAAGATGGATGACAAGATGGAGACAAGATGGATGACAAGATGGATGACAAGATGGAGACAAGATGGATGACAAGATGGATGACAAGATGGATGACAAGGCGGATGACACGATGGAAACAAGATGGATGACAAGATGGATGACAAGATGGAGACAAGATGGATGACAAGATGGATGACAAGATGGAGACAAGATGGATGACAAGATGGATGACAAGATGGAGACAAGATGGATGACAAGATGGAGACAAGATGGATGACAAGATGGATGACAAGATGGATGACAAGATGGAGACAAGATGGATGACAAGATGGAGACAAGATGGATGACAAGATGGATGACAAGATGGAAACAAGATGGATGACAAGATGGATGACAAGATGGATGACAGGATGGATGACAAGATGGATGACAAGATGGAGACAAGATGGATGACAAGATGGATGACAAGATGGATGACAAGGTGGATGATAAGATGGATGACAAGATGGATGACAAGATGGAGACAAGATGGATGATAAGATGGATGACAAGATGGAGACAAGATGGATGACAAGATGGATGACAAGATGGAGACAAGATGGATGACAAGATGGATGACAAGATGGAGACAAGATGGATGACAAGATGGAGACAAGATGGATGACAAGATGGAGACAAGATGGATGACAAGATGGAGACAAGATGGATGACAAGATGGATGACAAGGTGGATGACAAGATGGATGACAAGGTGGATGACAAGATGGATGACAAGATGGATGACAAGATGGATGACAAGATGGAGACAAGATGGATGACAAGATGGAGACAAGATGGATGACAAGATGGATGACAAGATGGATGACAAGATGGATGACAAGGTGGATGACAAGATGGATGACAAGATGGATGACAAGATGGAGACAAGATGGATGATAAGATGGATGACAAGATGGAGACAAGATGGATGACAAGATGGATGACAAGATGGATGACAAGGTGGATGACACGATGGAGACAAGATGGATGACAAGATGGAGACAAGATGGAGACAAGATGGATGACAAGATGGAGACAAGATGGATGACAAGATGGATGACAAGATGGAGACAAGATGGATGACAAGATGGAGACAAGATGGATGACAAGATGGAGACAAGATGGAGACAAGATGGATGATAAGATGGATGACAAGATGGAGACAAGATGGATGATAAGATGGATGACAAGATGGATGAAAATATGGATGACAAGATGGAGACAAGATGGATGACAAGATGGATGACAAGATGGAGACAAGATGGATGACAAGATGGATGACAAGATGGAGACAAGATGGATGACAAGATGGATGACAAGATGGATGACAAGATGGATGACAAGATGGATGACAAGGTGGAGACAAGATGGATGACAAGATGGATGACAAGATGGAGACAAGATGGATGACAAGATGGATGACAAGATGGAGACAAGATGGATGACAAGATGGATGACAAGATGGATGACAAGATGGATGACAAGATGGATGACAAGGTGGAGACAAGATGGATGACAAGATGGATGACAAGATGGAGACAAGATGGATGACAAGATGGAGACAAGATGGAGACAAGATGGATGACAAGATGGATGACAAGATGGAGACAAGATGGATGACAAGATGGATGACAAGATGGAGACAAGATGGATGACAAGATGGAGACAAGATGGATGACAAGATGGATGACAAGATGGATGACAGGATGGATGACAAGATGGATGACAAGATGGATGACAGGATGGATGACAAGATGGATGACAAGATGGATGACAAGATGGAGACAAGATGGATGATAAGATGGATGACAAGATGGATGACAAGATGGATGACAAGGTGGATGACACGATGGAGACAAGATGGATGACAAGATGGAGACAAGATGGAGACAAGATGGATGACAAGATGGATGACAAGATGGAGACAAGATGGATGACAAGATGGATGACAAGATGGAGACAAGATGGATGACAAGATGGATGACAAGATGGATGACAAGGCGGATGACACGATGGAGACAAGATGGATGACAAGATGGATGACAAGATGGAGACAAGATGGATGACAAGATGGATGACAAGATGGAGACAAGATGGATGACAAGATGGATGACAAGATGGAGACAAGATGGATGACAAGATGGATGACAAGATGGAGACAAGATGGATGACAAGATGGATGACAAGATGGATGACAAGGCGGATGACACGATGGAAACAAGATGGATGACAAGATGGATGACAAGATGGAGACAAGATGGATGACAAGATGGATGACAAGATGGAGACAAGATGGATGACAAGATGGATGACAAGATGGAGACAAGATGGATGACAAGATGGAGACAAGATGGATGACAAGATGGATGACAAGATGGATGACAAGATGGAGACAAGATGGATGACAAGATGGAGACAAGATGGATGACAAGATGGATGACAAGATGGAAACAAGATGGATGACAAGATGGATGACAAGATGGATGACAGGATGGATGACAAGATAGATGACAAGATGGAGACAAGATGGATGACAAGATGGATGACAAGATGGATGACAAGGTGGATGATAAGATGGATGACAAGATGGATGACAAGATGGAGACAAGATGGATGATAAGATGGATGACAAGATGGAGACAAGATGGATGACAAGATGGATGACAAGATGGAGACAAGATGGATGACAAGATGGATGACAAGATGGAGACAAGATGGATGACAAGATGGAGACAAGATGGATGACAAGATGGAGACAAGATGGATGACAAGATGGAGACAAGATGGATGACAAGATGGATGACAAGATGGAAACAAGATGGATGACAAGATGGATGACAGGATGGATGACAAGATGGATGACAAGATGGAGACAAGATGGATGACAAGATGGATGACAAGATGGAGACAAGATGGATGACAAGATGGATGACAAGATGGATGACAGGATGGATGACAAGATGGATGACAAGATGGATGACAGGATGGATGACAAGATAGATGACAAGATGGATGACAGGATGGATGACAAGATGGATGACAAGATGGAGACAAGATGGATGACAAGATGGATGACAAGATGGAGACAAGATGGATGACAAGATGGAGACAAGATGGATGACAAGATGGAGACAAGATGGATGACAAGATGGAGACAAGATGGATGACAAGATGGATGACAAGATGGAAACAAGATGGATGACAAGATTGATGACAAGATGGATGACAGGATGGATGACAAGATGGATGACAAGATGGAGACAAGATGGATGACAAGATGGATGACAAGATGGAGACAAGATGGATGACAAGATGGATGACAAGATGGATGACAGGATGGATGACAAGATGGATGACAAGATGGATGACAGGATGGATGACAAGATAGATGACAAGATGGATGACAGGATGGATGACAAGATGGATGACAAGATGGAGACAAGATGGATGACAAGATGGATGACAAGATGGATGACAAGATGGAGACAAGATGGATGATAAGATGGATGACAAGATGGATGACAAGATGGATGACAAGGTGGATGACACGATGGAGACAAGATGGATGACAAGATGGAGACAAGATGGAGACAAGATGGATGACAAGATGGATGACAAGATGGAGACAAGATGGATGACAAGATGGATGACAAGATGGATGACAAGGCGGATGACACGATGGAGACAAGATGGATGACAAGATGGATGACAAGATGGAGACAAGATGGATGACAAGATGGATGACAAGATGGAGACAAGATGGATGACAAGATGGATGACAAGATGGAGACAAGATGGATGACAAGATGGATGACAAGATGGAGACAAGATGGATGACAAGATGGATGACAAGATGGATGACAAGGCGGATGACACGATGGAAACAAGATGGATGACAAGATGGATGACAAGATGGAGACAAGATGGATGACAAGATGGATGACAAGATGGAGACAAGATGGATGACAAGATGGATGACAAGATGGAGACAAGATGGATGACAAGATGGAGACAAGATGGATGACAAGATGGATGACAAGATGGATGACAAGATGGAGACAAGATGGATGACAAGATGGAGACAAGATGGATGACAAGATGGATGACAAGATGGAAACAAGATGGATGACAAGATGGATGACAAGATGGATGACAGGATGGATGACAAGATGGATGACAAGATGGAGACAAGATGGATGACAAGATGGATGACAAGATGGATGACAAGGTGGATGATAAGATGGATGACAAGATGGATGACAAGATGGAGACAAGATGGATGATAAGATGGATGACAAGATGGAGACAAGATGGATGACAAGATGGATGACAAGATGGAGACAAGATGGATGACAAGATGGATGACAAGATGGAGACAAGATGGATGACAAGATGGAGACAAGATGGATGACAAGATGGAGACAAGATGGATGACAAGATGGAGACAAGATGGATGACAAGATGGATGACAAGGTGGATGACAAGATGGATGACAAGGTGGATGACAAGATGGATGACAAGATGGATGACAAGATGGATGACAAGATGGAGACAAGATGGATGACAAGATGGAGACAAGATGGATGACAAGATGGATGACAAGATGGATGACAAGATGGATGACAAGGTGGATGACAAGATGGATGACAAGATGGATGACAAGATGGAGACAAGATGGATGATAAGATGGATGACAAGATGGAGACAAGATGGATGACAAGATGGATGACAAGATGGATGACAAGGTGGATGACACGATGGAGACAAGATGGATGACAAGATGGAGACAAGATGGAGACAAGATGGATGACAAGATGGAGACAAGATGGATGACAAGATGGATGACAAGATGGAGACAAGATGGATGACAAGATGGAGACAAGATGGATGACAAGATGGAGACAAGATGGAGACAAGATGGATGATAAGATGGATGACAAGATGGAGACAAGATGGATGATAAGATGGATGACAAGATGGATGAAAAGATGGATGACAAGATGGAGACAAGATGGATGACAAGATGGATGACAAGATGGAGACAAGATGGATGACAAGATGGATGACAAGATGGAGACAAGATGGATGACAAGATGGATGACAAGATGGATGACAAGATGGATGACAAGATGGATGACAAGGTGGAGACAAGATGGATGACAAGATGGATGACAAGATGGAGACAAGATGGATGACAAGATGGATGACAAGATGGAGACAAGATGGATGACAAGATGGATGACAAGATGGATGACAAGATGGATGACAAGATGGATGACAAGGTGGAGACAAGATGGATGACAAGATGGATGACAAGATGGAGACAAGATGGATGACAAGATGGAGACAAGATGGAGACAAGATGGATGACAAGATGGATGACAAGATGGAGACAAGATGGATGACAAGATGGAGACAAGATGGATGACAAGGTGGATGACACGATGGAGACAAGATGGATGACAAGATGGAGACAAGATGGAGACAAGATGGATGACAAGATGGAGACAAGATGGATGACAAGATGGATGACAAGATGGAGACAAGATGGATGACAAGATGGAGACAAGATGGATGACAAGATGGAGACAAGATGGAGACAAGATGGATGATAAGATGGATGACAAGATGGAGACAAGATGGATGACAAGATGGATGACAAGATGGAGACAAGATGGATGACAAGATGGATGACAAGATGGAGACAAGATGGATGACAAGATGGAGACAAGATGGATGACAAGATGGAGACAAGATGGATGACAAGATGGAGACAAGATGGATGACAAGATGGATGACAAGATGGATGACAAGATGGAGACAAGATGGATGACAAGATGGATGACAAGATGGATGACAAGATGGATGACAAGGTGGATGACAAGATGGATGACAAGGTGGATGACAAGATGGATGACAAGATGGATGACAAGATGGAGACAAGATGGATGACAAGATGGAGACAAGATGGATGACAAGATGGATGACAAGATGGATGACAAGATGGATGACAAGGTGGATGACAAGATGGATGACAAGATGGATGACAAGATGGAGACAAGATGGATGATAAGATGGATGACAAGATGGAGACAAGATGGATGACAAGATGGATGACAAGATGGATGACAAGGTGGATGACACGATGGAGACAAGATGGATGACAAGATGGAGACAAGATGGAGACAAGATGGATGACAAGATGGAGACAAGATGGATGACAAGATGGATGACAAGATGGAGACAAGATGGATGACAAGATGGAGACAAGATGGATGACAAGATGGAGACAAGATGGAGACAAGATGGATGATAAGATGGATGACAAGATGGAGACAAGATGGATGATAAGATGGATGACAAGATGGATGACAAGATGGATGACAAGATGGAGACAAGATGGATGACAAGATGGATGACAAGATGGAGACAAGATGGATGACAAGATGGATGACAAGATGGAGACAAGATGGATGACAAGATGGATGACAAGATGGATGACAAGATGGATGACAAGGTGGAGACAAGATGGATGACAAGATGGATGACAAGATGGAGACAAGATGGATGACAAGATGGAGACAAGATGGATGACAAGATGGATGACAAGATGGATGACAAGATGGATGACAAGATGGATGACAAGGTGGAGACAAGATGGATGACAAGATGGATGACAAGATGGAGACAAGATGGATGACAAGATGGAGACAAGATGGAGACAAGATGGATGACAAGATGGATGACAAGGTGGAGACAAGATGGATGACAAGATGGATGACAAGATGGATGACAAGATGGATGACAAGATGGATGACAAGATGGAGACAAGATGGATGACAAGATGGATGACAAGATGGAGACAAGATGGATGACAAGATGGATGACAAGGTGGAGACAAGATGGATGACAAGATGGATGACAAGATGGATGACAAGATGGATGACAAGATGGATGACAAGATGGATGACAAGGTGGAGACAAGATGGATGACAAGATGGATGACAAGATGGAGACAAGATGGATGACAAGATGGAGACAAGATGGAGACAAGATGGATGACAAGATGGATGACAAGGTGGATGACAAGGTGGAGACAAGATGGATGACAAGATGGATGACAAGATGGAGACAAGATGGATGACAAGATGGATGACAAGATGGATGACAAGGTGGAGACAAGATGGATGACAAGATGGATGACAAGATGGAGACAAGATGGAGACAAGATGGATGACAAGATGGAGACAAGATGGAGACAAGATGGATGACAAGATGGATGACAAGGTGGAGACAAGATGGATGACAAGATGGAGACAAGATGGAGACAAGATGGATGACAAGATGGATGACAAGGTGGAGACAAGATGGATGACAAGATGGAGACAAGATGGAGACAAGATGGATGACAAGATGGATGACAAGGTGGAGACAAGATGGATGACAAGATGGATGACAAGATGGATGACAAGGTGGAGACAAGATGGAGACAAGATGGAGACAAGATGGATGACAAGATGGATGACAAGGTGGAGACAAGATGGATGACAGGCTATTCATGAAACATTTAGATAACTTCAGAGAACCAAACTTCTCCAGTCACACTTTTATCCAAAACTTGCTTCCTTCTTACACACCTTTCCCCTCCCCCCATGGGTTACAAGGGCCGAGAAATCAGATTGGCCATTTCTATTAGGCCTTTGATCTGCTTCTGTCTTTCACAGTGACAGATAATGACCCCTAGCCATAAACGGCTGCAGTCATAAGACCACCGCCTAGGTTGACCATTTCCCATGGATACCCCCTCAGATCTAATTACCATCAATAAATACTTCTTCTATCGGCCTTTATCATACACAATGTACCCTTTGACATGTGTAATTAGATAAACAGATACCAATGTGGCCTTGCCCAACATTAATATCTTTTGGATGTGTAAAATGGATTTGTCAACTGCCTTTCCTATATATAGTATCTCATAAAAGTTAGTACGCCCCTCACTTTTCTGTAAATCTTTTCTTCTCTCTTTTCATGTGACAACACTGAAGAAATGACACTTGTCTACAATGTAAAGTAGTGAGTGTACAGCTTGTATAACAGTGTAAAATTGCTGGCACCCTCACAATAACTCAACACATTAATGTCTAAACCGCTGGCAACAAAAGTGAGTACACCCCTAAATGAAAATTGTCCAAATTGGGCCAAATTCACCATTTTCCCTCCCCGGTGTCATGTGACTCGTTAGTGTTACAAGGTCTCAGGTGTGAATGGGGAGCAGGTGTGTTAAATTTGGTGTTATCGCTCTCACTCTCTCATACTGGTCACTGGAAGTTAAACATGGAACCTCATGACAAAAGAACTCTCAGGCCGCGTACACACGCGGGGACTGTTCGGCCAACTTTGTCCGTCAAACAGTTTCGGCAAACAGTCCGCTCAAAATTAGCATGGACGGACATGGCCACACACGACGTACGAACAGTTTGCTGAAACCGTGAGCGATGACGTGAACGGCACGTACGACGGGACGAAAAATACGACGTCCTATACACTGCATTATAACTTTCGGCGTGTAAATCCTTTCTGAGCATGCGCGGAACTTAGTTTGTCGAGCAAGCCTACACACGAGGGAACTGTTCGCTGAAACAAGGTTTCAGCGGACAGTTTTTCGGAAATTCCGAAAAACCTTGTTCAGCGGACTGTTCGCTGAAACTGTCCGCTGAACGCCCACACACGGGCGGACTGTCCGCCGAAACACTGTTCAGCGGACAAAGTTGGCCGAACAGTCCCCGCGTGTGTACGCGGCCTCAGAGGATCTGAAAAAAAAAAGAATTGTTGCTCTACATACAGATGGCCTAGACCAGTGATGGCGAACATTGGCAGCCCAGATGTTTTGGAACTACATTTCCCATGATGCAAAACTACACTGCAGCGTGCATGACCATCATGGGAAATGTAGTTTCAAAACATCTGGGGTGCCAAGGTTCGCCATCACTGGCCTAGGCTATAAGAAGCTATAAGACATCACGCACACAATCACAACTTCACAGTCACAACTTCTCTGCCAAAGCCACCCGGTGCAAATCTTTGCAGAATTTTCATCATCTACTATCCAAACGTCCCTTAAACCTCTCCTCAATGTCCTTTCCCAAAGAGACATTAACTATTGATGGGCCTTCCTATTTGCCTTCTCAAGTTTGCCTGCAGAAACAAAACCTGCTCTTTTTCCAGTCTTCAGGATGATGAAAGGCTACTTCTGGGCCTAAAATTCATCATGCAAGATCCTCCTCCTACCCTCTCAAATTCTCAGTCTGAGGCCGCCAAACACCCGCCACCATCTAGCTCCATAACTCCTGAGTGGAACAAGACCAAGCCCAAGCACTCCAAGGATGGCAGACCCCCCTGATCAACCTTTGTACATGGTTCAATTACCATTTCCACTTGACTTGTTTAAGTCATGAGAACATTCAGGGTCAGGCGTGAACCTCCCCAAGATCCTATCTAGAATGGTGCTTCAAACATTAGACACAGGAAAAAATTGTAAGCACCCTGTTATATTTAAATAAATAAAATGTGTAATAGTGCTGAGCTGTAAGGGGAAGGGGGAAAAGGCAAGGGGGAGAGGGGAAAACCAATGGGGAAAACGGGGAAAGTTATACTTAGTAGGGAAATTTGAAGCAATTTGGGGACCCTGTGTGGTCTATATGGATATTCCCTGGACTACCCTGCAGAGGTGGTTATGGCCAGCTCAGTAGATTGCTTTAAGAAAGGCCTGGATTATTTCCTAAGTGTACAGAATATAACTGGGTACTAACATTTATAGGTAAGGTTGATCCGGGGAAAATCCGATTGCCTCCCGGGGATCAGGAAGGAATATTTTCCCTTGCTTTAGCAAATTGGATCATGGCCCTGCTGGGGGTTTTTGCCTTCCTCTGGATCAACTGTGGGTATAGAATTGGGTATATGGGCTGGTATGATATTATTATTATTTTTTTTTTTTTTTTGTGGTTGAACTAGATGGACTTGTGTCTTTTTTCAACCTGACTAACTATATAACTATGTAACTAGGTAACGTAAAGTATGAATTCTGGTGTAGATGATGGGGCTTCTGAGGGATTGGCTACCTCTCCTCTCTTCTTCTTTCTATCCTTTATTTTCTGACTCTATCTTCTTTCCAAACATCTTTACATTACCGTTTTGTGAGTTTTGTTCATACAATATGCCTTACAACCAAGGGCATTGTCTCTAGAGGCCTACTGGACCCATTGATACAATGGATCTATAATCATAGAACAGTTTCCTTGTGATGGGCTATATAGATACTGTGACAGTGCGGTCACTTTGGACACAGGGTGAATAAAAGAAACCCCCGATATGGTCTGTGATAGCCATATTCAAGGCTGTATATACATTGTATATAGATTGGATGTATACTGTATGTGGGGGTTAAGTATCATTGCTGTGAGGAATTAAGTTGTTTTGCATTTCTATTGTTCATTTAAGTCTGTCCTTGTGTGTAGTGTAAAGTGCCAGACAGACTGGCTGCCAACCCTTTGTGAAAAGATGTGTATTGGGTGGGATCGTTTGAAGCCTAGCAGACGTCAGGATGAGGTGTTGAGTCTTGGGATGTGTGGGTGGAGCTGGGCCCTTGTTCATGTTAAAGCATGTGCCTTGAATTGTGTATAAAGTTACAATGTTTCTCTTTAATAAATTCATTCCTACTACAGAAGAGACAGAGTGCGTCTCGTCTTTTTGCCAGAGGGGTCGGCTCCTATAGGAAAGGGTCATTTAGCTGTGGATATTGGTAGCGAGTGGATGTGTGTCTAGGAGAGGGAACATCGTAAACGGCGTTAACCCCCTTTATATTAGGGGTGCCGTTACAGATACTTTCTTTCTTTTTGCTCAGAGTTTATTTTATCAATAATTTCCTTAAAATGTGTTCCTTCGCATCAGTGATGATGTACGATTATCCCTTTGATATTCTTACACCCCTTACACAGGTCATAGACCTCTGAAGTTAACGCTCATTACTTTTGCTCCCTTGTTGTTTGCTTCATACTGAAACTTTTTTGTGATACTTTTAATGTTTGCAACAAAATTTATTGGAAAGGAAAGAATTATACTTTAAATATTAGGTTTAAAAACTTTAGGTAAGATGGTTGTTAGAGGATTATTGCACAATAAGTTCAGAATAACAAGTATATTCTGGGAAACCAGAAGGACAAATTTGAGAATAAATATTTTGGGGGAAAAACAATAATTAAGGTGATGTATTATACAGTGGTGTGAAAAAGTGTTTGCCCCCTTCCTCATTTCCTGTTCCTTTGCATGTTTGTCACACTTAAGTGTTTTGGAACATCAAACCAATTGTCAGGAAAGGTTCCCTCCGCTGGTAATATCAATCATTTGGCATGCAGTACTGCGATCCACCAGCAGGTGTCTCCTGCTGGAATTATGTCATCTTTGGTCCGCAGTACTGGTGTCCACCAGCGGAGGGATCCTGGCAGTATGGAGCAGGTATTGCCCTCTGCAGTCAGGCGTCACATGACTGACAGCAGCCATTATAAATACCCGGCAAGTTCATATACACTTCGCCTTGGTATTGTCCTTGAGCCCTGACCTGCAGCCTGTTTGTTACCTGTTACCTGTTACCTGTTACCTGTTACCTGTTACCTGTTACCTGTTACCTGTTACCTGTTACCTGTTACCTGTTACCTGTTACCTGTTACCTGTTACCTGTTACCTGTTACCTGTTACCTGTTACCTGTTACCTGATCCCCGATCCCTGTTTCCTGTATCCTGCCTCCTGTACCTGTTCCCTTCTCCTTGTCCCCCTATTCTGCTGACCTCCTATTTATGACCCCGGCCTGGCTTGACTACGATTCCGGTACTCCCTTTTGTTACATATACTGGTTTATTTACTGTTTGGTTTGTTCACTTGGTTCGTATTGGTGGTGTGTTCACATTTATATGCGTTTGCTTAATAAATTTACCTTCACTTATTTGTGTCTGGTTCACTTTGTCGCAGTCACACAGTTCTGGTCACATCTGGTTCATGACAGAATACCAAGGCCATTCCTGACCAGAAGTGGCTGCACAGGGGAACCATTTGCTTCAGTTTGGTTGCAAACATGAATGCTGATGAGATCATTTATCTTTCTCTGCTGGCATCTGAGAGTGGTGATTATTGCCGCCAGGCTTTGAAAGGATGGTCTAGTGACCAGTTGTTTGCAGCTATGCGTTTGGCTCACTCCCTGGTCGATCAGGGTTATACATTGTTTGAGGAGGTGCAGCCTTTGATAAAGATCTGTACTGAGCTGGCCCTGCCCTGTATCCCAGATGGCCGTGATGATTTCACTCCTCCTTTTAATATGAATCAGGTTGTATCTTTAGTATGGCTTTTTGAAGATGATCCTTCTGATTTTTGTGAACACTACTCAGCCTGTTCCCCACAGGTGATTGCTGAGTGCATTGTATCTGCTCAGTCTTTTGTTAGACAGGGAGGCTTAAAACTTCAGTTTGTACAACCCATACTTTCAGCATGGTCTGACATGGTGCAATCAGCCCCAGCCAAACAATCCACCTCTGCCATCAGGTATGAGCCTACAAAAAGTATGTTTCCCCATCAGCCATGTCAGCCTCAGTTGCAGCCCAGTACACGCTGCTCCCAACCAAATACTCCTATCCAGTCTCTGCTCCCTGTACTTATCCTGCATTCAACTCACCTGCCTCCTCTCCGCTGTCTACTAACCCACAAGTTCTTTCCCCAGCTACTGGTACCTCTTCTCTGCCATATCACAATCCTCCTTTCCAGTCTGCTGCACCCCTTATTTACAGTCCTGCAGTCACCTACAGAGCTTCAGTAGCTAAGCCAAAGAAAAAACGAAAGTTTTTCCCAACCAAAATGGTCTTACCATTAACCCAACCTGCCTCCACACCTACCAATCTGTCCCAGCCCGGAGTGCCAGAGCCGGAGTTCCAGCCCGGAGTGCCAGAGCCGGAGTTCCAGCCCGGAGTGCCAGAGCCGGAGTTCCAGCCCGGAGTGTCAGAGCCAGAGCTCCAGCCCGGAGTGCCAGAGCCAGAGTTCCAGCCTGACGCCTTCCAGCCTGATGTCCCGGCCTTCCAGCCTGACGCCTTCCAGCCTGATGTCCCGGCCTTCCAGCCAGACGCCTTCCAGCCTGATGTCCCGGCCTTCCAGCCAGACGCCTTCCAGCCTGATGTCCCGGCCTTCCAGCCAGACGCCTTCCAGCCTGATGTCCCGGCCTTCCAGCCAGACGCCTTCCAGCCTGATGTCCCGGCCTTCCAGCCAGACGCCTTCCAGCCTGATGTCCCGGCCTTCCAGCCAGACGCCTTCCAGCCTGATGTCCCGGCCTTCCAGCCAGACGCCTTCCAGCCTGACGTCTTGCAGTCTGATGTCCCGGCTAGGGATGAGCCGAACACCCCCCTGTTCGGTTCGCACCAGAACCTCCGAACAGACCTAAACTTCGTGTGAACTTTAGAACCCTATTAAAGTCTATGGGACTCGAACGTTCTAAATCTAAAGTGCTCATTTTAAAGGGTAATATGAAAGTTACTGTCCTAAAAAGTGTTTGGGGACCCGGGTCCTGCCCCAGGGGACATGGATCAATGCAAAAAACAGTTTTAAAAACGGCCGTTTTTTCAGGAGCAGTGATTTTAATAATGATTAAAGTGAAACAATAAAAGTGTAATATTCCTTTAAATTTCGTAGCTGGGGGGTATCTATAGTATGCCTGTGAAGGGGCGCATGTTTCTGGTGCTTAGAACTGTCGCTGCACAAAGTGTCATTTGTGCAGGAAAAAAAGTATTTTAAAATCACTTGCGGCTAAATTGTCGGGTCTCCGTAATACAGAGAACACTCAATGAGTGTTCTCTGTATTAGCCGACAATTCATTCATTCATTGATAAAAAAAAAAAAAAGCGTGGGGGTTCCCCTAAATTCAATCAAAGGGCCCTTCAGGTCTGACATGGATATTAAGGGGAACCCCGTGTCAAATTTAAAAAAAAAATTGACGTGGGGGTCCCCCTAAATATCCATACCAGACCCTTTATCCGAGCACGCAACCTGGCAGGCCGCAGGAAAAGAGGGGGGGACGAGAGAGCGGCCCCCCCTCCCTCCTGAACCGTACCAGGCCACATACCCTCAACATTGGGAGGATGCTTTGGGGGTCTGTGACCCCTCAAAGCACCTTGTCCCCATGTTGATAAGGACAAGGGCCTCATCCTCACAACCCTGGCCGTTGGTTGTGAGGGTCTGCGGGCGGGGGGCTTATCAGAATCTGGAAGCCCCCTTTAACAAGGGGACCCCCAGATCCTGGCCCCCCCCTGTTTGAAATGGTAAGGGGGTACAAAAGTACCCCTACCATTTCACAAAGAAAGTGTCAAAATGGTTAAATAAGACAAACACACTTTTGAAAAATTCCTTTATTAAAAAAAAAAAAAATAAAATAAAAAAAAAATCCCAGCGGTGCTAATCCACTCTTGCTATCCAGCGACGGGTCTCCGGGGTCCAGCGATGGATGATCATATCCAGCGACGGGGGATCTCTCAGTCCAGCGCTGTCCATACATGCTTCTTCTGTCTCATCTCCGGAGACACTGCAGAGAGCCCAGCGCTGACATTTCTTATATTGGGAGGGCGGGGCCACCCGTCACCTGACCCCGCCCCTCTGACGCAGGAGAGGGAAGCCAGGGGTTCCCCAGTGACGTGTGGGTGACCCCGCCCCCTCTGATGTAACGCAGGTTTCCGTTACATCAGAGGGGGCGGGGTCACCCACACGTCACTGGGGAACCCCTGGCTTCCCTCTCCTGCGTCAGAGGGGCGGGGTCAGGTGACGGGTGGCCCCGCCCTCCCAATATAAGAAATGTCAGCGCTGGGCTCTCTGCAGTGTCTCCGGAGATGAGACAGAAGAAGCATGTATGGACAGCGCTGGACTGAGAGATCCCCCGTCGCTGGATATGATCATCCATCGCTGGACCCCGGAGACCCGTCGCTGGATAGCAAGAGTGGATTAGCACCGCTGGAATTTTTTTTTTATTTTTTTTATTTTTAATAAAGGAATTTTTCAAAAGTGTGTTTGTCTTATTTAACCATTTTGACACATTCTTTGTGAAATGGTAGGGGTACTTTTGTACCCCCTTACCATTTCAAACAGGGGGGGGGGCCGGGATCTGGGGGTCCCCTTGTTAAAGGGGGCTTCCAGATTCTGATAAGCCCCCCGCCCGCAGACCCTCACAACCAACGGCCAGGGTTGTGAGGATGAGGCCCTTGTCCTTATCAACATGGGGACAAGGTGCTTTGAGGGGTCACAGACCCCCAAAGCATCCTCCCAATGTTGAGGGTATGTGGCCTGGTACGGTTCAGGAGGGAGGGGGGGCCGCTCCCTCGTCCCCCCCTCTTTTCCTGCGGCCTGCCAGGTTGCGTGCTCGGATAAAGGGTCTGGTATGGATATTTAGGGGGACCCCCACGTCAATTTTTTTTAAAAATTTGATGCGGGGTTCCCCTTAATATCCATATCAGACCTGAAGGGTCTGGTATGGATATTTGGGGGGACCCCCACGTCAATTTTTTTTTTAAATTTGACACGGGGTTCCCCTTAATATCCATGTCAGACCTGAAGGGCCTTTTGATTGAATTTAGGGGAACCCCCACGCTTTTTTTTTTATTTTTTTTTTTTTTTTTTAATCAATGAATGAATGAATTGTCGGCTAATACAGAGAACACTCATTGAGTGTTCTCTGTATTACGGAGACCCGACAATTTAGCCGCAAGTGATTTTAAAATACTTTTTTTCCTGCACAAATGACACTTTGTGCAGGGACAGTTCTAAGCACCAGAAACATGCGCCCCTTCACAGGCATACTATAGATACCCCCCAGCTACGAAATTTAAAGGAATATTACACTTTTATTGTTTCACTTTAATCATTATTAAAATCACTGCTCCTGAAAAAACGGCCGTTTTTAAAACTGTTTTTTGCATTGATCCATGTCCCCTGGGGCAGGACCCGGGTCCCCAAACACTTTTTAGGACAGTAACTTTCATATTACCCTTTAAAATGAGCACTTTAGATTTCTCCCATAGACTTGTATAGGGTGTTCCGGCTTTTCGAATTTGCTGCGAACAGCCCAAATTGTTCACTGTTCGCTGAACAGGCGAACAGGCAATGTTCGAGTAGAACATGAGTTCGACTCGAACTCGAAGCTCATCCCTAGTCCCGGCCTTCCAGTCTGACGTCTTGCAGTCTGATGTCTCGGCCTTCCAGTCTGGCGTCTTGCAGTCTGATGTCTCGGCCTTCCAGTCTGGCGTCTTGCAGTCTGATGTCTCGGCCTTCCAGTCTGACGTCTTGCAGTCTGATGTCTCGGCCTTCCAGTCTGACGTCTTGCAGTCCGATGTCTCGGCCTTCCAGTCTGACGTCTTGCAGTCCGATGTCTCGGCCTTCCAGTCTGACGTCTTGCAGTCCGATGTCTCGGCCTTCCAGTCTGATGTCTTGCAGTCTGATGTCCCGGCCTTCCAGTCTGATGTCTTGCAGTCTGATGTCCCGGCCTTCCAGTCTGATGTCTTGCAGTCTGATGTCTTGCAGTCCGATGTCCCGGCCTTCCAGTCTGATGTCTTGCAGTCCGATGTCCCGGCCTTCCAGTCTGATGTCTTGCAGTCTGATGTCCCGGCCTTCCAGTCTGATGTCTTGCAGTCTGATGTCTTGCAGTCTGATGTCTTGCAGTCTGATGTCCCGGCCTTCCAGTCTGATGTCTTGCAGTCTGATGTCCCGGCCTTCCAGTCTGATGTCTTGCAGTCTGATGTCCCGGCCTTCCAGTCTGATGTCTTGCAGTCTGATGCCCCGGCCTTTCAGTCTGATGTCTTGCAGTTTGATGTCCTGGCCTTCCAGTCTGATGTCTTGCAGTTTGATGTCCCGGCCTTCCAGTCTGATGCCTTCCAGTCTGATGCCCCGGCCTTCCAGTCTGATGCCTTCCAGACTGATGCCCCGGCCTTCCAGTCTGATGCCCCGGCCTTCCAGTCCGATGCCTTCCAGTCTGATCCCCCGGCCTTCCAGTCCGATGCCTTCCAGTCTGATGCCCCGGCCTTCCAGTCTGATGCCTTCCAGTCTGATGCCCCGGCCTTCCAGTCTGATGCCTTCCAGTCTGATGCCCCGGCCTTCCAGTCTGATGCCTTCCAGACTGATGCCCCGGCCTTCCAGTCTGATGCCCCGGCCTTCCAGTCCGATGCCTTCCAGTCTGATCCCCCGGCCTTCCAGTCCGATGCCTTCCAGTCTGATGCCCCGGCCTTCCAGTCTGATGCCTTCCAGTCTGATGCCCCGGCCTTCCAGTCTGATGCCTTCCAGTCTGATGCCCCGGCCTTCCAGTCTGATGCCTTCCAGTCTGATGCCCCGGCCTTCCAGTCTGATGCCTTCCAGTCTGATGCCCCGGCCTTCCAGTCTGATGCCTTCCAGTCTGATGCCCCGGCCTTCCAGTCTGATGTCCCGGCCTTGCAGTCTGATGCCTTCCAGTCTGATGTCCCGGCCTTGCAGTCTGATGCCTTCCAGTCTGATGTTCCGGCCTCGCAGTCTGATTATTTCCAGTCTGATGTCCCGGCCTCGCAGTCTGATTCCTTCCAGTCTGATGTCCCGGCCTCGCAGTCTGATTCTTTCCAGTCTGATGTCCCGGCCTCGCAGTCTGATTCCTTCCAGTCTGATGTCCCGGCCTCGCAGTCCGACGCCTTCCAGTCTGATGTCCCGGCCTCGCAGTCCGACGCCTTCCAGTCTGATGTCCCGGCCTTGCAGTCCGACGCCTTCCAGTCTGATGTCCCGGCCTTGCAGTCTGATGCCTTCCAGTCTGATGTTCCGGCCTTGCAGTCTGATGCCTTCCAGTCTGATGTTCCGGCCTTGCAGTCTGATGCCTTCCAGTCTGATGTTCCGGCCTTGCAGTCTGATGCCTCCCAGTCTGATGTTCCGGCCTTGCAGTCTGATGCCTTCCAGTCTGATGTTCCGGCCTTGCAGTCTGATGCCTTCCAGTCTGATGCCCCGGCCTTGCAGTCTGATGCCTTCCAGTCTGATGTTCCGGCCTTGCAGTCTGATGCCTTCCAGTCTGATGTTCCGGCCTTGCAGTCTGATGCCTTCCAGTCTGATGTTCCGGCCTTGCAGTCTGATGCCTTCCAGTCTGATGTTCCGGCCTTGCAGTCTGATTCTTTCCAGTCTGATGTCCCGGCCTCGCAGTCTGATTCCTTCCAGTCTGATGTCCCGGCCTCGCAGTCTGACGCCTTCCAGTCTGATGTCCCGGCCTCGCAGTCCGACGCCTTCCAGTCTGATGTCCCGGCCTCGCAGTCCGACGCCTTCCAGTCTGATGTCCCGGCCTCGCAGTCCGACGCCTTCCAGTCTGATGTCCCGGCCTCGCAGTCCGACGCCTTCCAGTCTGATGTCCCGGCCTTGCAGTCCGACGCCTTCCAGTCTGATGTCCCGGCCTTGCAGTCCGACGCCTTCCAGTCTGATGTCCCGGCCTTGCAGTCCGACGCCTTCCAGTCTGATGTCCCGGCCTTGCAGTCCGACGCCTTCCAGTCTGATGTCCCGGCCTTGCAGTCCGACGCCTTCCAGTCTGATGTCCCGGCCTTGCAGTCCGACGCCTTCCAGTCTGATGTCCCGGCCTTGCAGTCCGACGCCTTCCAGTCTGATGTCCCGGCCTTGCAGTCCGACGCCTTCCAGTCTGATGTGCCTGCTGTCCAGCCTGATGTGCCTGCCTTCCAGCCTGACGTGCCGCTGCCCGCCTTCCAGCCTGACGTGCCGCTGCCCGCCTTCCAGCCTGACGTGCCACTGCCCGCCTTCCAGCCTGATGTGCCAGCTTCCTGGCCCGATGTGGTTCTGTCTGCTGCCCTGCTTGAAGTGTCTGTTACCCAACCTAATGTGACTTTGCCCATAGCCCAGCTTGACGCAGTGGACTTTCCCCAGCAACTGCTAGTTGGAGCGTCCGGAGGTCGCTCCTTTGAGGGGGGGTACTGTCAGGAAAGGTTCCCTCCGCTGGTAATATCAATCATTTGGCATGCAGTACTGCGATCCACCAGCAGGTGTCTCCTGCTGGAATTATGTCATCTTTGGTCCGCAGTACTGGTGTCCACCAGCGGAGGGATCCTGGCAGTATGGAGCAGGTATTGCCCTCTGCAGTCAGGCGTCACATGACTGACAGCAGCCATTATAAATACCCGGCAAGTTCATATACACTTCGCCTTGGTATTGTCCTTGAGCCCTGACCTGCAGCCTGTTTGATACCTGATCCCTGTTACCTGATCCCTGTTACCTGTTACCTGTTACCTGTTACCTGTTACCTGTTACCTGATCCCCGATCCCTGTTTCCTGTATCCTGCCTCTTGTACCTGTTCCCTCTCTCCTTGTCCCCCTATTCTGCTTACCTCCTATTTATGACCCCGGCCTGGCTTGACTACGATTCTGGTTCTCCCTTTTGTTACATTATACTGGTTTACTTGCTTATCTGCACTGTTTGGTTGTTAGTTTGTTCACTTAGTTTGTATTGGTGGTGTGTTCACATTTATATGCGTTTGCTTAATAAATTTACCTTCACTTATTTGTGTCTGGTTCACTTGTCGCAGTCACACAGTTCTGGTCACATCTGGTTCATGACACCAATTTAAACAATAGTCAAGGACAACACAAGTAAACACAAAATGCAATTTGTAAATGAAGGTGTTTATTATTAAAGGTGAAAAAAAATCCAAACCATCATGGCCCTGTGTGAAAAAGTGATTGCCCCCTAAACCTAATAACTGGTTGGGCCACCCTTAGCAGCAACAACTGCAACCAAGCGTTTGCGATAACGTGCAATGAGGCTTTTACAGCGTCCTGGAGGAATTTTGGCCCACTCATCTTTGCAGAATTGTCCTAATTCAGTTACATTAGAGGGTTTTCGAGCATGAACGGCCTTTTTAAGGTCATACCACAACATCTCAATAGGATTCAGGTCAGGACTTTGGCTAGGCCACTCCAAAGTCTTCATTTTGTTTTTCTTCAGCCATTCGGCGGTGGACTTGCTGGTGTGTTTAGGATCATTGTCCTGCTGCAGAACCCAAGTTCGTTTCAGCTTGAGTACACGAACAGATGGTCGGACATTCTCCTTCAGGATCTCTTGGTAGACAGCAGAATTCATAGTTCCTTTTATCACGGCAAGTCTTCCAGGTCCTGAAGCAGCAAAACAGCCCCAGACCATCACACTACCACCACCATATTTTACTGTTGGTATAATGTTCTTTTTATGAAATGCAGTGTTCCTTCTA